>NW_012114477.1:2924390-2933157 GCF_000951035.1 Colobus angolensis palliatus | reverse complement strand
GGTTCAAGCGATTCTCCTGCCTCAGCCTCCCAAGTAGCTGGGACTACAGGTGTGTGACACCATGCTAGGCTAATTTAGAAACTTTCTGCATCCTGAGGGGGCATGCCCACGTTTAGCTGTGCTCATGGAGGAAGATGGTGTACAAACCCATATCTGGAGTTGTTTTCCAGTGTGACTGACCCTCCACACCCATCAAAGTGCGGCTGGCGTGGAAGTGGTGACCTTGTAGGCAGGACCCATCCCTATCTTTGCCTGGGAGCTTTTTAAAAGGTTGCCAGACATCCACTTCCACCTCTCCCGGAGCTCTGTTTCTGAGTCTCTTTTATTTGAATCCAGGGAAGCTAGCTGAATGTGAAGCCATCAAAACCAAAGTGACCTGAGATGTCCGATTGGCCCAAATTGGCCAGAACATGAGTATTTCCCAGCTTCCAGGAGGGTCTGTCTGCCTCAAGATCCTGAAATGTCAACCCCTTCCTTCCCCAGGAAAAGGAAGGAGCAGCTGGCTCAAATTGCTCCCCCAAATTCCTAGCCTGGCAGTGGTTAAAATGTGATCCCTTTTATTCGAGTAATAGAGACGAAGTTCCCGGGCCTTCAAGAAGCATCAATCCAGAGATTTATTAACCAATTTAAAATACTATTGTCTTTCACTTCAGAGCAAGATTGAGGGGTGTTGTTGCAGGAATGTAAAGTCAGAGTGACTGAGCCTCAGAGCCAGGAGGGGTCTGTACCTGGGACTCAATAGATATTCATGAACATTCCCGTATTTAGTGAAGGAAATAACTTAATACCGACAGTGCGATGGAATAATAGCTATTTCCTGGCTGACTTGCAGGCCTCAGAAAATGAGATTGCAGCAGCTTCATTTTTCTTGTCTTTTCCTGCTCTCCCTGCCAGAGAAGGAGCCGCCACTGGGATTCTCTCTGCATTTGCAATGAGCTGGGGCCTGTAGCCCCCATTCAGGCCTGGTGACTCCTTTATCACGCCTTCTATTTGCTGTGACCTTGGCCTTGGCTTCATGGAGAGGTCACCCTGTGCCCGGTTTAGCTGTACAGATGACCAGGAAAGGAGATCAAGCTTTATTCAGGTGGAGGGTCAGGCAGACTGGTTTATTTGAGGATGGTTTTGACATTCATTCATTCATTCATTCATTCATTCATTCAATACTCACTGAAGGTCTACCTATCACACTCTGAATGCTGAGCACACAAACATGAACACTATCCAGTCCTTCTCTCTTGCAGCTTGGTCCACTGAAAAAGCCACATAGTACAGCATTTCACGGACCCCTACAGCTGTCCATGCAAGGCTTAGAAAGCTTCAGAAAAAATGAGATTGTGATACTTAGAAAGACAGAAGATCAGGAATGACCTTAGCAGGGACGTGCCTCTTAAAAGTTGCCAAGGTCTGGTTCATCAAGAGGCCTCCTGCCAAGCACTTTACCCACTTTGTTTCATTTGGGTCTCATAGCAGCTTCATGATGTGCATTTTGACGTTCTCCCCATTTTATAGGTGATGAAATGAGGCTCATCTGGGTGGACTGACTTCCCCAAGGTTAAGCAGCCAGAAAGCGGCAGGGTCAGGATTTGAGCCTGTGTTTGTTGGATTCTGATTCCGGGCTCTGGAGGGCTTCAGTGTTCTGCTGGTCTTTGTCCAGGTGTCAGGTGTGGGGAGGGTATTTCAGGCAGTGGGCACAGCCTGGGTAAAGGCACAGAGATGTGGAATGGTCCACCTGATGCTTTGGTGGACTGTAAGCGGTCGCTTATGGGTTGATGGCAAGATGGGAGTGGATGCTAGGGCAGGGCTGAGTGGAAACCAGGGTAGAGAGAGGTGCAGAGGGGCGTCCTGAGGAGTTTGGACCTCAACTGGTAGACAAAAGGGGAACCAATGAATGATTTTAGCCTGGAGACAGGGAAGGCTCTATGCACGATGTAATCTGTTTGGCCCTCCAAACTGATCTCCATCCTTCACCATCCTGCCCTGAGCCCAGGAAACCGACCTGCGTGGACCACGTCAACTGGTTCTCTCTGGCTCTGGCTGGGTTCTGCCAATGAGGATCCCCAGCAGGAGATCAGAGGAGAGGGAGAAGAATGGCAGGGGTTCATCCTCGTTTTCTGGGCTGGCTGTGGCCTTGGACTGGAGGTCCTCAAAGTGATCTAACCCCACTCTCCCTCTTTCTAGGTTATGGTAGCCTCCCTCTCCCTTCATTCAGGCCTAAGCCTGGGAAGTAGCTCAGCTGCTTCCAGCCAAGGTTACCTACATTCCATCCACACCTTTGGAATGAGTCCCTTTGTAAATAAACTCTCCTCAATTGACCTTAACTTGAGAGTGTCATCCATTTCCATCCGACCCACACAGCTCCTTTAGGCCATCTTACATGCATGTCAGAAATCCTGAGATCAAGGTGTCCAAAGGACCAACCACATTCCTTCTGGAGGCTCCAGGGGGCAATTGGTTTCCTTGCCTTTTGCATCTTCTAGAAGCACTCCTTGGTTCATGACCCCTTCCTTCATCCTTAAAGCCAACAGGGTAGCATAAGCCAGTCCCTCCCCCGTTCTCTCTGACCACATCTTTTCTCTTTTACTTACACCCCTGCCCACCCTGCCCCCGACTCCCTTTATAAGAATCTTCATGATCATATTGGTTTTTTCTGGTTAACCCAGGATAACATCCCATCTCAAAACCCCTAATGTAATCACATCTGCAGAGCCCCGTTTGCCACGTCAGATAACATATCCACAGGTTTTGGAGATTAGGATGTGGGCGTACTGGAGGTCGTGATTCAGCCTCCTACAGCCAGGGAAGTTTGGATTCAGAAGTCAAGCCAGGACAAGTACATCTGCACTCCCACCGAGGCATGGGAATTAGCATATATGGGCATGACGGCATGCCCCATTCCAGATTTCCTGAGTGACCTTGTGCAAGTCACTAAGCCTCTCCATGCTGCAGAATTCTCGTCTATCAAATGAGTGACTTGTCCTGCGTATGCTCTGAATCTGAGCTCAATGGTTCAAGAAGCTTTCAATGAGTATATATGTTCTCAAGGGATCAGTATTCGCAACCATATATTTGGGTAGGAAAGCATAAAACCCACCTATCCACACCTGAAGCCACACCTCTGGCTTGGGAAGAAAGAGGTGTGTCTGTTGTGTTAGGGACCGGGGGACCACCAGAGCAAATTTTTGTTTTGTTTTGTTTTGTTTCTTTTTGTTGGCCATGGGGCCAGGGTTTGCTCTGTCACTCAGGCTGGAGTGTAGTGGCGTGATCATAGCTCAATGCAGCCTCTAACTCCAGGGCAGGCTCAAAGTATCCTTCTGCTTCAGTCTCCTAAATTGCTGGGACTACAGGGCATGCATCACCATGCCTGGCTAATTTTTAATTTTTTTTGTAGAGACAGGATCTCACTATGTTGTCCAGGCTGCTCTCAAGCTGTTATCCTCAAGTAACCCTCCTACCTCGACCTCCCAAAGTGCTGGGATTACAGGTGCAAGCCACCAGTGCACCTGGAAGAAATGTGCATTTTAGAATGAGTCCTCTGGGTGCTGGCGGAGAATTTATTCTAAGGGGGCAAAAGTGGAGGCAGGGAGACCATGGAGGAGGCTGCTGAGGTTGTTCGGGCAAAACATAAGGTGCGTGGCCCTAGAGTGGGCATAGCCGGGGTGGCAAGAGGTGGGAAGGTGTAAGCGATGCTGGGAAGTCCACCTAACAAGACATGGTGATGGACCAGGTATGGAGCTGGAAGAAGGAGATGACAAGGATGCTTCCTGGCCCAGGGGGCTGGGTGGAGTTTGGCATCATCTGCTGAGCTGGGGCCTGCGAAGAGAAGTAGTCCTGGGTAGAAGGAAGATACTGAGTTTATAAAGCACTCTGAAGTTAAGAAGCTGGAGATCATCCCATGGGGGCTGTCCAGAGAGACACACGGATCTAGGTAGAAGAATGTAGGTGTCAACAGCTCATAATGGTAGAAGGAAAAGCCTAGCAGCCAAAGTGATGTGTTTGTTATTGTTGTTGTTTGTTTGTTTGTTTTTTGAGACGGAGTCTCACTCTGTCCCAGGCTGGAGTGCAAAGGTACGATCTTGGCTCACTGCAACCTCTGCCCCCGGGTTCAAGCTATTCTCCTGCCTCTCAGCCTCTCGAGTAGCTGGGATCACAGGTGCGCGCCACCATGCCTGGCCAATTTTTGTATTTTTAGTAGAGACGGGGTTTCACCACGTTGGCCAGGCTGGTCTCGAACTCCTGACCTCGTGATCCGCCTGCCTCGGCCTCCCGAAGTGCTGGGATTACAGGCGTGAGCCACCGTGCCCGGCCTAAGTGATGTTTTGCAAAGCAAATCAGACCAGCCACTTGCGTGTTCAGTGGTTTTCCATCTTACTCAGCATGAAGTCTGATTGTTTTTACCAGGGTTACACTACAAGGTTCTACACACTCCACGTGCCATCTCCTCTTCACTCACTCTGCTCCAGGTTCAGCCGTCTCCTTGCTGTGATTTAAATTCAACCGCGCATGCCCAGTCAGATCTTTTCCTCTCTGCCCTGTCTTCCTTCACTTGCACAGAAATATTTGGTCCCCACAGCTTCTTTCCCTTGGTCTGCAGATGTAGGGATTATTTATCCGTAGATGCTTCCAGCAAGCGTTTTCCAGCCCTGAATGCCCCGTGCCTCCACCCGTTGGAGCCAGCTGTGCTTCCTGGTCAAGGACAGAGGGTCTGTCTCCTCTTGAGTCTCTGGGGCCCATCCAGTCAGTTCCCAAGCTGGGGTCCTCAGCCCCTTTCAGGACAGAAGGGGGTCATGCCCCACCCTGGGACTTCTAGGAGAGATGGAGACAACATTCTATGGAGGGACAGATGTCACACAGGGAGACCACACTCTTTTGTATGGGTTTCATATGGGTTATGAAGAAAAACAAAGGAGTCGGCTAGAAAGGGACAGGCATTCTCTGTAGCCAGAAGATTAGGCAAGACGTTTCAGAGGAGGTAAGTTTTCATCAGGGACAAATGAGTGGGTAATGAAGCATGTTGCCAGAATATTCCAGGCAGAAGAAACCAGTGCAAAGGCCCTGTGGCAGCAGGGTCTTGGGGAGTGTAAGATCTGGGAAGAGTGCACAGTGGTGGGAGAGGAAGGTGGACAGAAGGAGAGGCTGGCAGATCCCAGACCATGCATGCCTTTGAGGCCCCAATCAGGAATTGTTTTGGATCCCGGGAATAAAACATCGAAGAGTCTTAAGCAGGGAGTGACACAATCGGGTTTGATTTTGACAAGATCCCTCCTGGTTGGAAAAGTGACTGGGGAGGAGAAAGTATAGATCTCAGTTTAGAGACAACGGCCTTGGATGGGACAGATGGAGAGACGGAAGGCTGGAGAGTGGGCAGTAAGTCTCAGATACGGAAGAGGGAGGAGGACGCATTTCCAGCTTGTTTCCAGCCCCTTCCATGGAATCAAGGGAAAGTGTTTTAGGATGAAATCCCAGACAGCCCTGTTTTCCCAACCAGTTTGTAGTATCTAGAAAACTCGGGCTATTAGAGATGGGCTAGGGAAAAAATAATGTTTCTAACTGTAAGAAGATGCAGAGAAATTCCTGGTTGACAGATTGCCAAGAGGTCCTAAGGGAAATTCCTAGCACTCAGACGGGGATGTGGGCATCTGTGGGGTAGGGGGGAGCATTGTCATCCCTGTTTTCAAGATAAGGAGAATCAGAGAAGTTGGTGACTTTACCAAGTCCACAGGGCTCACTAGCAGTGAATGACTCATGCCTATAATTCCAGTACTTTGGGAGGCCAAGACGAGAGGATTGCTTGAGGCCAGCAGTTCGAGACCAGCCTGGACAACATGAGTGAGACCTCCTTTCTATAAAAATAAAATAAAACAAAAATAATAATAATTAAAAGAAACAAGAACATTTTTATGGGCCCCTAAGTATATTGTGGTCCTTAGATACTCTGCCTACTGTGCCGAATGGAGAAGTTGGCCTTGATAAATTGAGCTCTCTGTCCTGTCCTGGGCTCAAAGCATCCATTGTTTCATTTAAACCACAGCAAACAATCATAGAGGAATGATTATGCCCATTACAGAGACGGGAAAACTGAGGTTCAGAGACATTGACCAGCTCACCCAAGAGATCAGAGTGAGTCTGTGGTACAGCTTGTGTCTGACACTTTGCCACATCATCACAGAAAGTTCCAACCAGGGTACTCTTCAGCCATGCTGAGAGTGAGTTCCACAGGGCAGTGAATTTGTCATGCCACCAAGAGAAATGCTGAATTGAAGCAGGGAGACCAGAGAGATTTGGCTGACTCGATGACCTCATGCCTGAATGGCCAGAGGTGGGGACAGAAAAAGAGCCAGCTCCTGGCCTGTGATTTGAACTTCTTTACAAAGCCCCTAGTGGCCCCTGGCTCCGTGGGATGGAGATTAGGGCTATTTGTGGCCTGGGAATTACTAGTCTCAGCTCAGCATACAGGTGGCAGGTGATAAGGTGTCTGCTCAGTAATGAGCTCAGTGGGAAGTTAATAAACACCATTCTGTTCAGAGAGGCAATTGCAGATTCTAGTAGGAAGTAAGAGGAATAGCTCAGGGGCCCTGGGGGTGGCAGCGCCCCTTGAGTTGAGAAGCAGCTGCCCTGAGGAGTTCCTTCCACACCCCTGCAGTGTCAGGGGAACCCTGAGGAGTTCCTTCCATACCCATGCAGTGTTAGGGGAGCCGTGAAGTCAGTCAGTCCCAGGCTCTTAACAAAGGCTCAGCTGCTCCCTGATGCATGACCTTGGGCGAGTCCCTTTTCCTGTGCCCACCTTGGCTGCCTGCTGTGTTAAACAGAGATAATGAGAATTAAAATAATGTAATGGTAACAGCCCCAACCTTATTGCCATGGTACAAACGTGTAAGCCTGCCATCCTGTCTAAGGCCAATACATGGAACTGCTATACATGGTTCTTCTCAAATCCACTGTTTGTTTGTTTGTTTGTTTGTTTTTCTGGTGTAAGTGAAAAATTGAAGGCTTATGGGGTCAGTCTACAGACCATTATTGAGTTCCTACAGAATACCCGGTTCTGGGCTTGGCGCTGGATTAGTCAGGTCCTGTTGGGTCTTGCACAGAAATGACAAACCTACAAGGCTTACACCGTGTGTCAGATGGCAATGGTGAAGCAGCATCAGGGAGCTGGGGAGGAGGAGTGGACTACTTTTTTATTGGGGGGAGGTCAAGGAAGGATGCCTGAATAAGGTAGCATTTGAGCAGAGTCCTAAAGACAGTGAGGGCACAAATCATCGGATTAGCAGGGGAAAAAGCACTCCAGGTGGGGGGAACAGCAAGGGCAAAGGCTGTGAGGTAGAAACGTAATAGTTCTGTGGGGCTTTCGTTAGGATTTCTCTTGGAGGAAAGGCTTCTTACCACAATGACTGAGAGTGCTGTCATTAGCCTATGACCCTCAGCTGTCAGCTTGTTCAGAGGTGGCTTAGCTGCAGGTGGCTGGCTGCCCACATCCAATGACTGACCACAGTAGAGATATAAGGGTCTGGCCATTTTTGCCCTATGCTCTCCAACTCTGATGGGCCATTCTAGTTCCAGGGCTCCCTGCGGGACTGATGGAGGCTGTTCATGGGCCTGTATCCCTCCCTGGCTTCTTCCTCTGCCCAGTCCTCACGCCTTCCCTTCCTTTTCACTGGTATTGATCCCAGGGGTACATGCTTAGCTCCATCTCAGGACTCAGTTTCTCCATTTAGTGTGATTGAACTACATGCAGTTGCACAGCCCTGTAGTCCCAGCTACTAAGGAAGATCGTTTGAGCCCAGGACTTCGAGGCTGGAATGAGCTATGATTTCACCACTGGACACCAGCCTGGGCAACATAGCAAGACTCTCTCTCTAAAAAAAAGAAAAAAAGGTATAAATTGAATTGATGACCCTAAGGGTTCTTTCATCACAGATTGTGTAATATAAAGCCATTCCATTTGGGATCAGGGAAGCCCTCCCTGTACCCTTTCATTTCTAAAATTCAACCTGCAAAAGCTTTGTAGGAAATTTTAAGGACTTGGGCTTTTAGTAAGATGGGGACACACTGAAGGGTTGTGGCCAGAGGGGAATGTGATCTGATTCGCCTTTTCAAAGGCCACTCTGGCTGCCGTATGGAGACGGGAGATTACCGTGGACTCTGGAAGGCCAGGAGGAGGTTGTTACGATGGTTTCAGAACAAGAGGACGATTGTCTTTGTGTCTCTGGAAAAGCCACTTCCCCATATCTGGGACTCAGTTTCTCCATTTAGCAAATGGAACGATGGCTTCAACATGCTGAATTGTTTGATAAAGGTTATTCTGGAGGTCAGAGGGCCCTCTTGATTTCACAGCTAGAAATGCAATTACTGTGATTGCTATCACCACTGTTACTGCTGAGAACAAGTCTCGATGGAAGACAGCAGTTCTGGAAAAGAGGGGAGCAAAAGACCCTCTGTTTGATGCTCTGAGGGTCTTCTGGGGCATAATCTTCTCAAGAAGATCATGGATTTCCATTGCTGCTCTAGTTTAACAGGATTCACTCTTTGTCTGTACCTCTTTTGTGCCAGGCCCAGTGCTAGGCACCAGGGATGCAGCTGTGAACAGACTTCGTCCTGTCCTCATGGAGTTTATAATTTGGTGGGGAAGACAAACAAGTCGATGGGAAATCACAACATGGTAAAAAGTGCCTGATAGCGAGTGCAGGAGTGCATGGATGTACAAAGGAAACACCTAAACAAATTTTAGAGGTGAAGTAAGGGGAGAGAGGGCAATGCTCTGGAAGAAATA
>NW_012114477.1:2901277-2923277 GCF_000951035.1 Colobus angolensis palliatus | reverse complement strand
CCACCACGCTCAGCTAATTTGTGTACTTTTAGTAGAGACGGGGTTTCACCATGTTGGCCAGGCTGATCTCGAACTCCTGACCTTGTGATCTGCCCGCCTCGGCCTCCCAAAGTGCTGGGATTACAGGTGAGCCACCGCGCCTGGCCTTTTTACAGGATGGATAGGACAAGAAGCCTCCGGGAACTTCCGAGAATTGAAAGGGGAAGATATCTATTCAGGTGCTAGGATACTCACGTGATTCTTTTTCTGTTAAGATTTCTACTCTCCAGGGCAGCCTGGGACATTTTGCTTTGCCCAATGCCCTGCAGTGCAAATTGCAAACAAGAGCAGGGGGCCAAAAGGGAGAATGCACAAAAAGCCAAAGTGGTCCCACAGTGTGTGTTTGTATTTGGGTTTTGTCCCTACAGAAGAGTCGTTTCCAAGTCGGCAGCTGCCTGTCTCCTTTGAAGAGCTTTGGAAGCAACCACCATCCATCACTCGCTTGGCATGACTGTTAAGTACTAGCACTCAGGGCTGAGGGCTGCAGGAAGGGACTCCGAGTGGGGTCACCTCGGGGCCAGGGAATTAGAAGGAGGCAATCAAAATGGAGGGATTCAGTAAACCAGTTAACATGCAGGCTGTGAGTGAGGTGGCACTCGGTCTGATCCCCAGGTAGTGGGCGCTTGCAGCATGGTTGCCTTATGAATGTTCTAGGGGTTTGGTAGCAGATTCTTTTTCTTCCCTTGTGCAAATGGTCCTCCCCTATACTCTGCACCCCTTCCCAGCATCAGGGATGGGCATGCAACCCTGGCCTGGAGAACCAGCACTTTGCAATCCTTCTGTCCACACAGAGCAGGTAGGATGGTTATATGGTCTTCAGTTGGTCCAATAAGACTTGGAATTCTGCTGTGGTTGCTGAGTTCGTTTGAGGAACACCTAGAGTTAGTTGCTTATGGCCATATTACCTGCATGAGGGGAAAGTCTTCATGAAAATAAAGCTGTCACAAAAGAAAGATACCAAGAGATGCAGAAAGACAGATTCCTGAGTTCCTAGATCCAGCCATACCTGATGCTATTCCCTTATACATTTTTTTCTTTTTGCTCTTCTGCAGACAGTGACTTAACCGTTGGACTTTTTCTGCTATTTCAGCCTGTAAGCTCCTTTTATAGGTAGCTTTTATAGGTAGCTTTAAGGTAGTTTTTTTGAATTGGACTTATGTCAAGAGTTGCCAAGAGTCCTTACTGTTACACTCATTAGGCATGTAATTTCTCCTCCCTGGACCTTTCTTATCTGTAAAGTGGGAATGATAATAACATAGATCTATTATGTAGCTTAAATAAAATAATACAAATAAAGCACTTATCAGTGTTTAGCTAGAATACAAGCTCAATTTAGCTGCGATTAATCCACTATACTCATCCTTTAAGTTTCAAAAAGTTCTTTCTCCTTCAGTTGTTCTCGTATAAAGAGTTCCTATGAAGTTTAAATGAGGTATCATGAGTGCAAAATGTCTACAATGTAGTCTGGCACATTTATAATGTAGCTGTTAAGTGGTTTTCCGATTAGAAAGTTATGGAAGCCCAGGTAAGGGAGGACTGCAGGGCCAAGAATGGAAGGCAGGGAGAGGTGGTTTGAGTAGGATGACTGTCCACTCTGTGAAATAGTGGTGAGGCTATCTCAACTGGTAGCTCAGCACTTCGCACGGTGCTGGAGCCACTGGCATGAGTGACTGTGTGCCCACATGAGAGAATCAATGAGTAGTTCCACCACAGCCAGGATTTTGACTTGCTCTTGTAGGGAGCTGTGCAAGTTCCTAAATTGGGGGCTGACCAAAAAGCGTCCTTCACAAAGGACCCTCTATAGCCTACAGGGGCTGGAGAGGAGGTGGGGAACCTGGAGCTGAGTGTGCAAGAGTTGCCTGGGGTTGGAGTTGAGACGGAAACATCAGGGGCATGGATGAAAACAAGAGAGCTGATGTAGAGAGCTCTGATCACACTTAACACAAGAGCACGTGCACGTGAGTGTGTGAGTGTGTGGGGCCTTGCTGGTGAGCTCATGTGTGTGGAGTGTGTGCCAGTGTGTTTGAGTGTGTTGATGAGTGGGTGGAGATAGGTAAGTTCAGTGTATGGGTGTGTGTGAGGAAGAGAGTGAGTTCCATGTAAGTGTATCTGAGTGTGTGTGTGTGCACAGTGGGTTTGCTGGAAGCACTGGTTAGACGGCTTTTTCTTGTGAGGAGCTCTGGCCAAACGCGGAATGATAATCATCAGCTTTCTTTGCCTGTCTCCCTTGAAGGTAGGAGTTGGGTCTGGTGAAACTTTGTATCCGTAGCCCCTGGCATGCTGCGGGTGCTTCGTAGATATGTGTGGAATGAAGGGGTGAAAGAGTAGGAGAAAAGGACTTCTGGCCCCTGGTCCAAGGAGCTCCTACAATGAACGTGGGCATTCCAATGGAAGGGACGTCTGCATTGCACTGCTCTATAAGAAGCTCTGCGCAACAATCAAACTTAACGCTTGCAACGAGGCTAAGCAGATCTGTATCTGTAGATCAGGATCTATACTAATAACACTCCTTCTGTTTAAAACACTATATTCTGATTACAAATGCAATACATGCTCATTGCAGTAAATTGGGAAATTTAAAAAAAAAGAAAAAAAGAGA
Source organism: Colobus angolensis palliatus (assembly GCF_000951035.1). Classification (NCBI taxonomy): domain Eukaryota; kingdom Metazoa; phylum Chordata; class Mammalia; order Primates; family Cercopithecidae; genus Colobus; species Colobus angolensis. The sequence continues at coordinate 2,920,639 of NW_012114477.1, read as the reverse complement.
AAACTCATCCATAATTCCATCCCCTGGAGATAATTACTATTCTCATTTTTATGTATATCCTTCCAGAGTCTTTTAGAACACATGCACACGTATGTTACTTTCTTCTTTTTTTGTATCAGTAGGGCTCATGTGGCAATATCATTTTTAAACCCACCCAGTAACTCCTGAATCCCTACACTGTAAAATATCCCTTGTTAATATTATTTTGACTGGCCGTATTAAATTTCATGATTTTTAAAAATGCATTTCTGTATTTTTGCCATTTTGGCCTCTTCTTTGCCATTTTCCGCCATTCTAAATGATGTTCCTGGAATGCACTGTTTTCATTTCTTTCTGGGCCTTTACACAGACTTTTCCAGGTGGGCTCCTTTTCCTGCCCTTCTTTGGGCTCATTCGAGTTATCTTTGAGGTCCCAGCCTAGATGTGCCTCCTCCAGGAAGTCTTCCCTGATGCATCCATTGTGGATCAGATGCCCCTCCTTCCTGTGGCGTGTTCTCCTTCTCTCATCACGATGTGTGAAACAATGCACATAGATGGCTTACTCCATCCAGCCTGGACTAGGAGTTCCAAGGAGCCCAGGGTCCCGTCTTATTCATGGCAGTACAGTCCAACACCGAGTAGGCCATGAATAAGTACTGGAGAGATGTGGACTAAACACTGTGGCATATGTTTCCTTACAGCTACCTGGAACCATCATGAGGAAATACTGGCACCCGCATGTGATACTTGAGCTGAAATGTGATACTTGGGTTTAGCATCCAGTTTCATCTGATTCCAAAAGATGGTTTCCACTTTGCCACACCTTCTGCATCCTAGCACCTCAGCTTGTTTTCCCTTTTCCTTACCCCCAGCCTCCCAGCTCCTGGAACAGGCCAGGGGCAGAGGAAAAGGAGTCAGGAAGAGGCCCCTGCAACCCGGGAAGTAGATGGCATCACCTGCTCTGGCAGGAGACGAACTGGGAAGACTCCTCTGCTGACAGCATTTCCTGTTACTCTCCTCCGGGGGAGAAGTTGGCCTCCTTCCCTCTTGCTGGGGACTCACAAAATCCGATTTGAAATCTACTCAAGTGTACATTAACCAACTTCCTCTTGGCACGGGCTGGGGAGCCTATAATTAGAGCAGACACCATACCATTTAGTGGGTTTCATTCACATGAACACAAAGTGTACTTGCAGAGGGAGACGGCTTCAGAAGCAAACTTCTGGGAGAATTTGTGCTTGCAGTGTGTCCTAAGGACCCACAGGCTGCCTGCGTTTCTAAGTGCAGAGGTTACGGCCGGCCGGACTTGGTGGGGAGGTGATGCCGTGTCGTCCTTAAACACACAGGACTTGGAATTGCGCACACTTGTATTCAAATCCCTGCTCAAGACTCAGGTAAGCAATGTAACTTCTGTAAGGCAGTTTCCTGATCTGTGCAACTGGGACAGCATCCATCAGCAATCTCACAGGGTTATGTTGTCTAGGTGCAAATGAGATGGTGGAGATATAGATGTATATGTCAGAGAAGGTGCTCTCTAATAACAATACTTACGGCTATTGTGAAAACCACTACCATTAACAAAATAACCAGCATGTATTGAGTGCTTACTACATTCAACACCCAGTTCTAACACTTTGGATGCATGAACTAAGTTAGTTTTACAACAATTCCATATGGTAAGTAATACTAATGTCTTCATTATACATTTGGGGAAAGTGAGTAACAAGGAAGTTACGCCACTTGCACATGTTCACAGGCTGATAGCTTTTTCTAATATTTCAAGGGATGGAAGAGAATATGATGGTATAAGACAGCATAATGGGTTGACTCATGGGCTGTATAACCTCACTGATGCTAAGAATCACATTTTTCTTATTATGGTACTGGGACCCAGAAAGGGGAGAGAGTTCAAGATAAACTCTCATTTTTGGATGTACCTAATATAATCTAGGTGGTTTTACAGGGATGATTTTATTTTGTTCTTGTCTCCTGGAGATTGCAGGTGTGAAAGAATAGATTCAGAGAGCAGCAGTGTATCTTGCACGAGGTTATGCAGAGCTGTGGTTACAACCCTGGTCAGTCTAATTACAAGTTAATTACTCTTTTTACAGTGTTGCCTGGATGGATCAGGACTCTTTCAGGTGCAGAGGCTAGTTTAAGGGAAGAAGAAAACTTGTTGGATCATTAGTAGGCCTTCAGGCATGGCTGAATCTAGGTGCCTGAATAAACTACACGGGCATTTATTCTCCAGCCTCTCTTTCCTCTGTGATGGCTTCATCCTCAAGTGATTACTCCCCTCATTGTGGCAAGACCTCTACTTGCTCTTTGGTATCTGGTTGACCACCTCCCACCTCCACCCAGTTTCATTATCTCACCCCAACCTAGAAGACTAGGTAATATAGTCTTCAGGGGCCAGCCTCCTGGGACCCAGAGCAGAACAAAGAATAAAGTAGAATAGACTTGGGGATTGGGGAGGAAGGAGAATTACCAGCATCCTCTCCATCTCCCCACATCCAGGCTCCAGTCTTGGTTCTTTCTTTGGTGCTGCAGATTTTCTGCAGGAAAAACTGCAGACTGCTTTGAAGTTCCATCTTCATCCTAGGGACCAAACAGTCTTCTTTATCCTCCCAGACATTGGCTGGGCCCCCCTCCAATGAACTAATCAAGAAGAAGCCTGAAAGCACTCTCCATCTGACCTGGGATCCCTCTCTGTCAAAACCCAGGATGGGGCAGGGCCCACCCACGGATGTCTGACTTTGGTTTCTCCTTTCCCCAGCTGCTCACTCAACCTCTTGACCAAGCCCATCCAATTTCCGGTGATTTCCTTGGGTTCTATTTCCTTTCTGCTTATATTCCAGTCTCTACCTCTTTTTCTGTCCAGTCATCTCTGTTCTTCATTCCTGCCCCATCCTCACTTCCCCATTTCTTGTCCCGCTAAACACCCCTATCTTGTTTCCTGCTCTTTGCAGACATGGCATTGGGGGACCAACCTTGCTTATTCCTTCTCTGCATCCTTGGCTTCTGCCTGAGCACTATTCACCCTCTGTGTGATTAAAGGCAAATTACCTTCCGTGAGCCTCAGTCTACTCAGCTGCAGAAATGGGAATGATACCCTTTCATCTACTGGCTGTGGTGGGAGCCAGAGCTTGGCGATTGTATTTACAGCGACATGAGCACAATATGTGAGGAATTACCAGGAGGTTCCAGGCTGCCACAAGACTGGATTTGTACAGATATCGCCTATTATGAGGTGTCATGTTGCATTTGCAGGAGGTGGCTGTATGGGATTCCACTCTCTTGCACTGTATGAAATATTCACCTGCCTTCTCTGGAATGGACGAGGGCTTCTTCCTCGTTTCCTGACTGATCCACCTCAGAGGAAGCCAGGCTGCAGGCTGTCACTAATGCAAGGTGATGCCAGGATCCAATGTAGGGCTTTGGGGACCTGAGACAGAGGGATGAGGCTGGTGGGTGGTGCAGAATGAAAGTAGGGGATTTGAGGCCCTTAGCAACCCAGGGTCAATTAGAGCTTCTTAGCTGCTCCCTATAGGAAAAGACGCATGGCGTTGGATGGAGTTATGTGTTGAGTTGTGTCCCCTCCAGCATTCCTGTGCTGAATCCCTAACTCCAGTACCTCTGAAGGTGACCTTATTTGGAAATAGGGTTATTTCCAAATAAGATGTTATTAGGTAGGATGAGATTATGCTGCAGTAGAATGTTCCCTAATCCAATATGACTGGTGCCCTTATATAAAGGGGAGATTTGGACACAGAAACACACACACGCAAGGAGAATGCCATGTGGAGACTGGAGTTACGCTGCTGAAGCCAGCAAACCATCGGAGGCTAGGAGAGGGGAACAGAGCATCCCAGGGGCACTTGATTTTAGACTTCCGCCTTCCAGAGCTGTGAGTCAGCATATTTCTGTTGTTCTATGCCACTTAGTTGGTGGTCCTTTGTTCCCGTAGCCTGAAGAGATGAACACAAAAGGGAACACACAGGTGACCAGAGGGTTGAGGGGCTGCTGCATGGGCAGGCATAGAGGATGGACTCCAGGGTCAGTCAGCATTGACTTGGAACGTGAGAGTTGAAGTTTTAAGAGGGAATTTGGTGTTGAGGGTCAGAATCAGGGCTCTAGAGGTAGGATTCAGACATTCTTAGCTCCTCATTTCATGGCGCTGGGTGAGTCATCAAACCTCCCTTTGTCTCGGTTTTCTCTTCCATATGATAGGGACAACAATGGACCTCACAATATTCTGAGATTAAATGGTATTACAAATGTTAAGAACTAATAGTCGGTGGCAAGCAGTATGCATCTGAAACGTCATAGCTTTCTTCATTCCTAGTTGAGTGACCTTGGGCAAGTCACTTTGCTGGTATAAGGCCTCAATTTCCTCTTCTGTGAAAGAGGGTTGGTAATCCTGACCTTACTTGTTTTGTTAAAACCATGTCCTAAAGTGTAAAAACATCTGTCCCAATAACTGTTAGAAAGTAAGGGGAAAATCAGTACTTAACTTCATTCTTCCCTTTTGAGTTTCCCAGCATCTGCTTGAACACCTCTAGTGATGGACAACTCATTACCTTTCAGGGTGTTCATTTCTATTGGGCATAGAAGACTCACATACATGTAGATTCTTTATTTAAGAGACTTTCTGAAGTCGCATCTATATGTGATGCCTATTCCTCAAGCTCCAGTTTTACAGATGAGGAAGCTGAGGCCGAGGGACCAGGCAGAAAGATGGGAGATGAGGCACCTCAAACACTCCCACCCCATCTATGCCTTGGCACTCACACAGACTAGCTCTCCCTCCATTATGTCTGCCCATCTCATCTTGAAACTCTAGAATTATGTGTGGAAGTGGCTGAGGAACGACAGCATGTGAGAATGTGGGCTGTGGCCCATTGAAATCACCTCTGTTCTGGCACCCTCTTTTCCACACTTACTCCTTCACCTCCATGTACTAAGATATGAAACAGCTCACACCATTCCCAACCTCTAACCCTCAATGGCTTCCTATTGCTCTTGGAGAAAATTCCAAAGACCTTTGCTTGGCAAAGAAGGGTCCACATGACCTGGCTTTGGCTCTTTTTTCCGCTCCATCATAGATCCCTTTGCTCTTGCTCCAACCTCAAGGCCTCTTTTCATGTCTTCAGATACAGCATCCTCATGGAGCATCCTTATGGTCATCTTTGGGCCTCCCAGTGCTCATCCTTCTGCCTGGGCATCATGTGCTCAACCTCTCATCATTCAGGTCTTGATCTGAAACTCACCTCTTCCCAGAAGCCTCCCCTGCATCCCCTGGCTGGGTCGGTTCCCACCCCCATACAAGACTCTTCCTCATTGCCTGTTCATTCCAGCATCACACATGACACCAGTGGCACTAATAGATTTATTCTTCTGCCTCTTTTATGAATGTCTCTTACTCTCACCAGTATGAAAGCCCCCATGTCTATTCTTCTTCCCAGTTGGACCTCAGTACCTGGTAGGTACTCAGTGACTATGTTTTGAATGGTTGAACTGTAAATGGGTGAGTTCGGGTGTGGAATGTGTGAGGGCTGAGACATGATTGTGGCTCCCATGGGACTGACCTATGTGTCAGGTGTGTGACTCTGAGAGGACAAATTGCTCATCCTGAGATGACCAGAACCATAGCCTAAAATAAACAATTGAAGAAACTATAAGAATTTAACCTGGAAAGGACAAGACTTGGGGAATGTGGCAAGTGCCAGTGTGCCACTGAAGACAGGGACTGTTCCTGTTTACCATCCCGTCCCCAGAATCTAGCCCAGTGTCTGACACACACAATATAGACTTCAGGAAATATGTGCCTAGTGAATTTTGAAAGAGAGAAGAACACCTAAGATGAATGAAGCTCTCAAGGTTCAGGGACACAGATCTTGCCTCAATCAAAGAAAACCATTCTCATGTTTAGAGCTGTCCAGAGCTAGCACAAGTTTAGGGTGGGTAGTGGGTGATCTACACTGGGGGTTGCTCAAGTTCCTTCCTGCTCTGAGACTTATTTTTTTGTAATGGAATTTCACTTTTTTTTTTGCCCAGGCTGGAGTGCAATGGCGTGATCTCAGTTCACAACAACCTCTGCCTCCCAGTTTCAAGCGATTTTCCTGCCTCAGCCTGCCGAGTAGCTGAGATTACAGGCACCTGCCACCACACCTGGCTAATTTTTGTATTTTTAGTACAGACAGAGTTTCACCATGTTGATCAGGCTGGTCTTGAACTCCTGACCTCAGGTGATGTGCCTGCCTCGGTCTCCCAAAGTGCTGGGATTACAGGCGTGAGCCACCATGCCTGACTCTTGCTCTGATACGTAATATTCTAAGAAACCTTTCCCTGGCTGGGCAGACATGAACAGGAAACAGAGTTGCTTTCCCTTCTCTTGTTTGGGAGGTGTAGGGAGTTCTAGTTAGAGAGAGGTGAAACAGGCTAGTTTCCCACCCTAATAATCCTGTTTGTCTCAGGCATGGGTCTTGAAGAAGCAGTACATTATTTAGGAAAGACTCTCATCCCTTCTTCTCCCTCCTTATGTCCTCTGACATGAGTCCTGCACAAATCTTGCCTCTTTGCTTGTTTAATGGTGATTTCCCCAGGTCTTGGAACCTGTCTCAGAATACTCATTGTTTAAGTCACAACAAGCCATCATGGGCCTCGTAATTAAAAGCCAGCTTTAGGTCTCTCTGCTTGGGACTGGATCTTGGCATCACCTGCATCCTAGATACAAGCCTATTTGGCAGATTACTAAGTGGGAACTTGGTACCCAAGAAGTCAGAGAAGAAGCACTTCAGAGGGGTTGGGGAGCTTGGGCATTTTCTCCTGGTTGGTGGGGCTGGCCAGGGCAGATTGTATGTTTAAAACCACCCTTGAGTGGCATCCCAGTAGAATGGAAATAATTTTGACTCAAGCAGCTAAGGTTCAGAGTTTCACCACCCCTGGGTGATCTTGAATAAGTCCCTTCATCTTGGGCTTCAGTTTTCTTATCTGTCAGTTGAAGGTTGCAACAGCATTTAGCTCCCTGAGGTGCTGTGAAGAGTAAGTGAGTACAGCACCGAGCATAGAAGGCTCTGGATGGTCAGCCTTACGGGAGGAAGATAAGTATTTCTGATGTTTTTGAATTTCTGCTGTTTGGCACAGTAGTTCCCTGATAGTGTAGAAATGCCCTTTTTGGCAATTTCAAATGAGAAATGAGGTCATTTCTTTCACTCCTTAAAAAAATTGGCCGAGGAATCTCAGAATACTAGCAGGGGGATGGATGACTTCAACATTTATTTAGCCTGATTCCCTTAGTTGTGGAAAAGATGCTTGTCTGTGGCCACATAGCATGGAAATGCAGAAGCAGGATTAGAACTCACTTTTTCCATTTGCCCTCTTGCACTTCCTAGATGAAGACGGCAGTGATGGCTGCAGTCCAAGCCCTAGCGGGGAGATGAGGAGCAGCCCCTCTCTTTAAAAATAAAGCCGGATTCCTAACGTCCTCTTCAACTCACGGCTGTGCAGGGCAGAGTCTCAACGCAGGAATTGGAACATGACAAATCCACCGACTGCCAGCTTTGATCGCACAAGGATGGAGTTGGGGAGGTGAAGAGGAAGTAAATGCTCTGTTGACATTCCAAAGGAAAACAATTTTTTTCTTGGTAACTGCAATTCCTTGAAGACCATGTCAAAACAATAGTGTGCCGCCAATAGTCTCTCTCTCTCTCTGTCTCTGTCTCTGTCTCTCTCTCTCTGTCTGTCTCCCCTCCTCTCCTCCTCCTCCCTGCTTCCCCTACCTTCTTCTCCTCCTTCTGCCTCCTTTGTTTTGCCCTGGTATTGAGGACCATGGACAGAGACACATAAGCTCCACCCACATGCCTTTACTGACCTGTGCTGGGAAGGAAGGGCAGTGGTTGATCAATACCCAAGATCTAGTGAGCTTAGCTCCTCACGTGGGTATTTCAGAAGGCATTGCTTTTTGGTTGCATTGCCTTATAAGTTGGCGAGCTGCATACTGATGGACATTCTTGAGAAGCTTAGAGGGCACTCATCTCTCAGGGATGCCCTAGAAAGGTTGTCTGCACTAGTGAGATTTGCTGCTCATTCCAATTAAGGTCCTTCTAACTCCAAACCTCTTTGAATAATAAATAGATAGTGAGACTGAGAAAAATAAAGAATGTGTCATTAACAAAGCCGTAGACCACAGTTCACTGGCAATGTTGGGGCCAGTTAGCTCTACGATTGCTTGGACAACTGTGTCTGCACCTAAAACACCCAATTAATGGTCATATTCCAACTGTCTGATCACCGAACAGTCTGGGTGAGAGGTCACTAGATTCCAGCTCACATAGCTAAATAAGACCTTTTGGTAGGTTCTCTTCAGTGGTCTCTCATTTAATTACAGAAACAATTGTTTGAACAGATGAATATATCAATTTTGCAGAAGAATAACTGTATAAATGCAAAGCCCTTCCCAGGCCAGGATAATAAGAATGCAGCTCCCACCTCTGCCTTAATCAATCTTGTTTTATTTTAAGTTCACCTTTGTGACCTATTTGGGGTTCATGTCTCTGTCATTCATGTCTTTAGAAATCTTATCCTGTGGATGTGATGGACAGTAACCAAAATAGTATTTACCCAATGAGACTGTCAGACCCTTGAGGGCAGAGTGTTTACCTCACTTGCCTGCACACTGTCAAACACTTAGTAATTGTTCAGAAAATATAGAATGAGTACATTAACAATGAATGGATGTTAAAAGGGAAGTTGAATTTAAGCCCAATGAAGGCAACACTTCATGTCTTTTTTTTTTTCCTGTTGAAAACCCAACATCTAGAATAATGCTTGGTACACAGATGGTCATCATTAACTACTTGTTTATTGTATGTGTGAGTGTGGAATGAATGAATGAGAGAACAAAGGCTCCTTTTCTTTGTTAACTCTGGAAGTTAGAGAAAGTAATTTATTCATTTTTTAATAGATGAGGAAATGGAGGCTCAGAAGAATCAATTTATGAGAAGTCACTTGGTGAAGTGTAGAATGATACACAAATGCATATCCATTATTGATGGACACAACAATATTGTGAAACCACCACACACTTCAGCAGTGTATGGCAATAAATGTTTATGGCTCAGGTAAGCTGGGCTAGGCTGGATGGTCCTTCTGGTCTCAGCTGGGCTTTCCCTTTGTGAGCCTCAGTTTACTTATCTGTAAAATGGACATGACAGTTGCAGAGCCCATTTTGTGAAGATTAAATAAGGCAATCTGGGACATGGGCTTGGTCTCTATGTCCTCAAATCCTGAGGGCTGGCCAGGACTTGAGGGATATAATGGAGACAAAAATAGATACGATTCTTACTTCTGTTGGAAGCAGGATGGTGGGGGTGAGGGTACAGATAGACATCATACAAAGAAAGGTGGAACTGAGCTGTAATTGCTGCAGTGGAGGGAGGGTGCACGCTGTTCTCTGACAGTTTCCAATGATAAATTTAACCTCATATGGGAAGTCAGAGAATTCTTTCCTGAAGAGTCACTCTTAGGCTGACATCTGAAGAAGAGACACCTAGTAGGCACTCAATAAACGTTAATTACCATCATTATCCCTTTCTTCCTCACCACCAGAGGCCAACTTATGAGCAGGAAAGGGCAGGATTTAGCACTTGAGCACCAACCATATCGCAGGCAATTTTCACATTATTATCTCATTTAACCATCACATGCCTCCCGGGAAGTAGGTAAGATTGTTATTCTTAGCTGACACACTAAGTCTCAGATAGGTTAAAGCAGTTTTTAGAGGAATTGACAACACTGGGGTTAAAATCCAGGTCTTTGGGACTCCCAGGTTCTTTTCCCTGTAGACACAGCACGTAGTTTACACCTTTGTGGTGTGCTTAATAGACAGTGGGAGCCCCCACTGAATCTCAGAAAATGATCTGCCGAACTCCTGCCTTTCCAAAGGTTGAGCAATGCCTGGAATATCACCATTAGCTTGCCAGCTCTTTTGGTCCTCTTTTCGGTAGGGTCTATTTTTGCCTCTTTTAGAGTAGCCAAGAAAATAAGGCAGTTTCCCATGAGTGGAGACACATTTAAGACCTTAAGCAAAGGAAGAGTTGAATTTTGAGAAAGAAGAGAAATTTGGGAGGAGATACAGTAACTGGCAAGATGAAGAAGACACATAGACACCTCCCTCTCCCTCAGAATATTAGAGTCTTGGAGACCATTTAATTAAACTCAGTCATTTAACACCTGAGAAACCTGAGGCTCAGAGAGGGTTAGGTATTTGCCCGAAGGCAAACAGCATAGGATGTACAGAGTTAGGGACTTACTCCAGAATTTCTTAACTACTTTTGTGCTTTTTTTCCCCTCTGCAAACTCCCTCTAGTTTAGGGGGTGGCTTAAAATCTCCTCAAGGAAGGCAGCAGATTTATGGGTTAATAAACATTTACAATGAGCTCCTGAAAAAACAGACTCAGGTAGACAGGAATTATTCATTCAAATTAACTATAAATTAAGATCAACCTAATTTAGGCCTATTAAAATGGAAAGCATATTATCTCTCATTCAAAGGAATTTGTATTTGATGCAAATAGAACAAGTTCCTAAACTTTAGAAATGTTCTTGGATTTTTCATCTCTGTAGTTAACCAACGAAGAATGGGTCCCCCATTTAAAAACAGGGGAACATAAGGAACAATAATTAGTTATGTAAATAATGTGACATTCTTGTTTATAATTAGTTCAAGAATAAAATAAAATTCACGCATGTCACAGGACTAATTTTCGTATGCAAATGAACAATCAAAATTATAAACGGTAATAATGCAGTTTGGGAGATGTGACATTCTCAATTTATTAGCAGGGGTGCCAGTTACAGCTGATGATGGCTGACGTTGGGAGATTTCAAAGGTGCCTAGGCCTGGAAAATTCTCACCCATCAAGAGGAGAAAATCTAACTAAAATATTTTCACCCATTTTATGTCACTGATGGCTGCAGAGTGAACCCAGGACGCCTCTGTGGCTGGAGAGAGAGGTGTTGCACCAGGGAGGGAGGAGTCCAGGAGAATTTTTTGAAAAGAACGTTTTGAAATTTGGCTGGTGAAAAAAGCAAAAACCGGTATTCCAACCTGGGCTCTGAACCTCAACAACGTGTGTCACCTTGGGCAGGTCCCCTTTGCTGCCTCCTAATTTCCCCATCTAGGGTAGAAGTTTTATTAAAGAGGAGGAGGGAGTCTTGGAATCAAACAGACTTGGAATCTTGGTTCTACCATTTGCTAACTGCAGGGCTTTCCTTAACATTTCTACCTTACCTATCTGGACTCATGTACCCTCATCTGGTAAGTGACAGTGATATTCTGTATCTCTAGGCAGTGCTAAATTACCTTAAAGAAGGGCTAAGCACATGTTTGTGGCACTAGAAAAGTAGAGTACTGGGGAAAGAAAAAGCATGAGATAATCAGGAAGTCTAGAATCAAAAGCTGCTTAAATTTTGGCATTATGAGAGCGTCATGTCATTCTGAAAAATAACTTAAAAGTAGGTAATATACTTAATTGAAAATTATATATGGAATGTATGGGTGTGCATTATATATAGAATATACTTTGCTCCTTGGAATGCTGTGAGATTGAATGCAATTATACATATAAAATAATTAATACAGTGCCTAGAAGTTGGAAGAACTCTGTAAATAGTTGTAGCAGCTACTGTTGGTAAATGAGTAAGCTGCATTCCAAAATCTCTGCCATCCTTTTTTAAGCCCTGGTGTTCTAGGATTCTGCCTGGAGGGAGGATGTTTAATTTCATATAATAGCTGCATCAGGACCAACATGGGCCAATGGGGACTTCCAAAGGAGGATGGTCCAAAGCACGCTGGGAAGGTTGGCAGGATCTGCTCAAGCATCACTGAAGTTGATGATAGGATGAGACACGGTTCATCTGGTCTCAAACTATCTCCCCCAGCAGCCATGGTACCCAACATTTTGCAACCAAAAGTCCATATCTGCTAAGTCACCAAGACTAGAGACCATTCATGATGTCATTATGATGTACATCATTTTACCTAAGATTCACTTGTCTACCTATATCCATCCATCCATTCGTCCATCCATCCTTCCATCAATCCATCCATCCATCCTTCCATCCATCCATCCATTCATCCATCCATCCATCCATCCATCCATCCATCCATCCATCCATCCATCCATCCATCCAAATATCAGGGACCCTCTGAAGGCTAACTGCACCATATGGTGGATATGATGGATAGATTTTAGTCCTCTTTAATTGTTATTGAGCATCTATTCTGTGCTAAACGCTATCTAGAAGCTTTAGATACATTATCCCATTTAATCCTAATGACAGCACTAAGAGCTATAGATAACAACGTTTATAAAGTAATAATAGCTATGACTTACTGAGTGTTACTATGTACTAGCCACTGTGTTAAGCCCTTTATATGAGATATCACATTAATGTCCCCAACAGTTTTGAGAAGGACTCTTATTTCTTTGATTTATCATTATTGCCCAGGTTCAGAAAGGTTAAGTGACTAGCCCAAGGTCACACAGCACATTAGAGATCAAAGCAAGCCTCATTCTCTGGTCTTTGGAATTCCAGGTTGGTCACTGTCTGCTTCACTGTGCCTCTAGTTAACTGATTTTTCTCTTGGAGGGAGTCATGCAGGCTTCCAATCTCACTAAACAGTCATGGGAGGAGGAAAGACAAGAGCTTTCTCACAGAGTTAACTCTCCACTCCTTGCCGCCTGGGGAAGGGCACCCCCTCCTAAGCATCCTGACAGGTCAGCCTGCACTCAGAGCAGCCTTTCGGGGGGCACTTGATGGCTCCCAGATGTGAACGCACACAGCTGTCGGGTGCTTCTGGGAGTCTCTGGATCCTAAGAGCACTGGGGGGGCCTGTAGGATTAATTGCTTCTCAGGCTTCCAGCAGGGAAGCGGGGTGTGGTGACAACTTGGCTGGGTTAAGGATGAAGGGGCAGGCACACAGGTGGCAGACAGCAGGCCTCTGTAGTGCAAGATCAGAGGAAACTATGTGGCTGAGAACGGCTCCTGGCAGGTAGGGAAGCCCATGAGGACCTCACTTGTCCTGGAGGGAAGATGTCAGAAGCTGATGTCCTTTCCCCCGTGCAGTTCTCAAATTACATAACTGGAAGAGGTGCCACAGGTCTGTTTCTATCATCCTTATTCTTCCTGTGTGGCTTTCTTCCTTGTCTTTCTTATGACTCTTCTTCCACAGTTAATTTTTTTCAGGCACCTTATATATCTCACACGCTGGAAATACCAAGAGGAACCATGCAGACCCTGACCCCATGGAGTTGAGAGTCTAGTAGGGGAAGACAGATATCATCAAATGCTGGTACAAATAAAGGCACGTTTACCTGAGGGGTTACATGTTATGTCAGGGAGGCACAGACTCTACGGCAGCCAGTAGCAGGGTCTGAGCTTGGTCCAGGGTTGACCAAGAAGGGCTTTCCTGCAGAAGTAATGTTTGCATTCAGGACCAAAAGATGACCAGGTGAAGAGCCACCTCGCTCCTTTGCTTCTTTGTAAGGTGGGATGATAGTGACACCTAGATTCCAGGATATTTGTGAGGATCAACTGAGATGGCACAGGTGAAAATGAGTAGTACAGAGTCTGGTACATAGTCAGTGCCCAGCGTATCACGGCTTTGGCCATAGTCCCTCAATGTGAAGTTCCTATAGATTGGAAGGCCCACCGCTGACTTAGAAACTGCTGCTCAAGGGACAAAGAAGGATGCAAGCCCAATATGTGAAATGGAAGCACACAGAAAAGGAAGGGCCTCACTCTGCTCTCTCTTGTCTGTGTGTCTGTGTGTGTGTGTTTTGTGTGTCTCTGTGTGTTTGTGTGTGTATGAGGAGAAGTTTGCACACAGAAGCTAGTATTTAGGCCAGGTCCTGAATCGTAGATAGCAGTTTACAAGAGAAAAGGGGGAGGAAGGGTGTCAGAGGTAAAAGGACCATCAATGCAAAGTGATACAAGGATGAGAATGAGTGTCATCTGCCTTGTCAGATGCCTGGGGAAATTCCAATAGGCACATGGAATAGATCCCCAAACAAAACAACCTTTAATAACACGATACTATTGCTCCTAATAGCAATAACGGCAAAAGCAATAATCACAATGACCACAATGGTAACAGCCCCTACCATGCATTGAGAGGTGACTCTCTGCCAGGCACCGTACACGGGTAATTTCACCTGAAACGCTGAAAATAAATCTTGCTCATTCTTTCCTGGGATATAGTGAATGACTTCATGCCCTACATTGTATGGGCTACCCACATAGGTGAGGAATTGAGGATACAGCCATGGAGGATTTTTCTGTTAAACCTCAGAAGGGATGCTCTCAATTTCTGAAAGACTCTCCTGGGCAACATGAGCGGTCCAGACAAGTTCATTCATTTTTTTTTTTTTTTTTTTCTGGAGGGTTAAATGGCGATACGGTATTCAGGAGGTAGTTTTAGCTTAGTCCAAGGATGGCTGCGCAGAGCTGTGGTAGGTAGTACTCTGACGAGGAGATCCCTGTCGTGGGGATATTCAAGTGTAACTCGGTTAATTCCTTGTCGGAGATGTTCTAAGCATGGTCAGAACAAAGAGAAAGGGAAGTTCAGGGGGAATTGGTCTAGAAGACCCCTTCAGTTCCAAGATCTTGTGGTTTCAGGAAGGCAGGAATGATCTACCGCGAAAGGTTCTACAACAGTAGGAAACATCATCTTGGCTTTGTCTGTTTCCAGGAGGCCTGAATATGATTTGCATAACCACAGGGGGATGATGTCTTGATCTTTCACAGTTTTTTTCCAGCCCTTAGAATCATTCTGGTCTTTGCTTGCAACCTCCTTTAAAACCGTATCCTGAGTCACCTCCATCCTTCTCTCAAATTATTGTAACAACTGAGTAGGTCCCCTAGCACTCCATAATCTACCCTCCACACAGAAGCAACAACTATCATATAAAGTAAAAATCGAATATACCCCCTACAGTTGTAACTTATGACCATGGCCGTTCCCAACCCAGCTGGTTCTCCTATTCCACCTCGCCTCACCTAATGTGCACAAACCACTCTCCCTTCCTTTCTGACTCACAAGCTTTCAGGGCTTTTGCATTTCCTCTGTCTGAACCCTCTTCCCCTAGGACTTTGCAGGGCCAGTTTTTTTCTCATCGTTAAATTCCCAGCTCAACTATCACCCCAGACAGGGCTCTCTGACCACTCTTCAGTCACTCCATCTGGACGACCCTTTTAATTTTCCTTTCAGCACTTATCTAGCTGGGCCTGATGATGGGTGTCTGCAGTTTCAGCCACTCAGAAGGCTGAGGAAGGAGGATTGCTGGAGCCCAGGAGTTCAAGGCTGCAGTGAGCTGCGATCCCATCACTTTGCTCCAGTCTTGGTGACATAGCGATACCCTGTCTCTAAAACATAAATAAATAGGCCAAGTGTGGTGGCTCATGCCTGTAATCCAAGCACTTTTGAAGGCTGAGGCCGGCGGATTGTTTAAGCCCAGGAGTTTGAGACCAGCCTGGACAAGAGGGTGAAACCCTGTTTCTACGAAAAGCAAAAATTAGCCAGGCGCAGTGGTACATAGCTGTGGTCCCAGACACTCAGGAGACTGATGTGAAAGGATCACTTGAGCCTGGGAAGTTGAGGGTGCAGTGAGCTGAGATTGCTCCACTGCACTGTAGCCTGGGTGGCAGAGTGAGAGCCCGTCTCTAAATACATAAATAAAATAAATAAGTGAAGCACTTTTCAGTACCTTTCTGGAATTCTTATCTATTTGTTAACATATGTATGGTCTTTTTCTGCTGCTGAGAGGTGAAGCCAACTGGACTTCCTGGGTCGAGTGGGGACTTAGAGAACTTTTCTGCCTAGCTAGAGGATTGTAAATGCACCAATCAGTGCTCTGTGTCTAGCTAAAGGATTGTAAATGCACCAATCAGCACTGTGTAAAAATGCACCAATCAGTGCTCTGTGTCTAGCTAAAGGATTGTAAATGCACCAATCAGTGCTCTGTGTCTAACTAAAGGATTGTAAATGCACCAATTGGCACTTTGTAAAATGGACCAATCAGCAGGATGTGGGCAGGGACAAATAAGGGAATAAAGGCTTGCCACCTGCAGCCAGCAGCGGCAAGCTGCTTGGGACCCCTTCCATGCTGTGGAGGCTGTGTTCTTTTGCTCTTCTCAGTAAACTTTGTTGCTGATCACTCTTTGGGTCTGTGCCATCTTTAAGAGCTGTAACACTCACCACGAAGGTTCGCAACTTCGTTCTTGAAATCAGCAAGACCAAGAACCCACCGGAAGGAACGAACCCCAGACACACTGCTGTACATAAGCTCCTTGGGAGCAGGGTCTTGATTCTCTTTTCTTTTATTTTCTTTATTTATTATTATTATTTTTTTGAGATGCAGTATTGCTCTGTTGCCTAGGCTGGAGTGCAATGGCGCAATCTCAACTCACTGCGACTTCCGCCTCCCAGATTCAAGTAATTCTCCTGCCTCAGCCTCCCGAGTAACTGGGATTCCTGGTGCCTGCCACCACACGTGGCTTATTTTTTTGTATTTTTAGTAGAGACAGGATTTCACCATGTTGGCCAGGCTGGCCTCGAACTCCTGACCTCGTCATCCACCCACCTCAGCCTCCTAATGTGCTGGGATTTCAGGCATGAGCCACCGTGCCCAGTCGGATCTTGGTTGTCTTGTACTATTATCCTTTCTCCAGTTCTGAGGGGTCAGTCTGGTACATTGTTGGCCCTTAAAAATATGTGTCGACTAGAGGAATACTTTACTGGGGGCAGCGGTTGACTCTGTGCAGAGTATCAACTGTTTCACAGGAAGTACTTTCATAATGCCCCATCCACTATTGAATTTCTTCATTTTACACCTGTGAAACAAGAATAGGGTAGGCTGTCTGTTTTCTTTTCCATTCCCAGCAGCATTCCTTCACTTTCAAAATATTTGTTGAAGCCAAAAATAGATAAACTTACATGAAGTTCTATTGGCATTGCTCATCTAGTCTAGCAGGTCTTACTTTCCCATTCATCCTTAATTACATTAAATTACAGATTAAAATCAAGAACATCTGTTTATTGAAGATACCATGAGGAGAGTGAAAAGGTATAAAACAAAGTGGGAGAAGATAGTTGAAATATATAGTTGACAAATGACTCATGTCTAGACTGTATAAAGGAATCCCACATCAACATGAAAAGGAAGACAACCTTCTAGAAAAATGGGAAAAAGACTTGAATAGGCAGTTCACTGAAATGGATATCTAATTGACTAATAAACATATGTGTTCGTTTCAGGAGTGAACAGAAAAATGCAGATGAAACTCACAATATGACACCATTGTGCACACACCATAATGGCTAAAAGCTTTTTAAAAGCTAGGAAATATTAAGTGTTGGTGAGAATGTGGGTCATGGGAACGTTATACAGTATTGGTGGGAGATTAAATAGATGCAATTGTTTGGGAACTCTGTTTGCCAGCATTGACTAGAGTCAAAGTTACACGTGTCCTTTGACTCAGCAATTCCACTTCTTGGCATAAATCCAACAAAAATACATAGATATATGCACCAAGAGACTTGTAAAAGAAAGTTTATAGCAGCATTCTTTATAAGAGTTCCAACCAGAAACAGCCCCTGTGCCCACCAATGGGAGCATGGCTGAATAAATTGGGGTAACTTCACATAGTGGAAGGCTAAGCATCAATGAAAACCAACCAACTGGCCAGGCACGGTGGCTCATGCCTGTAATCCAAGGACTTTGGGAGGCCAAGGCGGGCAGATCACCTGAGGTCAGGAGTTTGAGACAAGCCTGGCCAACATGAAACCCCATCTCTGCTAAAAGTACAAAGTCAGCCGGGCATGATGGCCAGTGCCTGTAGTCCCAGATACTCAGGAGGCTGAGGCAGGAAAATGGCTTGAACCCAGGAGGCAGAGGTTGCAGTGAGCTAAGATTGTGCCATTGCACTCCAGCCTGGGCAACAAGAGCGAGACTCCATCTCAAAAAAAAAAAAAAAAAAAAGAAAATAAACAAACTACAAATACATATAAAAATCTAGATGAAATGCACAAATATAATTTTGAGTAAAAGAAGCCAGATGTAAAACTTACATACTGTGTGAGTCTATCCCCATAGAGTTCAAACCTCGACAAACTTATCTACATGTGGGAAGTTAGAATGGTAGTTACCCTTGGGGAGTCGACTTGGGAATGTGAGAGCATTTTGGGGGTTGGGGGATGAAGTAGGGGCTGGAAATGTTGAGTGTCTTGAGCTCACTGCTGGTTACACAGGAGTGTGTTTGGTTTTGGATAATTCATTGAGCTATACACATATGACTTGTACATCTTTCTCCATGTATATTATATATTAATTGAATTTATTTAAAAATATTTATGGGGTCCTGCTACGTACATACTGGGCTTGACTCCAGGAAGCCATCAGAATCAAGAGAGAGCGAGTTCTTGCCATCATGGAGCGGTCTACATTCTAGTTCATGCCGTGGACCTGCTGGGTGGCCTCAGGTAAGAGACCTCCTTTCTCTTATCTATAAATTGAGAATCCTAATTCCTTTCCCTAATCCAATCCAGATGGTGAATTCCCCCTTCACCGCTCCCTTTTCCCCTCAAACAGACAAGCCATCCTTGCTATATGCCTCTTTGTTTTTTCCACCCAGAGCTACCTTTCAAATCCTGGCCCAGAAAGGTGAAGCAAGGAGGGGCCCTGGTCTCTCACCCCTGTGAATCCCACAGCCCTCCTCCTGAGATCTGCAGGGGGAGCATGAAATATTTAAAAGCTCAAATTGAAATCCTGTTAGCGCCAGGTCTTGTAAAGCCAAGTTCTCCAACCCCAGAACATCAGTATCTGTTTGCTGGTGTCATTTAGGGACCCTGGCTTTCCAAACCATTGACTGAAACTTTCTGTCAATCCAACACTTTTAGGGTAATTTAACTTAATAATACCTTTGTCGGCACTGGCGCCTGTATCTGAAGGGTGATTACCATAGAAGTTATTTTAGGTTGTTTAATGGAATGTAGTAAATTCTCAATTGACAGGGCAGATCCTCAGAATGGCTTTTCAAAGTGTTTACCTTTCAAAGCTTTCTCCCTCACTTTACCAAACTTACTACTTTGAGCCAGGGAAGACTTCATAAATTATTAGCAATTGTTCTTCTCCCTGTGTTCACATGCATCATTAATTCTTTGTAAAAAGTTCAAACTGTCCGGGGCTTAATTGTTATCACTTGGAGAACGGCTGGAAATGGATGCAGGCTCTATTATTTCTGTCAGAAATTTTGACTTATTGCACTTGATATTTTACCCATCACACCATATCCTCAGTACAAGAGAGAGGAAAAAGAGGA
>NW_012114477.1:2897741-2901227 GCF_000951035.1 Colobus angolensis palliatus | reverse complement strand
TGGAGAAAGAACATAAATGCGTTTTCTTGAAACAAAACAAATATAATAATACATATATTTCTGAGGAGAAAAGTCAAGGATCCATCTGACAAAATAATAGTTTTAATCCTCCAAGGAGAGAGGAGGAGGGCAGCATTTAGGCAGAAATTTATATTGCAGATTCTATTGCCTCACACTGTATTTTCATTCTAAGTGTTGAAGGTTATATGATTCTAGGAATCTAGTGTTTAATGATTCTGAGATGTTGAAATTTTATGAGTCCAAATTCCCAAGGTGTTTGATTTTAAGGGTGAATTAATCCCACAGTCCAATATTCAGGACTGCTAAAAAGTATAGTCGAATTAGAAAGATACTGACAATAACCACAGAAATAGCTAAGATTTTTTGAGAACTTACAATGTGCTGGCACTGTGCTGAGTTCTTCATGTGCGTCACCTTATTTTATTTTATTTTTTGCTTTTGAGAATTTTTTTAAGTTACACTTTAAGTTCTGGGGTACATGTGCAGAACATGCAGGTTTTTTACATAGGTATACACGTGTCATGGTGGTTTGCTGTACTCATCGACCTGTCATCTACATTAGGTATTTCTCCTAATACTACCCCTTCCCTAGCCCCTCACCCCCCAACAGGCCCCAGTGTGTGATGTTCCCCTCCCTCTGTCCATGTATTCTCATGGTTCAACTCCCACTTATGAGTGAGAACATGCAGTGTTTGGTTTTCTGTTCTTGTGTTAGTTTGCTGAGAATGATGGTTTCCAGGTTCATCCATGTCCCTGCAATCCCATTACTGGGTATATATCCAAAAGATTATAAATCATTCTACTATAAAGACACATGCACAAGTGTGTTTATTGTGACACTGTTCACAATAGCAAAGCCTTGGAACCAACCCAAATGCCCATCAATGATAGACTGGATAAAGAAAATACACCATGGAATACTATGCAGCAGCACCTTATTTAATCTTCACATCACTCTAAAGTAGGTACTGGTAATAACCGCTTTTTATAGCTGGGAAAACTGAGGCACAGAGAGGGTGAGTAACTTACTCAGTGACACAGCTGGTAAAAAGCAGAGTTAAGCTCTGACGTCAGGCCCTGTGTGTGTAGAGCTTATGTGTACTGTGCTCCATATCAAGACACTGCTCCTTTGCCCCACCTGGCATGCTGTGCATCAGTGCATAGAAGTGATCCACATTGGTATGAGTCTATTGTCAGACCACCCCTGAGTGACCCAGCCCTGACCTGTTTCTTGTTTCTGTTGACATTGCTCATCCAGTCCAGCAGATCACCCTTTCCCATTCATTCTACAAGGTCACCTCCTCCAAGAAGGCTTCAATCCTGCCCCACCATCCTTTGAATCCTCACAACAGTCAGTACCAGGGAAAGAGGTAATGAAGCAGTCTAGTAGGCTGGCCAAAAGCATGGACTATGGGGTCAAATTCCTTCGGTTGGGATCTTACTTCTGCCACTAAATCCATGCGCTAAGCTTCAGTTAGGCAAGCCATTTAAGCCTCAGTTTTCACATCTGTAAAATGGATATAACCACCCCTGCCTCACAGAACTGTTGTGAAGATGAAGGGAGGTGCTCAATGGGAGCTCTGTATACTGCTTCACAACAGTCAGTGCTCAATACATGTTGGCTGCTGTTCTCTCTTGTCTTGTAGTGATCTCATACTGAGAGTTTTGTACATTAAAGTATGAGCGTCAGTTTCTTTTTCCTAGTCAACATTTGGACTTGGAAATTTCTTTACCAAACAATTCAAGGTGAAAGTATATTAAACTATATTTTTAAAAATTTTATTTTTGACAAGTGACCATTATATATATTTATGAGGTACAATGAGATGTTTTGATTATGTTTATATTGTGGAATGATTAAATCAAGCTAATTAACACATCTATCACCTAATTTACTTGTCATTTTTTTGTGGTGAAAGCATTTAAAGTCTAGTCTTTTTAGCAATTTTGAAATATATATTGCATTATTGTTTATTATTGTCACCATTCTATACAATAGGTCACTGAAGCTTGTTCCTTCTGTCAGCTGAAACTTTGTACCCTTTGATCACTATCTCCTCTTCTCTACTCACCTGCTCCCCCAGCTTCTGGTAACCACCATTCTATACTCTACTTCTATGAGTTCAACTTCTTTAGATTTCACATATAACTGAGATCATGCAGTATGTGTCTTTCTGTGTTTGACTTATTTCACTTGGCCTAATGTTCTCCAGGTTTATTCATATTGAAGCGAATGGCAGGATTTCCCTCATTGTAAAGACTAAATTGTATTCCATTGTGTATATGTACCACATTTTCTTTATCTATTCATTTGATGTTGCACATTAAGGTTGCTTCCATATCTTAACTATTGTGAATAACATTTCGATGAACATAGGAGTGGAAATATCTCTTGGGCATAGGATTTCAGTTCCTTTGGATATACACCCCATATGGTAATCCTATTTTTAGTTTTCTGGGGAACCCCCATACTGTTTTCCATAATGGCTGTATTAATTTACTTTCCCACCAACAGTGCACAAGAGTTCACTTTTTTCCATACCTGCAGCAACTTGTTACCTTTTGTCTTTTCAATAATAGTCTTCTAATGAATTGTGATGATATCTCACTGTGGTTTTAATTTGCATTTCCCTGCTGATTAGTGATGACCAGCACTTTTTAATTCTTCATTTGTCCAATTTGTAGATCCTCTTCTGAGAACTGTCTATTTAGGTCCTTTGCTAATTTTTTGATTGGGTTATTTATTTTCTCGTTATTGAGTTGTTTGTGTGTCTTATATATTTTTTATGTTAGCTCCTTATCTAATGCATGATTTGCAGATATTTTCTCCCAGTCCTTGAGTTGTGTCTTTACTCTATCAATCGTTTCCTTTGCTGTGCAGAAACTTTTTTAGTTTGATGTAACTCCATTTGTTTGTTTGTGTTTTTGTTGCCCATGCTTTTGGAATCATACCTAAGAAATATTTGTCCAGACCAATATTCTGGAGCATTTCTCCTATGTCCCCTCATAGATTCACAGACTCAGGTCTCATGTTTAAGTCTTCAATCCATCTCGAGTTGATTTTTGTATATGGTGTGAGGTAGGGTACAATTTCACTCTTCTGCTTGTTGATATCCAGTTTTCCCAACACCATTAATTGAAGAAGCTATCTTTTCCCCATTGTGTGTTCTTGGTGCTTTTGTCAAAACTCAGTAGACCATAAATGTGTTGGTTCACTTCTGAACTCTGTTCTGTTCTGTTGGTCAATGTGTCTATTTATATGCCAGTGCCATGCTGTTTTGTTTACTGTAGCTATGTATTAGATTTTGACATCAGGTAGTGCAATGCCTCCAGCTTTGTTCTTTTTGCCCAAGATTCCTTTGGTTATTTGAGGTCTTTTGTGGTTCTTTTTTTTTGAGACGGAGTCTTGCTCTGTCGCCCAGGCTGGAGTGCAGTGGCTGGATCTCAGCTCACTGCAACCTCCGC
>NW_012114477.1:2896245-2897656 GCF_000951035.1 Colobus angolensis palliatus | reverse complement strand
AAAAAAACTAGAAAAAGCTTATAGAATAAGTATATAAAGAAAGAAAATATTTTTGTACAGCTGTATAATGTGTATTTTACACCATTATCACAAAAGAGTCAAAAAGTTAATAAAATTAAAAGTTTTATGAAGTAAAAATGTTGCCATAACCTAAGGTTAATTTATTATTGAAGAAAAAATGTTTTAACATAAATTTAGTGCAGCCTAAGTGTTCAGTGTTTATAAAGTCTGCAGTAGTGTACAGTAATGTCCTAGGCCTTCACATTCATTCAGCACTCACTCACTGACTCACCCAGAGCAAATTCTAGTCTGCAAGTTCCATTCCTGCTAAGGGCCCTAAACAGGTGTACCATTTTTTATCTTTTATGCTGTATTTTATTGTACCTTTCCTATGTTTAGATACACAAATACCACCGTGTTAAAATTGGCTATAGTATTCACTACAGTTACGTACTGGATGGGTTGGTAGCCTAGGAGCAGTAGGCTCTACTGTGCAGCCTAGGTGTGTGGTAGGCTACTCCAGCTGGGTTTGTACAAATATACTCTATGAGGTTTGTACAAAAACAAAATTGCCTAACCACACAGTTCTTAGGACATACTCCCATCATTAAGTAACACATGACTATATTTGTGTCATCTACATTTTCTGTCATCAATGTCTTATGGTTTGCAGTATACAGACCTTTCACCTTCTTGGTAAAATTTCCTCCTACATTTGTTTGTTTGTTTGTTTGAGGCAGGGTCTCACTCTGTCACCCAGGCTGGAGTGCAGTGGTGGGTTCATAGCTCACTGCAGCCTTGACTTCCTGAACTCAAGTAATCCTCCCACCTCAACCTCACAAGGAGCTGGGACTACAGGCACACACCACCAGGCCTAGCTAGTTTTTTTGTATATATATTTTTGTAGATATATGATTTTGCCATATTTCCCAGGCTGATATCGAACTCCTGGGCTCGGGCAATCTACCCACCTGGGCCTCCCAAAGTGCTGGGATTACAGGCTTGAGCCACTGCACCCAGCCCTTTGGTGGTTCTATACAAGTTTTACAATTGTTTTTTCTTTGCTGTGAAAAATGATTTTGAAATTTTGATAGGGATTGCATTGAATCTGTACATCACTTTGGGTAGTATGAACATTTTAACAATATTAAATCTCAATCCATGAACACAAAAACATTTCCATTTCCAGTCATGCATTCCATAATGACATTTCAGTTAGTCAACAATGAACTGCATAGATGAAAGTGATCTCATAAGATTATAATGGAGCTGAAAAATCCCTATTTCCTAGTGACATCTTGATGATCCTGACCTTGTGTATACCTAGGCTAATGGACATGTGTGTGTCTCCTAGTTTTTAAGAAAAAAGTTTAAAAAGTAAAAAAAAAAAAAAAAACTAGAAAAAGCTTAT
>NW_012114477.1:2886243-2895885 GCF_000951035.1 Colobus angolensis palliatus | reverse complement strand
ATTTTTGTAGATATATGATTTTGCCATATTTCCCAGGCTGATATCGAACTCCTGGGCTCGGGCAATCTACCCACCTGGGCCTCCCAAAGTGCTGGTATTACAGGCATGAGCCTTTGCGCCTGGCTACTCCTAAGTATTTTAGCTTTTCTTTTTGGGGCTATTGTGAGTGTGTCAGATTTCTTAATTTATTTTTGCGATAGTTGATTGTTAGTGTAAAGAAATGCTACTGATTTTTGTGTATTGATTTTGCAACCTGCAAATTTACTGAGTTTGTTTGTCAGCTCTAATAGTTTTTTTCATGGAGTCTTTAGAGTTTTCTGCATATAAGATTATGTCATTAGCCAACAGAGACTATTTCCCTTCTTCCTTTACTATTTGGTTGCCTCTTATTTCTTTTTCTTGTCTAATTGCTCTGGCTAGAGCATCCAGTGTTATGTTGACTAGAAGTGTTGAGAGTGGGCATTCTTGTCTTGTTCCTGATCTTAGAGGAAAAGTTTTCAACTTTTCACCATTTTGTATTATGTTATTGGTGGGTTTTTCATCTACGGGCTTTGTTGTGTTGCAGTACATTCCTCCTATTCCTAAAAAAGGATGCTGAATTTTGTCAAATGTATTTCTGCATCCATGAAGATGACAATATGGTTTTTATCCTCCTCTTAATATGCCATATCACATTTATGGATTTGCATATGTTGAGCCAAGGATCAATATATTATAAGCATTTACTATCAGATCAGTGTCTGTGTTGAAGGTTTTCTGTTTGTGATATCACTTGGCCTTCATGGCCATTCTCTGAACCAATGAATACTCCATTCTGCAAATGATGAGATCGGGTCTCAGAGAAGTTAATCATCCTGACAGTAACAGGGTTGGTGCCTACTGATTCTGAGATTCAAACTTAGATGGGGAAGCCCGTGTTTGTCCACTTTCCTGCAGTGCCAAAAAGGGAGAGTGAGGTCTTTCTCTTCTCCGTGTCCTCCTCCAGAGGCTCAATGAAGAATATTTGGGAGAAGTCCCCTGGCTGACCATTGTCCTATTTTTGGACCTTGGTCAGGGAGGTAGAGACATTGTCTGTCTGTGTCAGGCAGGTAAGGAGCAATGTTTCTTGGATGACTCTAGTGAGGTGCTTGGATTTTATGCACCACCTTCTGCTTGTTTCTCTCGTCTTGCTGATCTTCATGGGCTTCCTTTCTTAATGAGGCAGAAAGAGGGAAGGGCAGGAGTTTCTTCTGGATTGAGGGTATGGGAGAGTAGGAACAGTTGGGCCAGGAGTCAGAGCAGAGGGGCTTGAGTTGTGGCTTTGTCATCTGTATGACTTTGGGAACATCCCTTTCTCTTCATAAACACTGGTTTCGATAACTGCAAAAATATATGCATTAGATGAACATTTCAGTGGCTCTTCCATACTGCTCCTGTTTTGAAGCAGTGGAACCAGCTACTCCAATGAAATCATTATCAGAAAGCCTTACACTTAAGTCAGATACAAGAGGAGTGGCTATGGATGGAGAGGGAGTAGGGGTATTGATCCCACTCCCTGGCCCTACTCTGGTCCCCGAGGTACTTTCAGTGAGCACAAGTGTTCCATAAAGTACAGTTTAAGAAGAGATAACCAAATGATCTCTGATCTATGCATTTCAGTGCTAAGCGGGTACAGTGGTCTTGGCCATTTATTTTATATCTGCTTTGGAATATGGCTCTACAATTTCTCCCAGTTCACAAACCTGCCTGTGCTTCAAGTCCTGTGCATGGACTGTCAGGTCCCTATGTTGCCACCTTTCTAGATGCCTCCTTGCTTTCTTGCTGAGTGAGGAAGTGCCACTATCAACAAAGCAGGTGAGAAAATTTTGGCAAATCATAGCACATCAGAGATTGTCTAGACTAGTGGTCTACATATTGGTGTCTTGGTAACTTTCATGGAAGGAAGAGAAAGGGTGGGGGCCCACCATCCCTGCTTTTACAGAGTACCTGCACTCTGATTTCCTTCCATATGGAACTGAGCTTTTAAAATTAGTTTTGCTTTTAAAATTAGTGTTTTATTTTCCTCTATTTCACACAGAAAGTGGTAGAGACTAATACAGAGGAATGCTGAAGCTGGTTCATTCTGGCTCACAAGAACCTATTGTGTGCAGCTTTTCCCCTACTCTGTAATCAGTGAAATCAAGTTGATAGCGTGGAATTGGCCATGGTGGGAGTATTTACATCATGAAAATTGGCCACACTACAAATCAGGGTTTTCTCCTAGGAAAGCCAGTTGTTAAACATTTACCGGTCAGGTGCGGTGGCTCACACTGTAATCACAGCACTTTGGGAGGTCAAGGTTGGCGGATCACCTGAGGTTGGGAGTTCCAGACCAGCCTGACCAACATGGAGAAACTCTGTCTCTACTAAAAATACAAAATTAGCCGGGTATGGTGGTGCATGCCTGTAGTCCCAGCTACTTGGGAGGCTGAGGCAGGAGAATCTCTTGAACCTGGGAGGCAGAGGTTCTGGTGAGCCGAGATCTCACCATTGCACTCCAGGCTGGGCAACAAGAGCGAAACTCCGTCTCAAAAAAAAAAAAAAAAATTACCAGCACACCACCAGACTAATATTAATAATATAACAAGCACTTGTGTACCCACCACCTAGCTTCTAGCTTTGACATCTTGACATTTTGTTATATTTGTTTTAGACCTCGTATTTGAAAGTTAAAATAATACAAAGACAGTTGGTCCCATCTGTATTACCTTCTATAATCCCATCCATTTGCTTTCTGTTCCAGAAATATAGTCCTATCCCAAACTTGGTGTTTATCATGTTTTAAAAATATTTTTACTACATATGTGTCCATAAATAATACATGGTATTGTTTTGCATATTCTTAGATTTATATCCATGATATTATACCATATGTATCGTTCCACAACTTTTATTTTTAAATATATTTTACGTTTTTTTGAAAGGTTTATACATGTTGATATATGTAATTCTAGTTCATTCATTTTAATTTCTATATGGTGTTCCATTGTATAAATATATTAACATGAATTTATTCCTTTTTCATTGATGGACATGTAGGCTGTTTCCAATTTTTGTACATGTTTTCTGGTACACATATGCATCAGTTTTTAGGATATATACTTAGAAGTAGAATTTATAGGTGAAAGGATATGCATGTATTAATCTCTGCTAGATTTTGCCAAATTGCCCCCCAAAATGATTGTACAAATTTACCCTCCCACCAACAGTGGATGAGAGTTCTTGCCAACAATTTATATTGTCAGATGGTTTAATATTTTCCAAATGATGCATCTTTGCAGAATAGTATCTCTTTGTGGGCTTAATTTGCATTTCCCTGGTTACTAGTGAGGCTGTACCTTTAATTATGTTCCTTGGTCAGTTATTTTTCTCTTTTATGAATTACCTATTCATTTCTTATGCCACGTTCCCCCTACAGTGTTTTTTACCTTTTAGTAAATCAATTCTAAAAATATATTCTGGTTACTAATTCTTTGTGATTATATAAAATGAAGTTTTTTTTTTTTTTTTTTTTCTGCCAGTACATTCTTTGTCTTTCAACATTGTATGAGATGTCTTTGGGCTGTGTAAAAGTTTTAAAATTTAATCTAGTCACATTTATCGATCTTTTATTGTATGATTTGTGCTTCTGTGTCTGGTTTAACAGTTCATCCTGAGGCTATATCTTTCTATAATTTATTACAGAAAATTTATATAATTTATTGTACAATTTAAAGGTTTTAGCTTTGTCTGTCAGATCTTTAATCAACTTAGATTAACAATCAACTTGTTTTTGTGTAATGTGTGAGGTAGGGATCTAATTTATTTATTTTTCATATATGCATCCAATTGTCCCAGCACAATTTAAGAAACAGTCCCTCTTTTCATCTCTCACGTGCAATGATGTTTTCTAGTTTTTAGTGTAGTTAACTTGGATGTGGTTCATTAGGTTTATTTCTAGGTATTTGATATTTTTGATGCTATTATAGTTTCATGATTTTCTTACATTTTATTTTCAATTTGTTTATTGCTGATATATAGAAATAAAATTGATCTTTGTATATTGATCCTGTATCCAGTAACACTGTTGAATTGAACTCAATTGAACTGCTAATGCTAATAATTTATATATTTTTTGTATCTTCTATATATGTAATCATATTATCAGTGAATAAAGACAACTTTATTTCTTCACTCTTAGTTCTTAAGCCTTTAATTTCTTATTCTTTCCTACTGTTTTGGCTAGAATACCAGTACATGTTGAATAGAAGAAGATAATGCTTGGTGATAGCAGGCATTCTTGTCTAGTTTCCTATTTTGTGGGGAAATCGTTCAGTGTTTCACCATTAAGAAAATTTGTGGCCGGGGGTGGTGGTTCACGCCTGTAATCCCAGCACTTTAGGAGGTTAAGGTGGGAGAATCACGAGGTCAGGAGTTCAAGACCAGTCTGGCCAACATGGTGAAACCCTCTCTACTAAAATTGAAAAAAATTAGCTGGGCATGGTGGCGGGCACCAGTAAACCCAGCTACTCAGGAGGCTCAGGCAGGAGAATCTCTTGAACCTGGGAGGTGGAGGTTGCAGTGAGCCAAGATCATGCCACTGCACTCCAGCCCGGGCGACAGAGTGAGACTCCATCTCAAAAAAAAAAAAGAGAGTAATGTTTGATCTTTATTTCATTTTTTTAACCAAATTAAAGATTATTCTCCACTATTTCTACCTAAAAGCTTTTACCATGAATGTCCACTGAATTTTGTCAAATGATATTCTATATCTACTGAGGTGATTATATGATTGTTCTCTCTCTTGTTGAAGTGGAAAATTACACTACATGATCATTGTATTTCTAGAATAAATATCAATTAGTCATGATGTATCATAGCTTTTATTTATCACTGACTTGATTTGCAAAATTGTGTTTGGGCTTTTTGCCTGTAACTTCATGAGAAAGCCTGGTTTGTAATTTTTCTTTCTTATACTTTTCTGGTTTCAGATCAAAGTTATTCTGGCCCCATGAACAATATTGGGAAGTGTTTTTAAAAATATTATCTGGAATAGTTTGTGGAAGATCAGTGTAATTTCTTTCTTAAATATAAAGAAGAGTGGACTATGAATTTATCTAGATTTGAGGTTTTCTTATGAGAAGTTTAAATAATACGTTCAATTTTTTGATAGATTTTGGACTGTTAAGATTTTCAATTTATTCTTTTGTTAGCATTGCAAAGGTGGATTTTTTTTAAGGAATTTGTCCATTGCAATTCAAGTTGTCAAATTTATCAGTTTAAACTCTTTACAACATCTATAGAGTCTGAAGTGATGTATCTTATTATTTCTTATGGTATTGACAGGTTTCTCTCTCTCTTTTTCTCTTAATTGCTCTTGCCTGAAATTTATCAAGTTTATTAACATTAACAAGTTTATAAACTAACTTCTGGTATTATTACTGTTTTGTTTTGAACACTTTTATTTAATTTCTGCTATCTTTATTATTTCCTTTCTTCTGCTCTCCTTGCATTTGACTTAGTCTTGTTCTAGCTTTTTGAGATGGAAGAATAAATTATTAATTTTTGTCTTTCTTTTTTAACAATATATACATTTTGAGGATAGGGAGATCCTTGTATTCTCTGCTTTGCCTGGATCTCATGTTTTGATATGCCATAACTTCAGTATCATAAATCAAAATAATTATAATTTTTCCTGTTGATTTTTGATGCAGAGATTGGAGTATATGGTTTAATTTCTAAGCAATTGGGGATTTCTTGGTAATCCACTTGGCATTAATTTAATTCCTATTTCTTTCGGGCTCAGAGAAAATACCCCAGATTTTGACCCAGCATTTCATCACATGGTATATAAATGTTACATGTGAATATAAAAAGAATGTATCATTGTTGGGTGTAATGTTCTCTATTTGTCAATCCAGTCAAAGTTAACGGTGTTATTCTGATCTTTGTCATTGCTGAGCTTTTATTTTATTGCTCTATCAGTTATTGAGAAAGATGTGTTAAATTCTTTCCACGTTATTATGCATTTGTCTATTTCTTTCTTAATTCAATTTTTACATTATAAAATTTGAAGCTCTATTACCAGATGCATACCGATTTAGGATTGTGACATACTCATCTTCCTCTTGGATTTACTCTTCTGTATTTTCAGTTTTACTTTCTGCCTTTAATATATACTTTGATGTTAGAATGGCTGAACCAGCTTCCTTTTTGGTTAATGTTTACATAGCACATCTTTTTCCATTTCTGTATTTTCAATCTTTCTATATGGTTGTATTTAAAACATGTCTCTTATAAGCAGCATATGCTTTTCTTTTTAATTGAGCCTAACAATCTTTGCCTTCTATTTGAAATATTTCCTTTACATTTAAATAATTACTCTATTAAATTACATGAAACTATAAATGTTTAAAATAAATTATATAATTTTATAAATTTCATAAAGTTTTAATTTTATAGTTTTTTAGTTTATATATCAATGTTATATTTCAGAGTATAAGTTTTACATAGATTTATTACATTTATTCTTATGTATTTTACATATTTATGTGATATTGTAAATAGAATTGCATTTTTAAAATTTATTTTCTAGTTCAATGATAGTGTGTAAAAATTCTATTGATTTTTGCTAAATTCACTTATTATAAGGACAGCAAATAAAAACAGCTTTTCTTCTCCTTTTCCAGTTTGTATGCCTTTTATTTCTTTTTTAAAAATTATTATTATACTTTAAGTTCTATTTCTTTTTCTTGTCTTATTTCAGTGGTTATGATAGCTAGGACAATGCTAAATTATAAAGTGGTAAGAGTGGACATTCTTGTCTTTTTTCCAATCTTAGAGAAAATGATAACTATTCCAGCATTACTTTTGTTGGTTGTGGATTTTTTTACATGCTCTTTGTAAATCTGAGAAAGCTTTTTTCTATCTATGGTTTGTTGGAAGTTTTTTTTTTTTTTTTTAATCACAAATGGCTGCTAAATTTGAAAATAATTTTCTGTATCAGTTGAGACAATCGTCTGGAGTTTTTTCCTTTATTCTCATAAAATCATGAATTGCATTGTTTAATTTTCAGACATTAAATCACTTTGCATTCCTGGGTTAAACCTCACTTGGTTGTGATGTATTATCTTCTCATATATTGCTGCATTCATTTTTACAATATTTTGCTCAGAATCTTTGCACCTATGTTCATAATGAATAATGGCATGCAATATTCTCCTTCTGTATTTTCTTCATCTACTTTTGATATCAGGGTAATACTGGCCTCATAAAATGATGTTCTATTTGTTTCTTCTAACCTTTGTTTTCTGAAAGAGTTTATGTAGATCTGGTATTATTCCTTTCTTAAATGTATGATAGAATTAATCAGATTATTTAGATTTTCTATTTTTTCCTAATGCCAAGTTTGGCAAGTTGAGTCTTTAGGATGTCTGTAGGATCTGTTGTGATATCTCTACTTATATTCTCCATATTGGCAACTTGTACCATCTTTCTTTTTTACCCACACAGTTTGACTTCAGGTTTACTGGCTTTCTTAATCTTCTCAAAGAATGAGCTTTTGGTTTCATTGATTTTCTTTGGTGTTCTTCTGTTTTGTAATTTTTTTTTTTTTTTTTACTTTTTAAATTGCATTTGATTAATCATTGTTCTTCCTATTTTATATTTAATTTGTCCTCCTTTTTGCAACATTATAATGTGTGAGCTTAGATAATTGAGTTTAAACTCTCTCTAATATAAACATTTAAATCTATAAATTTCCCTCTAACCACTATTTTACCAATGTGCCATATATTGCAATATATTGTGCTTATTTAATAACTTCACTGAGTTACAACAGACATGCAATATACTACTGATTTTTAAGGAGCACAATTTGATAAGTTTTGAGATATTTATTTACCTGTGAAATTATCACCACAATTAAGATCATGAACATATTCATCATTTCCAAGTTTTCCCTGTGCTCCCTTTTAGTTTTCCTCTTGCTCCTTTTTAGTTTCTCTCTTGCTCCTTTTTAGTTTTTCTCTCCTATCTTTCCACCCCAACTCTCCAACTCTAGGCAATCACAGATTTCCTTTATGTCACTATGGATTGTATAAATACAGTCTGTACAGTACTCATATGGTATGTATTCTTTTTATTTTCTGACTTTTTTCACATAGCAGAATTATTTTCAGGTTCATCCATATGTTTTATGTATAAACAGTTTCTCTCTGTTTTTTGTTTGTTTGTTTGTTTTCTGAATAGTATTTCATTGTATAGATACACCACAATTTTTTATCCTTTCACATGTTGATGGACATTTGGGCTGTTTTCAGTTGAGCTCTAACAAGTGAAGTTGCTATGGACATTTATGTACAAGTCCATGTAGGTACATATGCTTTGTTTCTTGGGTAAATACTGTGATGGTTAATTTATATATCAACTTTACTGGGCCACAGTTTGCCTAGACATTTAACCAGACATTATTCTGGGTGTATCTGTGAGGGTGTTTCTCGATGATGTTAACATTTGTATCAGTAGACTGAGTAAAGCAGATTTCCCTCTCTGTTAGTCCATTTGTGTTGCTATAAAAGAATACTAGAGACTGGGTAATTTATGCAGAAAAGAGGTTTATTCTGGCTTAGGATTCGGCAGGCTGTACAAGAAGCACAGTGCTAGCATCTACTTCCGGTGAGGGCCTCAGGAATCTCACAATCATGGCAGAAGGCAAAGGGGCAGCAGGTGGTCACATAGTGGGATAGGAAGCAAGAGAGAGGTGGAGGTGCCAGGCTCTTTTAAATAACCAGATCTCATATGAACTTATTAATGTAGGGATGGCACCTGCCATTCACAAGAGATCTGCCCCCATGACCCAAACACCTCCCACCAGGTCCCACCTTCGACATTGGAGATTACGTTTCAACACAAGATTTGGATGGGACAAATATCCTAACCATATCACCCTCCATTATATGGGTGGACCTCATCCAATCCATTGAAGATGTGAATAGAACAAAAAGACTGAGTAAGAGGGAACTCCTCTTGCCTGAATGCTTGAGCTGGACCATTGGTTTTTACTGGTGTTTGGACTCAGACTGAAACATATGCTCTCTTAGGACCTGAAATGGAGCCATACGTTGGCTCTCCTGAGTCTCCACCTTCTTGACTGCAGATTTGGGACTTCTTAGCCTCCATAAATATGTGAGCCAACTCCTTATAATCTTTCTATGTGTGTAAGTGTGTAGAAACATAAATTTGGAAATATATTGGTCTGTTTCTCTGGCAAATCCTGACTAATTCAAATATCCAGGAGTGGAATGACTGTATCATATGGTAGGTGTATGTTTAAATTTCTGGAAGTGGCTCAACTCTTTTCCAAAGTTGTTGTTCCATTTACATTCCCACCAACAGTGTATTAGAGTTCCCCTTGCTCCATGTCTTTACCAACACTTAGTATGTTCAGTTTTGTTTTTAAAGTTCAGTCATATTCATAAGTGTGCAGTGGCACATTATTGTGATATTAATTGCATTTCCCTAATGACTAAGAATGTTGAATGACCACATGAGTGGTCATTCAACTCCTAGATATTTGTATTAGTCAAATTATATATGTGTATATTTATATATAAAATATATGTGTATTATAATAAATATGTATTA
>NW_012114477.1:2884024-2886193 GCF_000951035.1 Colobus angolensis palliatus | reverse complement strand
CAGATTGGAAGATGCCTGCCTTTTTTCTTTCTTACAAGTCTCTACGGAGAAAGGGAAACTTTCCCCAGGACACTCTTTATATTTCTTTTGGCAATGGTTAGTGTAGTGTTAAAAAGTTCTGGAGACAGGTCTGTGTTCAAATCTGGATTGAGCCACTCACAAGCTGTGTGACCTCGGGCACGTTACCGAACCTCTCTGAGTCTCAGTTCCCTTACCGTTAAAATAAAAGAGGAGAATGATAACCAGCTCCAAGAGTTGATGTGGGTTTTGGATGGAATAAGGATCACAGGAAATGCTCCAGGAGTGGGCAGGGGACACCAGGTCATCAAGGACAATTGCTCTGCCCCCTCCCTTGGTGTGCATGGGAATGGTGAAAGCTGCCCATCACTCAGGACAGGTATAGCTCTGTCTGGTTCCAGGGCTAGATAAGACCCACTCTGAAGGGCCACTGGCATCTGTATTTGACGCCAAATACAGGCCCTACTCAGGAGGCAGAGTAGCGCAATGGGAGGACACAGGACTGAGGATCAGGGCTTGATTCCTGGCTGGGTGAATCAACTGCTTTCTGTAGGTCATAACCAATGGGGAAAGCCCTGGATAGAGCTTTAAAAAATAGCCATGCTTGTGGTTCTCAAACTACCCCTCAGGGAACAGAAGTGCCTCAGATGTGGCTGTGCTCACCCCCACTCCCAGCCTCCACTAAAAATAGATTGGTGACTGAATGCAGTGGCTCTTGCCAGCCATCTCAGCACTTTGGGAGGCTGAAGTAAAAGGGTTGCTTGAGGCCACAAGTTACATCAGCTTGGGCAATGTAGTGAGATCCCATCTCTACAAAAATATTTTAAAAATTAACCAGGGATGGTGGCGCCCGTCTGTAGTCTCAGCTACTCAGGAGGCTGAGGCAGGAGGATGGCTTAAGCCAGGAGTTTGAGACCAGCCTGGCCAACATGGTGAAACACCATCTCTAAAAAAAAAAAAAAAAAATTAGCAGGGCGTGGTGGCAGTCGCCTGTGGTCCCAGCTACTCAGGAGGCTGAGGCAGGGGAATGGCGTGAACCTGGGAGGCGGAGCTTGCAGTGAGGAAAGATCGTGCCACTGCACTCCAGCCTGGGCGACAGAGCAAGACTCCATCTCAAAAATAAATAAATAAATAAAAATAAAATAAAACAAAACAAAAAAATAAAAAAAGTCTCCATTTTTTTGGTGAAATTCTTTATTTTCTAATCCATTTTGTTAAAAATTGTTGTTATTAAAAGTCCTTGTCTGCCAATTCTAATAACTTTACCAACTGCGATTCTTCTTCTAGTATCTGTTTTTTATTTCGTAGCATCTTGCGTATTCACATGTCTAGTACTTTTAAATTTTATGTTGGAAATCATAAATGATAGAATGTTAGAGGTTCTAAATTAAGTTATTGTTTGCCAGAGAATAACACGATGGCCTTTACTCTGTTAGACAGGGTGGAGTGCTCATCACCTCAGTCCAACGAGCACTTATATTTGCAGTTGTGAGGCTGAAGGTTCAATAAGGTCTAGTCTACCTTTGATTTGCCCTGTTTTTGGGGCATGGCCCTCTGATGTTTTTAACTGAAAGTCTAGCAGATATTTTTATTCTCAGTTTTGCTAGGCTCAGGAAGATTCTGTTCTGCCCTTCAGAGGTTTTCAGTGTAGCTCTTTAGTCCTATGCCCGCACAACTTCAACTTTAACAGGTGTCTTAAGGGGGAATCTATCCGTGTGCTTTTGACCCTTCAAACTCCAACTGCTCACAACTGTTTTGACTGAATGTCTACATCTCTGCTGATTCCTCACTTCCCCAACAGTTTTCTTCTCCTAGGATCCAGTCCCGAAATCTCAGGTGCCAACTATTCCTGAATAAGCAGATGCTCCCAGGAGAAAGAGCCCTTGATCCTCTGTGTTCATGGAGGTGACCAACCATGCTAGTTTGCCTGGGACTGAGTGGATTCTTGACACACAGGACTTTCGGCTTTAAAACTGAAATAGCCCCAGGTAAACCAGGCAGAATTGGGCACGCTCATGTCTATGCCCCATTCACTTTGGTACTTTTCTCTCTGGTTCTCCTGTTTCTGGTTTACCATCCCTCTTTTCCTGGAGGGTCTTTTTTCTTTTCTTTCTTTTTTTTTTCAATGAATTCTTTTTTTTTTTTTTTTTT
>NW_012114477.1:2861936-2883742 GCF_000951035.1 Colobus angolensis palliatus | reverse complement strand
TGTTCCCCTTCCCGAGTCCAAGTGATCTCATTGTTCAGTTCCCACCTATGAGTGAGAACATGCGGTGTTTGGTTTTCTGTTCTTGAAGTATAGCAAGCCCTTGAGATCTGCAGGTTCCACATTTGCAGACCCAACAAGTCCTGGATACAAATATTTAGACAGGAAAAACAATAAAAAATAATACAACAATTTTAAGAACATGAAGGACAAGACCGCCGTAACTATTTACATGGTATTTCCATTGTATTAGGTATTATAACTAATCTAGAGATGACTTAAAGTATACCAGAAGATGTGTGTATGTAGGTTATGTAAGGGACTGGAGCTTCCTCAGATTTTGGTATCCATGGGCGGTGGGAGATGGGTCCTAGAGCCAATGCTCCACGGATACCGAGGGATGACTGTATTGCAATACTGTGGGAAATTTCACTCTGCTTTTCAGAAGCTTTTGGCCTTGCTCTTTGGCCTCCCAGGAAGTAGTGGAAGTCATTACAAAACACATTGTGGGTAGAGAAAACTGGCCTTTAAAATGTCAAATTTTATCACCATAGCCCCACAGCTGCCAAAAGCTTCGCTTGTTTCTCCGACGCTATGCCTCGCATATTGGCCACCCAGAGTGAATAATTTATTAACACAACCTCCTTTTTTCATATGATAACATTATTTTGAATAATAACCATGTAACAATCAGGAATAATCATCATTTTCTTAATTTGTTCTTTGGTCTTACAATAAATAATTAACAATTAAATTTTCAAATTAAATTTTTAAATTTTTTGACTAAGTTTTTCCATGTTTAAAATACTGTTTAAATTCAATATTTTCCACGTGAACTAAACTAAACTTTGTACTTACTAAACAAAACTTTTACTTCTCATAGTTGATGTTCTAATTTTATTTTATTTTATTTGGAGACAGAGTCTCCCTGTGTCTCCCAGGCTAGAGTGCAGTGGTGTGATCTTGGCTCACTGCAACCTCCATCTCTCAGGTTCAAGTGATATTTCTCTCCCAGCCTCCCAAGTAGCTGGGATTACAAGTGTGCACCACCATGCCTGACTATTTTTTGTATTTTTAGTAGGGATGGGGTTTCACCATGTTGGCCAGGAGGGTCCTGAACTCCTGACTTCAGGAGATCTGCCCACCTCAGCCTCCCAACGTGCTGAGATTACAGGTGTGAGTCACCGTGCCCAGCCTATGCTCTATTTTTAAATCTAACTGTTTTAAAATCTAACATAAGTAAAAACTCCAAGTGGTCTCATATAAAATGATGGAATTTAAGTAACTCAAGTTCTTTACTATCATGGCTTATTTGAAATCTATTCTTTAAGTGAAGGAATATGGAGCAATGGAGTAATGTAGAGGTGGGAGACACAAACTTCACCCCGAATAAGTGCAGATGACTCTAAGTCATTATGAACTTAATTTTGAATGAATGCCTTTAGCCAAATTTGTATACAGTCAAAGCTGACTATATAATTGAGTATTCTGAATTAGCTTCCATGTAGAATACAATATTTATTAAAAGATAAGTTTAAAAATGTGCTAATTTGAAGTTTACATTTATTACTGAACCTTAACGCTAAGAACAGCTATTGTTTAGAACTTATAACAAAATAATTGGGGGGGAGTATTTTATCTCTGAAATTGTTTAGAATTACTAACTCATGGTGATAACGAAAAGCAGATTGATTTTTAGTTTTATCTTTTTTTTTTTTTGAGATGGAGTTTCGCTCTTGTTGCCCAGGCTGGAGTGCTATGGCTTGATCCCCGCTCACCCGCAACCTCCACCTCCTGGGTTCAAGAGATTCTCCTGCCTCAGCCTCCCAAGTAGCTGGGATTACAGGCATGTACCACCACGCCCACTTACTTTTGTATTTTTAGTAGAGAGAGGTTTCTCTCCATGTCGGTCAGGCTGGTCTCGAACTCCCAACCTCAGGTGATCCGCCTGCCTCGGCCTCCCAAAGTGCTAGGATTACAGGTGTGAGCCACTGCGCTCAGCCCAGTGCTTTAAAGTTATCTCCAGTCTCTGCATGCCTCTGTTGGCTGCATCTGGGGCAGACCACTCCCACTGCCCATCCTTGGACTCCGCTATTTTGGTTTCCCCGGGCAGTTATCCTCTGTCTGGGCAAGTGAAGATTCTCAGCCTGAGCCCAATATCGACAATGTTCCAGGCTGAAACAGGAGTAGTCAATTGCCCATTTCTGAACAGTTCTTACTATTCTGGAACTGTAGTCCTTATACTTTTTTCTTTGCTTTCACAGTTCTGGATTCCCTTAAAGATACTACTTCTGTGTTCATCAAGTGTTTTCTAGCTGTCAGGACAAATGCTGTCTTACCATGAACTATTGTATCTTTCTCGGAAACAGAAGGCACTACTGGTTTTTGAATGCTGATCTTATATTTTGGAATCTCACTGAGTGTTCTTATTAGTCCTAAAACCTTACCTATAGATTCTCTTGGAAAGTTCCCTTCAATTCCTCCTTTAATGAGAATTTGAATTATAAATGAGGAATTGAATTTTTTCAAATCTTTTTCAGAATAGATTTAGTGAATTATGTGAATTTCTCATTTAATGTGGTGTATTATACAAAAAGTTTTTCTGATATGGAACCATTCTTGCATTTCTTAGATTCACCCTATCCTTTCATAATGTATTTTCTAAAATATTACTGATTCTGACTTCTTAGTTTTCCATTTCACACTTTCACGTCTATTTTCCTATAGATTTCTTTATTTGTATTATTCTTAGCGGATTTTGGTATAAAGGTCTTATTGGCCTCAAATGAATTTGAATTATGCCCCGCCTCTCTCATTCTTTAATGCACAGACTATTGGATTTACCTGTACATTAAAGGTTTGGCATAACAGGTTTATAAAATGTTAAGCTCCCAGGGAACGAGGTGCAATGGTCAGGAGAGGGGATAATAATAGATTTTATACAATTTTTAATGGATATTAGACTTTTAAGTCTGATATTTTTTCTTCTTGTGCCAACTTTGGCCATTTTTATTTCTTTCAAATCATTTTACTTAGGTTTCAAATGTATTGGTAGTATTCTGTTTGTAGTATTATTGAAATAATTTGTAAAAGCTCTGCTGTTTTTGTAGTTAAAAGACTTATGCTGTATAACTCTCCCTTCTCACTTCCCTTCTCTATTTTTTTTCTTAATCAGACTTGCTAGAGGTTTTCTTTTTTATTAATTTGTTTTAAAATTGTGTTTTATTTGTTTGTTTGTTTTTGAGATAGGGTCTGGCTCTGTTGCCCAGGCTGGAGTGCAGTGGCACGATCTTGGCTCACTGCAAGCTTTGCCTCACAGGCTGAAGCGCATTATTCATCCTTTGATCTTCAGTATCCAGCACATGTAGAGAGCTCCATGATGCTTTGCAAACTGATGAATGGAATAGGACCAACAGAGATGCCAGAATTGCATACAAACCATGTGACCTTTGCAATATCCACCCCCTAATACCTCATTGCCATCTCTGTAGCCAGTAAACTAGATTTTAGCAGAGATGGAAAGGCCATTTATTTGGGTCACACTTCCTCAAGTGCAAAATGACTCCATCCATTGTGGGTTTTGGCCCTAAATATAGAGCTTTCCAGAGCAGTTCTATTTGTTGGACAGGAAGTGGCTCTACAGCCTTCTCAATAGATGGATACCGATCAGTTTCTTTCGGTCAAGCCAAGCCAACGAAACCCAACAAAATCTACTTAACCCAATTCAATCCACATCAATTCAACTGAAATAAACCTACATAACCCAACTTAGTACAACCTCACCACTGACACAATACAACCTCATTCAACTTGACTTTATTCAACAAAAACCGATTGAACCCAACAAATTCCAACAAATTACAATTCAACACGATGCAACAGACCACTTCTCAGCCCCTATAACCCAAGTCAACCCAATACAAGCCAATCCAAGTCAACACAACTCCCAGCACAAGATAGCCCCACAACCCAATGAAATTCAATCTAGCACAATTTAATAAACTATTTCGACAACTCTTTCATCTAAGGAAGGTAAGATACTTTGGACAGAAGACCAAAATAATGTCTCTAAAATGTCTATTAGTTTTCCATTAGTGTTTGATGGAACTCTTGAAATCATAGTCT
Organism: Colobus angolensis palliatus; assembly: GCF_000951035.1. Taxonomy (NCBI): domain Eukaryota; kingdom Metazoa; phylum Chordata; class Mammalia; order Primates; family Cercopithecidae; genus Colobus; species Colobus angolensis. Next base: position 2,879,620 of record NW_012114477.1, on the reverse strand, counting down.
CTCCAAACCTCCTCAGTGTATGAGGTAACTGAAATTCAGGAATTGAAGGCTTCTCCCCTCTCTGGCCCTTGAATCCTCACACTTTATTTTATGGAGTTACCAGTCTCATCTGAACTAGACTGTGAGTGCTTCGGGGGCAGGAACGATGTCAAATTCATCTCCCTTCAGTACCTTTAAACGGGCATTAAGAAAATATAGTTTAAATGTATGAATGACTAGGAGAAGAAGTTTGTGAAGCTTATTCAGTTTTGGAGGTCAGTAGAGTTTTATCTCCCTTGGGGACCTGGCTGAGGAGGATTGTCGGGAGGGCCCACAGACAGGCCTAAGTTTGACTCCTGGCTTTGCCACCTCCTATCTATGTGCCCTGGGGCAAGTCATACCACCTTTCTGGGACTCAGTTTCCCTGTTCATAAAGTGAGGGATATATTACTCACTCTAGGGCTGTTCTGGGGATAAATATTGAGTTGACATAATATCTGACATATAATTGAGGATGCATAAGTATCTACTATATTTTTTCCCTGAGTTTTCTTGTTCAGCATCTTCTTTTAGTGACATGGGGACAGCAGCCTCTGTGGACCAGAAAATGTCAAAACTCTCTCTGGATCCCTTGTAGGATAATAACCTTTCTTGTGATAATTTCATTGGCACAATTGCCAAATAACCACCATTTGTTTTGTATTTTACTATGGTTCCTTAGTTCAAATAAGCCTAAGAATGATTGATCTGGTGGAAGTATGAATTTATACATTTAAATATAGGGTACAACACACTATGAGAATCGCAATCATTTGGACACCCACTGTTTTCCCAGGATTGGTGGGTAGAGAGCTAAAAGCAATGCGATCCCTGTCCCCAAAGAACTTACAGTTTAGTGGAGAACCTCATGCAGAAATAAGACTGGAAGGGGCTAACTTTGACTGAAGGCTCCAGCTACGGTAGCATCGTATGCTGAGCAGTGGATTGTCACACAGGAAGCTAGCTTATTCTGGGCCACCATTGGTGAGTTTTCAACCAGGCCTTTTCTCTCTCTGACACCCAGTTTTTTCAACTGCAAAGCGCGGATCATGCGGCATAGAAGACATCTTCGTTGGTTGATGTGAAGATTCAGTGAGAGAGTGACCAGAACTTAAAGCAATTCTCTGTCTTGAGTCATGAAGAATACATTTGTTGGACTCCACATTCCGTTATGAGAAGTACACATTCCGTCATCTGAACTACTGGACAAGCACTTGCGGCTTTCAGACACACAAATGGCCCCGTATGAAGAGTTTGGTCACCACCATCTCTCTGGGTGCCAGATTGCCTGCAGCAGGAGTTACGGCCGATCCTAAGTCCTCAGACTGGGGCTCATGTCTAAGACATATTTGCTGTACTGGGCCTGCAAGAACAGCTGGTTCCAAAGTCAACTGCATTCCTTGCTGAGGAGCCAGGGCTGAATTCTTCTTCATCACAGCCTGGCTGTGGGTTAGGCATGATAAATAATGCTGTGCTGACAGCCAGGTGGACAGCATGCCTCACTGGGTGATGCTTCATCTGACCTGACAGGGACAGCCCTGCAAATAGAATCTGAGGTACGGCACGCCTATTGGAGTCTTTGTGTCCTTCCACTGAGTCTGGTGGGACCCTCTTCAGCTCATCTCAGATTGGAAGATGCCTGCCTTTTTTCTTTCTTACAAGTCTCTACGGAGAAAGGGAAACTTTCCCCAGGACACTCTTTATATTTCTTTTGGCAATGGTTAGTGTAGTGTTAAAAAGTTCTGGAGACAGGTCTGTGTTCAAATCTGGATTGAGCCACTCACAAGCTGTGTGACCTCGGGCACGTTACCGAACCTCTCTGAGTCTCAGTTCCCTTACCGTTAAAATAAAAGAGGAGAATGATAACCAGCTCCAAGAGTTGATGTGGGTTTTGGATGGAATAAGGATCACAGGAAATGCTCCAGGAGTGGGCAGGGGACACCAGGTCATCAAGGACAATTGCTCTGCCCCCTCCCTTGGTGTGCATGGGAATGGTGAAAGCTGCCCATCACTCAGGACAGGTATAGCTCTGTCTGGTTCCAGGGCTAGATAAGACCCACTCTGAAGGGCCACTGGCATCTGTATTTGACGCCAAATACAGGCCCTACTCAGGAGGCAGAGTAGCGCAATGGGAGGACACAGGACTGAGGATCAGGGCTTGATTCCTGGCTGGGTGAATCAACTGCTTTCTGTAGGTCATAACCAATGGGGAAAGCCCTGGATAGAGCTTTAAAAAATAGCCATGCTTGTGGTTCTCAAACTACCCCTCAGGGAACAGAAGTGCCTCAGATGTGGCTGTGCTCACCCCCACTCCCAGCCTCCACTAAAAATAGATTGGTGACTGAATGCAGTGGCTCTTGCCAGCCATCTCAGCACTTTGGGAGGCTGAAGTAAAAGGGTTGCTTGAGGCCACAAGTTACATCAGCTTGGGCAATGTAGTGAGATCCCATCTCTACAAAAATATTTTAAAAATTAACCAGGGATGGTGGCGCCCGTCTGTAGTCTCAGCTACTCAAAAGGCAGAAACGAAAGGATTGTTTGGGCTCAGGAATTTGAGACTGCAATGAGCTACGGTCGTACCACTGCATTCTAGCCTGGGTGACAGAGTGAGACCTCATCTCTAAAAAATTAGAAAGAAAAGTAAAAAATAGTTTTGTGCTCCAAGTAAGAAAAGCTTAACAAGCTGCTGTTGCCAGCAGACTCTAGGTTTACTTGGAGGAGGTGGGGATTGTATTCTAACTCCAGCACTATGGCCCTCAAAGGCACCCAATGGTAAGCGTCCTCCACGGCTTGGCTCCCTGTTGCTTGTTGAGAGTCAGGCCTTCACTGGGCACTCAAGGCTTCTCCAACCTGAGTGCTGCCCCCTCCAGCTCATTCCCACACTTTGGTGCTCCAGTTGTTCAACTCCAAGCCATTCTATGACTGCTTTTGATGTGGTCCAACGCTTCCTTTTGCTCACTGCAATTCCTTCCACCTTGAAAGCTGTTCATCTGCTTCTCCATGGAGTCCCGTTCTTTACTTATTCTTCTAGACCACACTGAAATGTCCTCTCACATCAGAAGGTTTCTATTTTGAGCCCTCCAGGGAGAGGTCAGCAAGTATTCACGCATTCCGATGTCGCATTTGTGGAATGCTTACTATGTGCCAGATATGGGGGATAAAGAGTGAACAAAAAGAGACACAGTCTCTAACTTCATGGAGTTTATAGTCCCGTTGGAAACAGAGAGTTAATCAAATACAGACACAATTGAGTATGCATTTAGAAATCTAAATTAGTGCCCTTAAGGAAAGAAGTTCTAGCAGAATGCTTAACAAGGGATCTGACTAAATTGGTGTACTGGAAAAGGCTTCCTTAAGAAGGGATGCTGAAGCTTCAGGTCCAGTTAGCAAGGTGCAGAGGAGGAAGGGCAGCATGTGCAAAGATTCTGTGGCAGGAAAGATGGTATACGGTGACTGCCCATCTTGGTCTACCCCAGGCAGTTCCTACTGTCCTGGCTTATTGATCAATGGCATTCTCTTCCTTTCTCCATAGTGGCCTGGTTTTGAAGGTAAATTATATGGTTGACTAACTGAATAAAAAGAAGCTGACTGGGCACAGTGTCTCATGGCTGTAATCCCAGCACTTCGAGAGGCAGAGGCAGGTGGATCACAAGATCAGGAGTTTAAGATCAGCCTGACCAACATGGTGAAACCCCATCTCTACTAAAAATAAAAAAATTAGCTGTGTGTGGTGCTGCATGCCTGTAATCCCACCTACTCAGGAAGCTGAGGCAGGAGAATTGCTTGAACTTGGGAAGCAGAGGTTGTAGTGAGCCGAGATCCCACCATTGCACCCCAGCCTGGGTGACGGAGTAAGACTCCATCTCAAAAAAAAAATTCCCAGAGTGTCAGGACTGCCATGCTGGAGAAGCTGGCAGGAACTAGACCACAGAGTCCTGGAGAAGGCTGGAGAAGGAGGTCATTATCTTGCCCAAGAATAATGAGACACCATTTTGAAGGGTTTCAGTCAGGGTGTGCCAGGATTTTCTCTACTTTTCAAAACAGCTTCCCCCTTCTCTATTCTCCCAAAGTGTTTTTGACTCCTGCTGTCTTGAGGATCCACCTTGCATATTATGGGTTGTTGTTTCCTTAGTTCTTCTCTCCCTAGACTGTGAGCTTTGGGAGTGACAGAAGGAACCTCTCTTGGGCGATGCTCCATGTTCTTCTCCTTCCTGCTTGCTGGATGTTGGGTAGGAACAAATTTATAGAGGATCTTCCATGACTTCAAAGCTGGACCTTCACTGGGTAGTTTATGTGAACAATAAACTAGCTTCTATTATGTCTGAGCCATTATAAATGACTTGGAAACATTCAAAGGGAAAATACTAGCTAGTGTGCATTGAGCTCATGGCCTATGTTGGGCCTTGCACACTTTATACACACTATTTCATTTAATCATGAAAATATTTACTTCATGGATAAAGAAACAAAGATTCACAGAGGTGACTTGCACAAGGCGACACAGTGAATGAGCAGAGGAGCTGGGATTTAAACCCAGGAACATCTGACTTAAAAGCCAAAGCTGGGCAGATCATGCCTGTAATCCCAGCACTTTAGGAGGCTGAGGAAGGCAGATCACGAGGTCAAGTGATTGAGACCATCCTGGCCAACATGGTGAAACCCCGTCTCTACAAAAAATACAAAAATTAGCTAGGCATGGTGGTGCACACTTGTAGTCCCAGCTACTTGGGAGGCTGAGGCAGGAGAATTGCTTGAACCCAGGAGGTGGAGGTTGCAGTGAACTGAAATCATGCCGCTGCGCTCCAGCCTGGCGACAGAGCGAGACACCATCTAAAAAAAAAAAAAAAAAAAAAAATCCAAAGCTCTTAAAACAGCAGCCATGAAATTAGCAGCCCTCAATTTCTCCATTTGTAGGAGCAGAGAGAATCTCCCCACCCTGTGGATCCAGAGGTGAGGCTGGCCATTGTCCTGCTAGGCAGAGCAGATGCTGGGGCGGGGGAGGTGCGTGGGAGAGACAGGGGCATCCCACACCCGCAGTCACAGCCTCTGGTCCCATGTCTACATCAAGTACCCAGCTCAGACAGGGGGCGGTGGTATTTCTTTCACCCGCCTGCAGTTTGGCAGGTTCCTCAAAGAGAAATGCTCTTAGATTCATTTAAAAGTCTAAGCAGGGACAGCACAAATTATTAGTGTTTGAAATATTTATAAAGTCACTTGTTTGCCATGGCATAGGAGGTGATAGACCACAAATAAAAGAAAACCGCAGATGCACCACGCATGGAGAGAGACGGAGAGGGGCAGGAATGTTGTCTGCCTGCCGCTGCCTCATTTTTGAAGGCTGCTAAGCCAGGTGAATTTTCATTCTGTGTTTTCTGAAACTGACTTCCTTTCTATGGCTCTGTTCACCTCTCCTTCCTTAAAATGATCACTAGACTCTTAAACGGAGGATTTCAGCATCACAGACCATGAACATTAGGGCAAGCTGGGGGAAAGGCAGATGAGAGCACTCTCTTTTTATTTTTGCTTTTTTTTTTGAGAAAGGGTTTCACTCCTGTCACCCGGGCTGGAGTGCAGTGGCATGATCTTGGCTCACTGCAACCTCTGTCTCCTGGGCTCAAGCAATTCTTCTGCCTCAGCCTCCCAAGTAGCTGCAACTACAGGTGCATGCCACCATGCCTGGTTAATTTTTGCATTTTTGTAGAGACAAGGTTTTGCTGGTCTTGAACTCCTGGGCTCAAGCGATCTGCACACCTCAGTCTCCCGAAGTGCTGGGATTACAGACGTGAGCCACTGCACCCGGCCAGAAACTCTGTTTTAAAATTTTTCTGGGAGTCTAAGATGATATCAAAATTTAAAAGTTTTAAAAAAAAACCACACACACACACACAACATAAACTTATACAGTGTTTGAGCTGGGGAAAAAAACATGGAGAAAAATAAATGTGCTTTTCTGATTTAACAGATGGAAAAACCGAAGTCACCCAGTGAATCAAGGATGAAAACCGAGGTCGTCCATCTGACTTCCAGCCCAGATCTCCCTTTTGGCTGATCTTTGGCCACTTAAATGTACATGCTAATAATTTAGAAAATAGGTGCTTAGGTCCTGATTTGGGAATTATATGGCTTGAATGTATTCATTGATGTGTGTATGTACACACATCTGTTTATACATGTGTATGCATTCATTCATCCATATCAATGAATACATGAATGAATGAATGAAGGAACGAATGAATGAACTCATCTGTTCACTCATTTACTAACTCAACAAATACTGTACTATGTGCAGCAGGTGCAGCAGTGAGCAAGAGAGATTTGGCCCTGCCTTTCCTGAGCTAGTAAAAGACATGGTTTCAGGTAACATCTTGCGCTTCCAGTTGATCCCACGAGGAGCTCTGGAGTGTGACTTGCACCCTAGAGTTGTCCTGCCTTGGAGTAAAGAGGCTGGCCTTTTGTACCCTTGTATTAGTCAATTATTGGCTACATGACACCACTGTAGCCAACTGGTGCAGAGGGGAGGGTGTACCCTCCCCAGGATTTCCAGGTAAGGCAGCTCCTGTCAGTGGAGAGCAATGTTAGCTGTGGGGTGCTGCTGTGTTAGCAGCAAACATTCACTACAGCAGGGGGCTGGACTTACCAATGGACATTACCAGTTTAATGTACATTTAATTTACAATCAAGGATGTTGGATGCTTTGACCTTTCAAAGGGGATCTGACTGGTGCACCAATGGCATCTACCATGTGAGAGATGGAGCTTCATCCTACTGGGAAAGTAGGGGAGGCAGTCTCGAATTCACACTTCTATGTGATCTCAATTTGAGGGTTGAGGGAGTTGGGCTATGTACCCCCCAACTCCCGGCAGCCCTTACTGAAGGCGACTCCTGGGGAGGTTAATTCTCAGCGTGGCCTGTGTGTAGCCACAGAGAGCTCCAGCAGCAGACAGAGTCATGTGCTGGAAGGTAGAGATTGGGCAGATGTACTTGGAAGTGGGGAGCATCGTAGAAATGTGGGTGTGTGGGATGCCAAGATCATCTGCTCCAGGTGGCCTGGACCAATCAGACTTATCCCCCAGAAACGTGGAATGAGGAAGCTGGTGTAAGCTTGGAGTCTCAGGTCAGCTGAGGCACCAGAGCAAGGAAATTACAGCTGTGGCTGGAGTGGTCATCATGGCCTTTTGTGTGGTGGAAATGTACGGGCATGAAGGTAAGGCGTCATCGGCACTGATGGCTGGGACAGATGGGGAGTAGGGAGCTTTGTGCACAGAGATGCTGGGGAGTCACTTGGGCAAGGGGGTAGCTGGCTGGGGACCCCACCTGGTTTCTGATTATTCTTTCATTTGTTCTTTCATTCTACAGATATTTATTGAGGGAATATGATGTGCCAAGTATTGTGCACAATGTGGAGAGTATAAAGGAGGAGTAAAACAGGGTCCTTGCTCCCTTGGAGTTTATATTCTTTGTGTGGGGGTGGGGTGGGGGTGGGGGCAGGTAGGAGGGGGGATAAGTAAATAAATGAACAAGATAATCAGAGATTCAGGGACATTTAGTAAAGGAAACCAACAGGGTGCAAGGTGGAGGGTATCTGATGATGAGGATACTTTCAACAGGTGATCACAGGCAAATTCTGACCATCCCCACTTTACAGATGAGGAAACCGAGGCTTTGAGAGGGTAAGGAACTTGCCCAAGTGCATTCAACTAGCAAGCGGCCCTTTCTGTAGATCCTGTCTGTCTCTCTGTAATACCTTCTACTCCTTGGCTCTGGGTTAACTCCTTGAGCCAACACAGATTAGATCCACTCTTTCTGCCCTCCCTATCAGTGATTTTAAGATTTAGCGAGCAGGACACTGATCCTCCTCAGTCCCTGCCCAGACCCTTTTGGGCATGCACTGGCCTGGGATGGGCTGTGACTCACAGCTTTGGGGCCAGCCTCACATTGCAGCTGTCAGGATCCAGGAGAGTAGAGTGACTCTGGGGACAGGGAGACTCGTCCCGGCCCACCACGTATTCACCGTGGGACCTTGGGTGGATGACCTCACTTCTCCAAGTCCCAGTTTCCTCCTCTGTCACACTCTGACACCAATTGTCTCTACCTCCTGGCGCTATTGTGAAGATTAAATGAGCTAACACTTGTGTAAGACTTGGTGCCATGCCCAGCACAAACACTCCTGTCAAGCTCAACGGGGGTAGCTGCTGCCCCCAAATATTCTGATCACCTGTCGGAGGGTTTGAAGGGGCAGGGGAAGGCAGGCACTCTCAGCCCTGATCTTTAAGACCCTCAGCCCCTGAGTGACCCTGAACCAGAGCCGGGGGTGGAGAAGAGGCAATTTTCTGACTTTGGGTCAGGACTGCCAAAGCCAATTAAGGAAGTCAGACGGGCGGCAGCCTCCAGTACCCAAGCAAACCGATGTGGCAGCCAGCAGAGGGGCCAGCTCACTCTGACCTTAAACCCGAACGCTCCTGCCCACATCTGCAGCTAAATAAACCAAGTAAATCATGCTGGCAGATAGATAATTAAATAATTATCAGGCACTTAATAACAAGGAGTGGGTGTTCTGAATTACCATATTAGACAGTGTCTTTGAGGACTAATTGTTGCATTACATCAGAGTTACTCATTCATTATTCTTGTCATTTCGGGTGATAATTTGCACTTTAGGAGACAGCGACAATTTTAGCAGGCAATTAGAGACGTGTCAGGCCTGGCCCCGTGAGTTACTGTCACAATTATTGCCTTTTTTTCCAGGGTCCTCATTTGCAGACGTGTATTTAAGGAGATTTGGGTAATTCCGGGCCTGGGCAAAACAACCAACCCACGGGATAGTGGCGGGGTGAGGACACAGCAGCCGCCACCATCGGAGCAAGGAAGGGGTGGCTTTCCCAGAAGTGGTGGTGCGGAGCTTGGGCCAGCAGGCAGAGCTGAGCAGGGCTGTCGGAGCCACATCCAGTCACTGAAAACGAGCGTTCTACCTCCCAAGTAGTTCGTGATGCTGACTGTTCCTCTCTTGGCTTCTTGTCACCCACTCAACCCAGGCTTTTATTACTGCTTACCTGAACCTTTGCTATGAGTTCTTCCCAGGGCTTGGGGAGGCAGAAAGGAGGAGGGAACGAACAGGGAGAACAGAGAAGAGGAGAGGGGAAGGAAGAAAAGAGGGGAAGGAAAAAAGATGTAGAAATCATGTTTTTAACTTTCTGTCTTTGATGATGCTTGGGAATTGTGGGGGTCTTCAGGAGCCAGGGAGGGAGTGCCCCTCCCATGGTTAGGTAATTCCTAGAAATAGCAAACCACTTCCCTTCTGAGCAAGGCTTTATATGCAAACCAGCCAATCCTTAGCCTTTTTTTTTTTTTTTTTTTTTTTCTGAGATGGAGTCTTGCTCTGTCACCCAGGCTGGAGTGCAGTGGCCGGATCTCAGCTCACTGCAAGCTCCACCTCCCGGGTTCACGCCATTCTCCTGCCTCAGCCTCCCGAGTAGCTGGGACTACAGGCACCTGCCACCTCACCCGGCTAGTTTTTTGTATTTTTTAGTAGAGATGGGGTTTCACCGTGTTAGCCAGGATGGTCTCGATCTCCTGACCTTGTGATCCGCCCGTCTCGGCCTCCCAAAGTGCTGGGATTACAGGCTTGAGCCACCGTGCCCACCCTCCAGGACACTATCTGCTGTTCCAAATCACCCCGGAGCCAGGAACCAGACAACTAGGGACTGCCCCTATAGCCCAGAGTCAGCCGAAATTATTCAAAATGGCCAATGCTATGTCTGCCTATGCTGGCTCACCTGTTTTTTTCCAGCAAAATCCATGATACTGTTTTTGAGACAAGGTCTCACTCTGTCTCCCAGGCTGGAGTACAGTGGCACAGTCTTGGCTCACTGAAACCTCTGCCTCTCAGGCTCAAACAATCCTCCCACCTCAGCCTCCCAAAGCGCTGGGAGGACAGTGTGTACCACCATGCCAGACTAACTTTTTGTACTTCTTGTAGAGGCAGGGTTTCACCATGTTGCCTAGGCTAGTCTTGAACTCCTGGGCTCAAGAGACCTGCCTGCCTCAGCCTCCCAAAGTGCTGGAATTATAGGCGTGTGCCACCATGCCCAGCCTATTATTATTATTATTATTATTATTTTATTTTGGCTACCATCAGCTGAGAAAGTAAAATCCATGATAAATGCCCTGGCCTACGCTTCTCCCTGGCTCCTCCTGTCCTGCGTAACGTGTTACACCCGCTCCTCTTGGGGACTGTGAGTAATAAACTATCTTTTCAATAGCAGTCGTCTTTCTGCTTTGTGGGTCTCACCTAAATAAAAACAAAATCCTGTGTGCAAAATAGAAAAGAATATAGGAAACAAGAGAAGAGAATAGAAGAAGGAAGAGAAAAATGAAGGAAAGAAAAGAAGAGAGGGAGACGGAGAGAGAAATAAGAGAGAAAAGGGAACGGGAGAAAAAAGTTTGAAAGAAGGAGAGAGAAGACTGAAGAAAATAAAGAGAGAGAAATATGAGGAAAGGGAAAATCAATGTGGAAAGGAAGGAAAGGAGGGAGAGGGAGAAAGAGTTGGGGGAGAAGTGGAAGAAGAAGGGGAAGACTGGAGGGAGGTTGCATGTGAAAGTTATATATGAAACCAACATTTTTTTTCCCATTGCTTGGAGTGTTTACTTTTCAGTGAAATCCGATGTCTGGGTTCATTTACCCACAGCTGACTCACTTGACCCTGGGCAACTTCAGAACAGACACCACGAATCAATGACTCAGAATAGGCCCTCAGAAAATATTTTTGACTGGCTTCACAGTGTGAATCAAGAAAAACAAAGCACGATTAAATACAAATGTGAAACTCCACAGAAAGAGAAGAATTTCAGCTTCAAAGCAACGACTTCTCAACTCTGTCCTTAGCAATTAGACAGGAAGAGACTGCAGTGGCTGAATCGGGCCTCCTTTTTCCTTGGCTTAGACTTGGAAGGAATTATCGGCTCAGAATGCACGCTGCCAGGATAGAGGGCAGCTGCTGGAGGGATGTGTAGCCCAGTAACAGTCAGAGGTAGTAAAACTCCGTGCCTCAGAATGCGGACCTGGAGTCTTAGCTCCACCCCGTATTAGCTGTGACCTTGGGCAAGTCACATTTCTGAAATCATAATTTTCTCAGCTCAAGGTTGATATGCTAACGGACTTTGCTGGGCTTTAACAAAATCAAGTCTAGAAAGAATTATGGGCCAGGCACTGTGGCTCACACCTGTAATACTATCACTTTGGGAAGCCAAGGTGGGAGGATCACTTGAGGCCAGGAGTTTGAAACCAGCCTGGGCAACATAGTGAGACTCCCATCTCTACAAAAGCTAGAAAAACTAGCTGGGTGTGGTGATGTGCACTTGTAGTGCCAGATACTTAGGAGACTGAGGGGGAAGATCTCTTGAGCCCAGGAGTTGGAGGCTGCAGTGAGCTGTGGCTGAACCATTGTACTCCCACCTGGGTGGCAGAGTGAGACCTTTACTCCCCGCTAAAAAAAAATGCATAGGACCTGAGGCAAAGCAAGTGTTTCTGGGTGAGTGGGAGCTACTGCTTTATTATTATTATTTTAAATTTGATTTAGTATATGGTTATCTGTCCCTGTATGGCTTTGATCTGGACCCACCATCTGCCTGGTCCTATTGGGTTAGAAGATGATTCTGGTGTTTGGGCTGGTTCCCTCTGGCACTGGGACTGGCCCTTCCTAAGATGGTTCCACTAGGGGTTAGAATTCTCCCTTGACGTCACTCCTTGAGGCATGCTACCCCAAACATCACAAGTCCACTCCCTGGCTGGGAAGCAGAAGGAAAGGCCATCTACAACATGCACTCAGCATCCACTGCATGCCAGGCCTCATGCCAGCCGCATAACATTTGTCACTTTGTTAAGCCTCACAGTAGCCTCTGAAGTAGGGGCAATTAATCTATTCCCGTTTTACGCATGAAAAGACAGGCCAAAAGAGGTAGAATAGGTTCTTTAGGGTGATACGGCCACTCAATGGCAGAGTCAAGATTTGAGCCTGACTCAGGATCTTTTTGCAGTCTTCCCTATCTCCTAAGATGCAGTATCATTACCTGACGTGGTCACCCCGCAGGTGAAAAACTCGAACAGTGCTTTGAACCCATTTCTGCAGCAAGAGTTGGCTTCATACAGCAAAATGGTTTTTTCCTAAATATGTAAAAAAATTATATTTGAAAAAAACCACAAACCATTATGTAAAAAGTAAAGGTGACTGTAGACAATGCATTTTAAGGATATGTATAACATATATAAATCTGTGTGTATATATATATATATATACACACACACACACCCTACACACACGCACACACATATATATGCATAAACTAAATGGAGTTAATTAAGTTAAAACCACAGTAAATCTGACAGATTCATATTAACACGATGGTCAAAACTGGAGGAAATATAGTATTTTGAAAAAGAATAAATCCAGCCAATTACAGATTTATGTTGATGCCAGCACAGTTACCACCATTTTACAATAATCATTGATCAATCAACTTTTTATGACAAAACTATAATTTTCACGTGTTTCACCCTCACCTAAAAGTTTCCTCGTTTGCTTAATTCCCAGAATGTGATTCCATAAATCTTTCTCTTTGCGATATTAAGTAGATAATAAGAATGCCATGTAAGATTTGCTTATAGTTTAAACCATAGTTGCAAATGATTTATAATTAAGGCCAAATCTAAGACAAAACATTATTAAAGTCAAAACCTGCTGTAAATTGGTGCAGTAGGCTTGGGCATTCAGGAATTTATTGGGGTTTGATGACAGTATTTCCCCTGGTGATTTCCAAGGGATCTGCTGACACCAAGGGGAGATATTTATGATTAAGGAAAAGCTACGGAACTACTGGTGGCATCAGCCAAGGGGACTGCCAGGCCTGACTCCATGTGTCATCATCAAAGGCAAAACCGTCAGTGTGGGTCTCTCTAGGCATATCAGCCACCACTGAGGGGCTCAGAGTCCACCCTGCTCTTCCCACGGGCCAATCTCCTTGGAGTTTTCAGCTGAAGAAATTTATTGGAATAAATCAGACCACTAGAGTGTCATTTGGGCAACATGTGTTTATTGAGCACCTACTATGTGCAAGGTCCTGGGGACACAGTGGTCAACTAATAAAGCAAATATCTCTGCTCTCACAGTGTTGTGGAGAAGAGACCTTATCCTCTACACACAGGAGGTAAGGCAGAGGCCACTGTAGGTGGGAGGTTGGAGAGATGCGGGTGATGGGCGAGAGGGAAGCTGTAGGAAGTGGGAGAGAAGCTAGGCTGGTGGAAAGTGGGAAGGAAGGCTGGTGGGAGGTTAAGGGGAAGTTACAAGGATACAGGGGAGGCTGGTAAAGGGGTGGGAGGGAAGATGTAGAGTCCATTTAAAATAAAGTTGTCAGGGAAGGTCTCGTGGAGGAGATGGTGTTTCCTTTGTGTTAGGGGTGGAGGAGTGAGCCAGGGCCTATCTGGGGAAAGAGCATTGGTAGATCTCTTTCTGAGGAGGAGAGATCAGTAAATGCAGAGGCTGTGAGAAGACAGCATCCCAGAACACATGAGTAACAGGGAAGAGCCCAGTGTGACTGGGGAAGAGTGAGCGATGGGGGGATCGGGGAGTGGAGTCAGGGCTCAGGCCATGCGCTGCCAAGACCTTAGATTTCCAGTGATGAGGAGGCCACAGGGTAGGGTTAAACCAGGTGGTGACCTACTCAGGTAGACATTTCAAAAATGATTGTTTTGGATACTGTCTGGACAAATGACTGTAGGGCCAGGAGCAAGATGGGAGGCATTCCTGCTATCCAAGTGAGAAAGGAAGGTGGCCAAGACCAAGAGGTAGAGAGGGGGAGAGTTGAGTGCACTTGAAATCATTTTTGGAGTTATGCTCCCAGGACTTGTTGATGAATTGGACACTGGAAGTGACAAGGAGGGAGGAATAAAGGTTGGGTCGTTTGAGTGAAGGTTGAGTTGTTTTAGGCCTGAGCACCTATTTGCATGATGGTGCCTGTTCCTGAAATGAGGACTGGAGGTAGTACCAGGTTAGAGAGAGAGTGGCATGGGATCTAGATTTTAGCAAGGGCTCGTGAAGCTTGAGATGCCATTAGTATCCAAATGGAGAGGTCAAGGGAGCAGGTGAATACGTGAGTCTGACCTCTTTTGGGAGAGAGGTCAGGCTGGAGTGAGAAAATATGAAGGCATCAGCCTAAGGATGGCTTTAAGCCATGAGGTCACCAAGAACTGAGGACAGATAAGAGAGAACATCTCTTATGTATAAGAGAACATCTGCAGCTGAGTCCTGGAGCCTGCAACATTTAGGCATTGGGGGAAAGGAGAAGCACCCAATAGTGGACATCCAGAAGGAGACGTCACTGACATTGGAGAAAACCCAAGAGCATGTGGTGTCCTTAGAGAACATAAACCCAACCCACAAAGTTGAAGCCATCAGTGGTATCAAATACGGCTAAGAGGTCAAGTAAGATGAACAATGGACTCTGATGACTGGCTTTGGAAACATGATGGTCTTTGGCCACCTGGACATCAAAAGTTCTGAATTCTTGGACTGCACTCTGACATTTTTTCATCAACCTCCCTGCAAGACATTTCAAGAATCAGTGGTGTCAAAATTGCTTAATTTCTTGGACACCTGTTTTTGAAGAGCATCCTCTACTGCATGGCACCTGCCTTGGTATGAGCACTTAGGAGGTACTGCTTCCAGGGAAATACCAAGGAAATCTGCTTCTTTTGAGTAACGGACTATATTTTCCATCTTTAAACACATAGATTCCTATTCTCTTCTTTGCTTTGGCCACCAGTTGCTTAGCAACTGCATGGGGACAGCGTATTTTGTGTGCCAGACTCATTCTTGGTTCCATCCTATTTTTTATTCTCATTTTCCCTTTGCCGTGGTTACCTTCTCTATTTTATTTTAATCCTCTTCTAATGTGCACATTTCTCTCTAACGTGTGTATTTCTGGTGTGTAATCACTGTAAATTTCTTTGGAACCATATGGGGGTAAATAGTGTGACAAATGCCAAATGTTATGACTGTTACGTAGATACCCCTGAGCCTTGATTAAGAACCCGCATGCATCCTGATGGGGAGAAAAGAGACCTGGGCACGGAGCCAGGTGGTATTTATTCTAGTTCTGGCTCTGCCACTAAAAAGCTGTGTGACCCTGGCAAATCTAGTCCCCTCTCTGAATCTCAGCTACTTCCATTATCACACACAGGGGTTATACTAGCTTGGAAGTAGCAAACAAGAGACGCGCATGCACTGACCATCACCTAGTTCCATAGCGGACATCACTCATCAATTAGGCACTCTTTGGCGTTGGGCTTAAACAAGACATCAGAATCCTCCTTAACACAGTCCCTCAGGCCACGGCTACCAGTTAATGGGAGCTGGCGTGCTAAAGGAGGCCTGTTTGCACGATAGGACTAAGTCACATTTCCATGTGAGATTCATTGTTGCTGATGAACTAGAATCCTAGTACCATCTGTAGTGGCTGCCATTCTATTGTCCACACGATAGCATTTCAAAGCAGAGGGGATGGAAAGGCATTGTGGGAAGGCTCTGTAATCATTACATAAAATTATAAAGTATACCATGTATATCCTAGCATTTGCCATTGAGTATGTGAATAGATCCTTAAGTATATCCATAGAGGGTATGGTCACACCATAGCCTCTGTTTATCTAAGCTGAGCGTTCAGGACCTCAGGATATACAGGCTCAATGAATGCTAAATCTCAGAGATAATGATTTGCCTTCTATTGGAATAAGCAAACTCATGTAATTTCCATGATCACTAAAATGTGTTGTTTTTTGTTTTATCTTTCCAAATAGAAATAAAGACGTAATCTAAGATTTCTGTTTAAATCACCCTTCATAAGTCTGGGAAAAAAGAAAAAAAAACCCAACCTTTTCTTAATAGAGAAACTGGGAAACTAACTTTTAATTAATTAATTGATGTTCAAAAACTTCCCCGTTGCCTAGTATAATTGAGTGTGTCTATGTTCTTTGAGATTCACAGAGCCGTAACTATGTGACTCACACAGTACTAAGACCTCCCTAATTAATTCTTTCCTATAACCCTTTGAGGTGGCCAATTTTATTATTCCCATTTTAGCACTGAGAAAATTGAGGCTCAGAGAGGTAAAGTGACCAGATCAAAGTGCTTTCTAAAACCGTCTTCAATGACATTTCCGCTGTAACAAAATCCTCACCAAAAACTTACAAGAATTCTGGCTTTCTATCCTCATTTTTGAAACCTCAGTGAGAAATTGATGGCTTCAGTAGAGGTTCTGTGAACAGGCTTTTGTCTCAGAAAGAAGGTGATATTTTCTACATTTTCCCGTTTCCCCATTTAATTAATTCAAACTGAGAGCTAGGCATGGTTGTGATACCCCTTTTACATATGAGAATAAAAAGGCTTTGAAAGTTGTGCCGTGACAAAGCTTATAGATTTGAACCCATGTGTGACTCCAGATCCTCTGCTCCAGGATAAACTGTCTTTCAGGATGAACTGTCCTTCTCAGGACTAAGCGCAGACATCTATCACTTCTTTGCAGAAATGAAAATGAAGGAACAAGATGATGATGGGGATTTCCAAATGTAGATCCTTTATTTATTCAGATGCCAGGTTGCTGGGGGAGGAGGGAGGAGATTTGGCCATCAGGAAAGACTTGGTGTCAGACGGCTGTTTGCATATGGTGATCTCAGTTCCTTGTAACCAGTGACAAGTGGGTTACCAGGTTCTGTGGACAGAAATATATTTTGGGATTCACTCTGGCCCAGGCACTACGGACAATAAATATTTCCTGAATAAATGATGGCTGAATAAGTGAACGAATAAACGAATGACGACCCTGCTTGTTATCACCCCAGCAAATGTCCGACATCTTGCGTCTTTCAAAAACCCATTTACAATGCCGAGCCCTAGACACCTTGCCTACTCTGCCCCCAGATTCCAGAGGCAGCCACCCTTCTCCCATCTCTGCTTTGGGAGCCGCATCCAGGGAATTTGCTGCAGCAGCAGGAATCGTCTGACAACACAATTCTTCCTGTTTCCAGGGAAAGTCTTTATTTTACTTTGCTCTGCACGCGAAGGGAGTATGCACAAGGCTGCCAGAACAGCTCAGCTACTTTAGGCTGTGCTGTTTCGAATGAGGGATGTTAAACAGAAAGGCCCAGGCTGTGTAGGGGCCTGGGAGGCTGCCTTCCAGCCCATCCCTGCTGCATGACCTTGGATGCATCATTGGTGGTGGAACATAGGTTCAACTATCTTTAAAATCAAGACTGGGCCGGCGCAGTGGCTCACGCCTGTAATCCCAGGACTTTGGGAGGCCGTGGCGGGCTGATCACCTGAGGTTGGGAGTTCAAGATCAGCTTGGCCAACATGGTGAAACCCTGTCTCTATCAAAAATACAAAAATTAGCTGGGCATGGTGGTGCATGCCCGTAGTACCAGCTATTCAGGAGGCGGAGTCAGGAGAATCACTTGAATCAAGGAGGCAGAGGTTGTAGTGAGCTGAGATTGTGCCACTGGGCTACAACGCGAGACTCTGTCTCAAAAAAAAAAAAAAAAAAAAAAATCAGGGGCTGGCGAGATTGCACCACTGCATTCCAGCCTGGGTAACAGAGTTAAGAGCCTGTCTCAACAATGA
>NW_012114477.1:2832595-2861306 GCF_000951035.1 Colobus angolensis palliatus | reverse complement strand
CCTCCCTCCTCTCTCCCTCCCTCCCTTCCTTCCTCTCTCTCTCCTTCCTTCCTTCCTGTCTTTCTCTCTCTCTCCTTCCTTCCTTTCTCTTCCTCCCTCCTTTCTCTCCCTCCCTCCTCCCTCCCTCCCTCCTTTCTTTCTTTCTTTCCCTCTCTCTCTCCCTCTCCCCCACCCCTTTCTTTCTCTCTCTCTCTCTCCTTTCCTTCTCTCTTTCCTTTTCCACCCAGGCTGGAGTTCGGTGGGCGCCGTCTCGGCTCACTGCAGCCTCCTTCTCCCCAGTTCCAGCAATTCTCCTGCCTTAGCCTCCTGTTTGTTTGTTTGTTTTAATAAAGATAGGGTTGCACCTTTTTGGCCAGGCTGGACTGAACTCCTGACCTCAGGTGATCTGCCCGCCTGGGCCTCCCAAAGTGCTGGGATTGCAGGTTTGAGCCACCGCGCCCAGGCCTTGCTCCTTTCCTGAGCGGTGATTTTGAGAGAGAGGGAGGGGAGAGGGTATTAGATCCCTGACCTTGAGGTCGGGGAGAGGAGGGCGATGCTGAGTGGTAGACAAAAGACTTGAAGATAACGAGAAATTGCATCAACTTTCCCCAGGCTGTTTCTGGGTCTAGAAGCGAGCAAAAATAACGCGGGAGGGGTTGGTGGGAAGAAAAAGAGGCATTTATTTTAGAGCCGTATAGGAAGCACAAGTGTCAGGGGTTGAAAGGCCGCCTTCTCCTGCGGGCTAACGGTGTGGGTGACAGCCCGCACATTCAAATGAAGGAGCGATTAGACCGCGCTTGCTTCTGAAGACGGATTTCTTGGTTGGGGGAGCGGGCTGGGGGGCTGAGCCGGTATAGAGGGGACTGCAACATTAGGCTTTGGCAAGTTAATTAGGGTTCAGGAGTCCAGCGAGCGAGCAGGGGGAGAGGCTAGATTTGCATAAAGTCCATTTACATAATGTTCTTCACAAATTGTGCAGCCAGAAGGCAGGGAGGGGGTGTGGAGGGAAAGGGTTGGGGAGGAGGAGGTAGTCAGACGCCCGAGGCAGCCGCCGCCAAAGGGGGAAGGGCGAGGCCCGAGATGGGACTCGCTCCTTCTTGGCCACTCTCTCCACTCCTCCCCATCTCTCTCTGCACCAGGGCCACCCCTGCCTTATCTCGGCCCCCACCTCCATTCTGGGCCGGACACCACACTGCCCCCTACCATAGGGCCGGCCCAGAGCGGTCGGATTTCTAAACCGCCTCTATGGTCACGGGTCTCTCTTGCTTTAACCCGTTCCGGGACTCCTGGCTGCACTCAGGGTCAAGTCCCGGCTCGTTAGCCAACCTGTGACTCCTCGCGGTGGTCTAGCCCCTTTCACCCTCCTGACCTGGCTTCCTTCTAGTCCCCTCTTCCTAGCTAAGCTCAGTCCCACTGAAAAGCTCGTGTCCCTGGACTCCTTTGGCTCTCACACGCCTCCTCCGCTCCTGTCTTGTCACCTGTCCCGGAATGTCCCTACCACAAAAGCCAGCTTCTTTGTGGCAATCTCACCTCCCGCTGCACCAAATGCACTGCCCTTGGGGCATTTTCTGAAGTCCCCATAACTTCCTCAAGTGGACTGCGAGCCCCCTTCTGTGCGACCAGGAAACCTTCACCCGCCTGTATTCCAGAACTTACCACGCTGTATAGTAACTGCACTGGGGAGGGTCTCTTTCCCCACTGGGCTGTGATTCCTCCAGAAAGGAACTTGCCTGGTGCATCTCTGCGTCCAGCTGTGGCAGGAGTATGCAAACAGTAGATGCCCAAAACTGTTGACTGAATGTATGAAATATGTCATCTTAGCCAGAGATTGAGATCAGGTTTCAGTCTGCCTGAAATGAGCCTGACCAGCTCTCTAATTTCTCTGGGGTTCTGTCTACATGTTCTATCTTTATTGGGTTCTTAACCTGTCCTGTATTAGTAGCTGCAGAGGACGAAGAGGCTGTGGTGACCTCTGAGCCGAATTCTCCACTGAGGGAGGCAGGCTAAGGCAGGCCAAAGGGGAAGGGGCATCCCAGGCTGGGCACACAGCATGTGCAAAGGCCTGGTGGTCGGAAAGTGTATGGAATGTTTGGAACGTGGAAGAGGATTGAGTGGGTTAAAGTCAGAGATGAAAGATGGAAAATATGATGAGGCTCCTGTTCTGAGCTTAAGAGGCTGAGAAAGTTCTGGTAGATTTTTGTGAGCCTCTGAAGCTTTGTGATCAAGGAGAAGAAAGAAGAAATTTGCATCCACTGAGCACCTACTGCGTGCCACTGAACAGGTGATGTAATTCAACGGCCAAGCACAGTACGGATTATTGCCCCCATCATTACCAGTGTAGAGGATGACAAGCCTGCTGGAGTCACTTGCCTGAAACCTCACGGCTGCAGAATGGTCAAGCAGGGCTTTGGACCCCTGGTTTCCAAATCCTGTGCTGCCTTCTGAATTCAATGTATTTACGTTTTAGCAATGCATATAAAATGGAAGGGAAATAGAAGAGAGAAAGAGGCAAAGAGAAAGACAGTTTGGGGGAGGCAAAGAGTCATTTAGAAAGAGAGAGAGAAAAAGGGAAAGAGACAGAGAAGAGAGGAGAAAGATGGGGCCAGAAAGGGACAGAAAAGAGTAGAGGGAAGAAAGAGAGAGAGAAAGAAAGAGAGAGGAGAGAGAAAAGGGAAAGAGAGAAGAGAAAGGAAAAAGAGGGAAGAAGAGAGAGAGAAAAAGAGAAAAGATCATGTCCTTTGCAGGAACATGGATGGAGCTGGAAGCCATTATCCTTAGCAAACTTAACACGGGAATGGAAAACTAAATACTGCACATTCTCATTTATAAGTGGGAGCTAAATGATGAGAATACATGGACACGTAGAGGGGAACAACACACACTGGGGCTTATCGGAGGGTGGAGGATGGGAGGAGGGAGAGGATCAGGAAAAATAACTAATGGGTCCTGGGCTTCATACCTGGGTGATAAAATAATCAGTACAACAAACCCCCATGACACAGGTATACCTACGTAATAAAACTGCACATGTAGCCCTGAACTTAGAGTAAAACTTAAAAAATAGAGACAAGAGGAGAAGGGTAGAGAGAGAGAAGAGAGGGGAGAAAGAGAGGAGAGAGAGAAAGTGAGAGAGGGGAGGGGAGAGAAAGAAGAGAAGGCAGAAAGAAGAGAAGGGAGAGAGAAGAGAGAAAAGAGGAGTGAGGGAAAGAGAGAAGAGAGGGGACCAAGGAAGACAGGAGGAAGTGGAGGAGAGAAGGCTGGGAGGAAGGAGAGGAGACTCAGGTGTCAGTCACCCTGCAGGGTGGCAGGGATGCTCTACTCCTAGACAGAGCTGTCCAGTAGAACTTTCTGTGATCTCTAATCTGCCCTCCTACTCAAGTGCTCGGTATCCTTGGGTAGCTATCCAGCACTTGAAATGTGGTTAGTGCAACTGAGAAGCTGAATTTTTATTGTATTTAGATTTATATTTAAATGCTCACATAAAGGTAGCGACTACAGTATGGGACAGTGCAGGTTTAAGAGCAGTCCTTCTTTTTTCCATCAAGGTCCTAGCTTGAATTTTCTCTGGGTCCTTCTTGGCCTCCCATTCTGGGACTCTGTTCTGAACCATGCATCCCTGATGTTTCCTTCCTTCATATTCCTGGACATCCCACCCACACCGAGGTTTAATTTTAGCTGATTCTCTCTCAAGGACAAAGTATATATTTTTGTTTTAATTTATGTCGCCTGAACCATTTCCAAGTTTTACTTTTAGAACCTGTCAATATTAGTGACATGTGGCATTTTAGGTACTTTTCTGCTGGTGGGGCCTAAATTTATTGTCATTTTATGTCACTCAGCAAAATGCACAAAATGCCAGAAGAGTTATAAACAGAGACGATTTATGTTCGGGTTGGGGTGAGGTTAAGAGAATGAATATAATCAATTTTTTTTTTCAGAGACTTTTATGCGAGTGTGAGGGCCAGCAGGTGCACATTTGAAGCTCAGTGGGAAGTGTTTTCCAAGCAACAGGAGACAGCAGATGCAGACGGGGCCCAATTACTACTGCTCACGGCTGACCATGCCATGCACTTGTGTGCAGATACCTGGCTCCTAGTATGGGACTATGCACACGGTGGTCTCAGGCACCTAGTATGGGGCTATGCACACGGTAGTCTCAGGCACCTAGTATGGGGCTATGCACATGGTAGGCGCTCAGTTAAAGCTTGTGGAAGGAGGGATGGAGAAGGGTTAAGAGACATAAGTGGGAAGTCTAAAGACTCCTCTAGTCAACCCCAGTCAGAGTGATCTTTCTGGACCTTGTCACTTCACTGCTCAAAACCTTCCAATGGTTCCCTAGTACCCCACATGTTCTGACTTACAGGGTCCTTCAAGATCCGTACCTGAGGGTGTCTCTAAGGGACCTGGAATGCTCTGAAAGTTTCATATCTTTGCTCCTTGTCTTCCCATGAGCTCTTCCTGTTCTTGGGAGTCCTCCCTTCTCTTTCTTGGCCCTTCTTCCATAACCAACTCAAACTCAAACTCCTCTGTCCTTGCACCCTTGACCTTTTATCCCTCCAAAGAGAGTTTGGCATTTCTTCTTGGTACCTTGTGTACAGTCATCCCTGGTTACCCATGAGGGATTCGTTCCAGGACCCCCTGTGGATACCAAACTCCACGAATCCTCAAGTCACTGATACAAAATGACATAGTATTTGCAGATAACCTACACAATCCACCTGTATGCTGTAAATCATTTCTAGATTACTTATAATACCTAATATAACATAAATACTATGTAAATACTTGTTATATTCTATTGTTTAGGGAGTAATGACAAGAAAATAAGTCTGTACATGTTCAGTACAACCATTCTTTTTTTTTTTTTTTGAGACAGCGTCTGTCTCTGTCACTCAGGCTGGGGTTCAGTGGCTCCATTATAGCTCACTACATCCTCCACCTCCTGGGCTCCAGGAGTTCTCCCACTCAGCCTCCTGAGGTGCTAGAACTGCAGGCATGCACCACCACACCCAGCTTATTTTAAAATATTTTTGGAGAGGCCAGATCTTGCTTTGTTGCCTAGGCTGATCTCAAATTCCTGAGCTGAAGCAATTCTCCTGCCTCGGCCTCCCAAAGTGCTGGGATTATAGGTGTGAGCCACTGTGCCTGGCTGAAAATACTTTATTATGTTACATCTTCTTATGTTACATTGAGTGGGTAAGTGAGTGAGAATCCTTAAATATAATAGAGAAACAGAAAACTAAGGGCCTATAGATTGCGTTGCCTTACAAGATTCAAGTGAATTGCTTTTTGACTCTTCCAATAAGTTCTCAAGCATTTTTTTTTAACTTTATTTTTTAACGGAGGTGGTGTCTCACTATGTTAGGCCAGGCTGGTCTCCAACTCCTGGCCTCAAGTGGTCCTCCCCTCCAGCCTCCCAAAGTGCTGGGATTACAGGCATGATCTACTGCGCCTGGCCTGCAACCATTCTTTTTTCCCTCTGATTATTTTCAGTGTGTGGTTGGTTGAATCCACGAATGCAGAATCTAAGAATATGGAGGGCCAGCTGCATGTCTGCATTACAGGCCTCCAGATGTTGCCTCGTTTGCTTCCCTGTTGCCACCAGAAGATCACGCACCACTGGGCAGCATGGTCTGGGGAGTCCCATTCATCTTCATCCTCGGCCTGAACAGAGAAACTGACAGATGAAAGGTAATTGAATGACATAACGAATGGGTGCAAACTGGGTTGGTCCCTCACCATCCCCACTTCTTAGCCATGTTGGATCTGCTAAGTCAGTTACCACCATCGCCTACTCACCTTCCCATTTCCAAACCTCATAACTGTTATCTTTTCCTCCATTCTCCTTGTCCTTATGAGTTTATGCCTTTAACACAAATCCTTTATTATAATAGTATTGTATTTTAGGGAAGGAAATGTATTAGAGGAGTGTGTTCAATCCACCATCTTCCCTGGAAGTCAGTAACAAATGAAAGGAAATTTATCTGATAGACTGTGGGCAAGTCACTTCTCTCCCTACGGTCTCTGATTCTTCACCTGTGGCATGAGGAAGTTGGGCTGGATGAGTTCTAGGGTCCAGCCAAAGTCTGCGAGGGAGTCAGCGCTGGATTAGATGTGCCCGGTGGGCCACGGGCATGGATTTTACATAACAGCAGTCACTCTCTGGGATCCCTACTCTGGCCAGTGCTCTCCTTGGACTGCTAATTCTCTTTCTACACATTCAGGTTCTGACTCCCAAACTCTGAGGACGATGGCAGGTCCTGAGGTCCCTCCCACCTTGTACAACTCACAGTGACAGCAACGGTCTCAGTCTGTTCGGGCTGCTTACAACAAAGAAGCGTGGACTGGGTGGCTCATAAACAACAGGAATTTATTTCTCACAGTTCTGGAGGCTGAAAGTCCTACATCAGGGCCAGCAGAGTTGATTCTGGTGGAGGTTTTCTTCCAGGTTGCAGACTACCAACTTCTTGCTGTATCCTTGGATGGTGGAAAGGGTGCTGGGGAGTCTGGTGCAGTTTCTTTAACGAGGGCACTAATTCTACTCATGAGGGCTCCACCCTCATGACCTAATCACCCCCACAGGTCTCACTTCCTAACAGCATCATACTGGGGGTAAGAATTTCAATATATGATTTTTGAGAGAACACATTCAGTCCATAGCAGTGACTGACACTTGTCCAGTTCAGTGGCTTACTCAGAGACCTCACCTTGACCTAACGCTTGTGCCAACCTGGTGAGAAATCTGGAATCCCATTCCACAGATTAGAAGTCTGAGGTTTAGAGAGGGGAAGGGACTTGCCTAAGGCCAAGGAGCAAGTCAGTAAGGACCTAAAGTGGCAGTCGTGGTCTAACTGATCTACATTCCTGGAGTGTCCAGCATCCTGCCCATGGTGGCTGCTCAGCTGACGTTTGTTTGGAATGAAAGGTGACCACACTTGAGTTGAGGTAGTCAGGATCATGGCGACAGCCACGACGGCAAGAAACAGCATTTTAAAAAGTATTTACTTAGTGTAACATTTTCAGAGCTATTCCATGCCACAGTGTGGATCAGTACTTCTTCATTCTTTACGGCTGAATAATATTCCGTTGTATACCACATTTTGCTTGTCCATTCATCTGCTAATGGACATTTGAGTTGTTTTCATTTTTTGGCTATTGTGAACAATGCTGCTGTGAACATCCGTGTGCAGGTACATGTCTGACTATAAGTGAAAGAAACTCAACACAAAAGGTCACATACTATATACGATTCTATTTGTATGAAATATCCAGAATAGGTCAATCCATAGAGACGGAAAGTAGATTACTGGTTGCTGGAGCTGGGAGAAAGAGTGAAAAGGGAATTGTGGCAAGGTGCAGTGGCTCACGCCTGTAATCCCAGCACTTTGGGAGGCCAAGGTGGGCAGATCACAAGGTCAGGAGATGGGGACTATCCTGGCTAACATGGTGAAACCCCATCTCTACTGAAAAATACAAAAATTAGCTGGGCGTGGTTGTGTGCACCTGTAGTTCCAGCTACTCGGGAGGCTGAGGCAGGAGAATGGTGTGAACCCAGGAGGCGGAGCTTGCAGAAAAAAAAAAAGAAAAGGGAATGGCTACTGATGGTATGAGGTGTTCTTTGGAGGTAATGACAATGTTTTGGAACCAGACAGAGCTATGGTTGCACAACACTGTGAATGAACAAATGCTATTGAATTGGATACTTTAAAGTCGTTAATTTTATGTAATGTGAATTTCACCTCAATCAAACAGTGAATGACTAAAGACTTCTCTCCACTAACATTCAACAAAGCCTACTGTGTGTTTAGTAAGTGCTTGGCTCACCAGTTTAAAACACGTAGCACACACTTGTGAAACATTTGTGATATCAGTTCACCAATGGGCAAGTTGATGGTTTCCATCTTCAGCCTTGATACTCCCAGTCAAGTTCCCAGACCAGAGGCTCAGCATCCCCAGGAGCTGGTTAGAAATACAGAATTGTTGGCAACCCCAAACACAGACCTACTGAATCTCTGCTGTATGGCGTGTGTTTGCCTCTGCAACCCACTTTCCTGCAGTCCTTGTCTGATCACTGAAGACAGAAACTGTGAGAGAGGGATTGAGGCTAAATCTCCCTGAAGTTCGTCCTCGATGAATAGCTGTGCGGCTCACCTTCTCCCTCTCTCTCTTTTTCCCTCTTTCTCTCTTTTCTCCCAGGTCACTCTCTTTCTGTCCCTCCCACCCTCTCCTCTCTCCCATACCTCCCTCATTCAGTAGAGTTCCTTCTCTCCTGCATTCTCTGAATTGATTTTTCTCACTCATCTTGGCAGGTTAGTAATCACCATTCTCAGCAGAAATTCCTTCCATTTCATTACCCCGGGTGAGAAATCCTGGGCAGCAGGGGGTGGGGTAGGGGCTGTGTTTCATTTCACTCCCATCTCTGTGTCAGGTGGGGAGGGAAGACTGTCCTCACTAAGCATCCCACAGGAGGAAGACCAGTACTGGGAAGGGATGGAGACCCCTTGGTGGCTCTTTTCAGCTTCAAGATCCTGTGCTGCAGCTCCTCCCAGCTCCCAGGGCCCCTGCCTTTCTCTGTCCTGATCAATCACTCACATTTGGGGGGCTTCCATGGCTGGCAGAACCTATTTCTATGCATTGCTCTGTTTAATCCTCACAATACTTCTGAGAGGTTGGTATTGTCATCTCCTTCATGTTACAGGAGAAGAAAGTGAGGCTCAGAGATACTTGCAAGACACCTGGGAATGAGAGCCAATTTCCAGGCTCAGGCAAGGTTGTCCTGGACTGCACCAGAGCCACGTAATAAAAGGATCATGCTGCCCATCCACCTGCCAGCCATGGTGGGTCCTAGCACAAAGAGTCCAGCATTTGTGATCCTATGGACTTGGGGTCCAGTTCCAGCTCTGCCACTTACTGGCCATGCCACTCTTTCTGGTCCTTCCTCTCCTTAGCTGTTCACACGGGATGGGGGAATGGGACAGACCCGCCAGAGTACAGCTCCTAAGAAAAGGAATTTTGTAATGCAAACCAGCTGTGGAACCCAGGGGAGGAACCACCATCTCTTGGAGGCACTATTTCCCCATTCTCAAAGCGCATTTAGAAAGAAACACCTACTTTCTGTGTTGTTGCAAGAATTGCGTGAACTATTACAGCTCTCATGCAGCTTTTAGCACATGCCTGGAACAGGAACAAGCACTAGATCAATAAATACCCTGGATGGAAATAATATTATTATAGTTCGAGGATTTAAGATGCTCTCACAATGGCAGATGGACCCTGAATTCAGAGATACAAAATGTGAACAAAACGTGTGCTTAGAATTAAGAACATCATCCTGTGTACGGTGCCTGCCCCGTGTGAGGCACAAGGCGAAGCATTTTCTAGACGTTTTCCTATTGAATCCTGATGAAGAGTCCTACAGAGTAGGGTGTAGTCTCCCCATTACATAGGCGAGAAAACTGAGGATCAAGGAGATGAAGTTAACTTCTTCTGACTCCTGTAGTGTGTAAGAGGTAAAGCTGGAATCAGCTGAGATCAGTCTACCAAATCCAAAGTATAGATGAAAAAAACAAAAAATCAGACGTGAATATGTTTTGCAAACTACACAGTTCTAGTCATGTGTGTGGGGTGAAAGATGGAGGAAAACATCATCATCATTATCATCATCATCACATTGTCATGTCTATTAAACATTAGATATCATCATCCTATCTACTAAGCATTAACTGCTTATCACGTGCCAAACACGGGGCTAAGGGATTTACTTGGATTACCTCTTTAAGCCCTGCAGCAACAACTCTGTTACAATCCTCATTTCACAGATAAGCAAACAGGCTCAGAGTGGTAAAGCAATTTACCCTAGGTCACACAGCCAGGAAGTGGTAAAGCTGGATTTTGACCTTAGGGCTTACAGGCTCCAGAGTGGAGTCCTTAACTATTCACCTGAAACTGGAAGCTGCTAATCTCGGCTGCAGGGATTTTAGCTGGCAGGACCCTCTCAGCCCTTGGGGACCCTCCCTATCACCCCGTTCCCCAATCTGGGCTCCAGACTGGGAGTGAACTAGGCTCCCACCCGCGTCTCTGTGATCAGCCCATCTTCAGATCAGGCTGTCCCTCTCCTAGCCCGTCGTTGGAGCCCCAGCCGGGACCATGCCGTATGCAGATCACCCCATTAAAATTTCATGTGGATTCAAAAATTCAGTGTTGACTCCGGTGACGCAAATAAGTATGAAAATTCCGAGGAAGGCACACTGTTACTGAAATCAAATGGTTGAACGGCCACTAATGAGGCAGACAAGGAGCCTCGCTCACCCTCTGAGGATTGAGGAGAGACGAAAGGAGCAATCGCGCTACATTATTCATGCCTTCTTGTTTGAGTTTCAGATCTCAAGGAGGCTCTGGAAGGGGAAGGCAGAGAGGGCAGAGGCGGCGGGAGGCGGGGGTGGCAGCCTAGACAGGGCCCCACTCTGCCAGCTGTGGAAGGCCGGGTGACTAATTGACAACTACTCACTGATCCCCTTCCCTAGGGCGCCCCTCTTCCATCTCTCATTTTTAGCTCCAGCCCATAAGCACCTCCCTTGCACCTGCCACGGGGCCCAGATTTCCCCCAGCAGTGGCTGTGTGAGTGTGAGATGCAGAGGAAGACGTGGCGTCTGGGTGGTCCTGGCTCTGTGTGATCTCGGGCAAGTGACTAAACTTCCCTGAACCTTGATTTTTTGTTCCCCCTGTAAAATGGGAAAGCAGAGGGAGTGGCTCCTCTACCTACTGTGTGGAGAGGTCGCATTTCTGAGAGTCAAATGCCGCATTACCGCTCTTCTCAAGTTCGAATACTCAGGTGAATCCCAGAGGAGCTTGCTGGGATGCTGGTGCTGATTCAGTAAGGCTGGGGCAGGGCCTGAGATTCTGCATTCCAGCCAGCTCCCAGGTGAGGCCCGTGATTGCTGGCTTGCAGCACACCCTGTGAGCAGCAGGGCCATACAGATCGGAAAGCACTTAGCGACCACTGACCACTCGCTGGTCTAAGCCTCTCTGTGCATCAGCATTCTTGGAGAGTTTGTGAAAACACAATGCCCTTCCCCACCCCACCCCCAGGGTCTGCTTTAATTGGTTAGGTCCAGGAACTGGTACTTTTAAATTCTCCCCCTGACACCCACCCACCATGGCTCCTATATGCAGCCAGATTTTTGTCATTCTTGTTACTAATATGTCTTTATTGTTTATGCCCCTCTTAGTTTCTTTTTTCTTTTTCACAACGGGGTCTCACTCTGTCGCCCAGGCTGGAGTGCAGTGGCTCAATCATGGCCTTGACCTCCCAGGCTCAAGTGATTCTCCCACTTCAGCCTCCCCAGTAGCTGGGACCACTGGTGCATGCCACCGTGCCTGACTAATTAAAAAAAAAAATCGTAGAGACGAGATCTTGCTGTGTTGCCCAGGCCAGTCTTGAACTCCTGAGTTCAAGTGATCTGCCCACTTGGGCTCCCAAAGTGCTGGGATTACAGGTGTGAGCCACCGTGCCTGGTCCCCTTCATATTTTATGACCATTTTGCCAGCTTCCTCTTCTTCAACTCCTCTTAAACGTCAGTGCCACAGTGCTTTCTCTCTTTTCCCTGAGCAAACCCGTTGTCAAGAAAGAGGCTGAAGAACCAATTGCTCCCACTGTGAGGAGGAAGGAATGCTTCACCCCCGGGAACTGACCTGTTTCCAGGGGATGTCACCTCCCTCCAGGTTCTAATGATGCACTTCAGGTCCCACTATCTGAATAGTGCACCTGGGGCGAGTTTGCAGCAGGGGTCACCTGGGCAACTGCCCCCCTTCTCTTTTGAAGACTGAGGCCTGACCACGCTGATAACACATTCTCTAAAAGTAGAAACCAGGTTTCAGACAAGCCATGGAGGTAAAACCAGCTCGAGAGCGAAGGAATTGATTTCCGCCAGAGAGACCTGTGCAGAATCTACAATCCCATCGTTGTCCATGCACCCGGCGTAACCGATAAACAGGTTCCCCAGTCCTCCCTGCCTTTCCTAATTATTACTCGGCTGTAAAAATCCCTTCTCCCTCCTGCCAACATTATCTTAGTGAACGTTATGAGCGCTCACGAGGTTAATGCAGGGCCGTAAATCCGCAGTGGGTCGAACAAGTGAGACTTGAGGAACTGTTCATAAATCCATGGGAACGGCTCCAGTTTGTTTATTTAATAAAATATCATTTCGTAGAAATGCACAGGGCACTGTGGGGTTCACACCTCAGTGGGCACGCGTGGAGAGGGGTGGGTGGTGGAGGTCTGCCAAGGTTGGGGGTGTGCGTGCACAGGCGTGCAGGCAGACTTCCACGTGGCCTCTGCCTGGAATGGTAAGGCTCCATGTCGTTTATTACTGCACCAGGCATTCTGAACTCAGTACCCGCTCCACTTAAGGCTGCCTGTTCTCTCAGAATTCTTTAATGGGCCTCGTCAATATCTGAAACGGTGCTACAAAGCCCAGGACACGTGTAATGCTGTTTGCACTGCATGAATGCCTCCTCAAGACAATCTTCTGGGATTTGTTAGGGGCGCTTTACCCACATTGGGCTGTTAAATCAACAAGAAGTCAGGCTTCCCCACGTGGCATGGAATGAAATGCTAAAAGCATGGGCATTGGAGTAAACGGACATGGCTTCTAGCACCAGATTTGCCACCTACTGGGAAGATGGCCTTGGCATTCACCTCTCTGGCCTCGATTCCCTTCTCTGTACCATGGAGATGATCGTCTGTACTTTATGGAATACAGATGTGATATGCAGAGAGACTAGAATGGAGCAGTAAGTTTCCTTTCTTTTTTTTTCCTTTTTTTCTTTTTTTGAAATGGAGTCTCACTCTGTCGCCCAGGCTGGAGTGCAGTGGCGAGATCTCGGCTCACTGCGACCTCTGCCTCCTGGGTTCAAGCCATTCTCCTGCCTCAGCCTCCTGAGTAGCTGGAACTATAGGTGCACCACCATGCCTGGCTAATTTTTGTATTTTTAGTAGAGATGGGGTTTCACCATGTTGGCCAGGCTGGTCTTGAATGCCTGACCTCAGGTGATCTGCCCACTTCAGCCTCCCAAAGTGCTGGGATTACAGGCATGAGCCACCGCACCCAGCCTCCTTTCATTTCTCTCTCATTTACCTGTGAGTTTTCAGCATTGCAGTATACTGAGATGACTTTGTTAATTAGTTTTGACTGAAGGTCATCTACAGAGCCCCCATTCTTTTCTTTGTAATTGACTGGGAACTCAAAATAAAATGCAGTGGAATGGGATCAGTGGAAACGGGAGATTCTGCAGAACTGGGATGCAGCATGCCTGCCCAAAGGGGTTTAGCATCCCTGAGTCACCCCATCAGAGAGTGCTGTGAATCATGTTACTGAAGGAAACAGGCAGTGTGATCTAGTGGTGAGGACCATGGAGTTGGCAGCCCTGGGTTTGAGTTCTAACTCAGACACTTAACTATCTGAGCAGCCTCTGTGGCCAAGTAATTGAAGCCCTGGGTTCTTGGGAACTGGAGATCTTAATACTCAACTTTTAGGGCTCTGAGCATTCCCTGAGCTAATATGGGTAAAGTGTGTGCATAGACATGGCACATCGTACAAACACAATAAACCATGGACAGATGGAGAGTGAAGGAGGGAAACAAGAGATAGGCAGAAGCAAGGGTGACTAACCTGTCCCAGTTTTCTCAGACCTCCTCCAGTCTTAAAACAGGAAAGTCCTACCTCCTGGGAACTCCCTTAGTCCTGGAAAAACTGGACGGTTGATTGCCCTTGCAGGAATGGACAAGTCAATGCTTGAAGCACTCTTAATTCTGGGTTTAATTTGGCTACAGCTATTGATGATTTAATAACAGCTGGCTGATTATGGAGGCTTCATCTAAAAGACTCTAATTCCCCAAGGCTAATTGTTGAGCATTTGATTAACCCAGTGGCTCTCATTAGAATCACCTGAAGAGCTTTCTAAACATACCAATGACTGAGCCTCACCCCTAACTAGGGTTTCTCTGCCTTGACACTATTGACATATTGGGCTGGATAATTTTTGTTGGTGGCAGGTAGTGGGGAGTGGAACTGTTGTGTGCATTGTAGATGTTGAATAGCATCCTTGGATTCTACCCTGAAGATGCCAGGAGCCATGTCTCAGTCACATGACAACCAAAAATGTCTCCAGACATTGCTCAATGTCCCCTGAAGGGCAAAAATCACCCCTAATTGAGAACAACTGCCCCGGGCTAATTTAAGAATCTGGGGGCAGAATAGAAATTAGGCTTTCGTGTTTCACATTAAGTTCCCTGCCCCCAGCTGACTATATATAGCATTTGGCTAAGACCAACCTTACTGTCAATGTGGATGGTGCTGACATCCAAGGAGAACTATAGAAGGGCCTGGAGCTGACTTGGGGTTGGGTCCAGGGTGACCATAGGGAAGAGGCTGTGGGCAAAGACCTCACATGATAAGAGAGGTACTGAACTCCTACTCTATTTATTTATTTATTTATTTTTGAGACGGAGTCTCGCTCTGTCGTCAGGCTGGAGTGCAGTGGTGTGATCTCGGCTCACTGCAGCTCTGCCTCCCGGTTTCAAGTGATTCTCCTGCCTCAGCCTTTGAAGCAGCTGGGACTTCAGGAGCATGCCACCACACCCAGCTGATTTTTGTATTTTTTTTAGTAGAGACGAGGCTTCACCATGTTGGCCAGGATGGTTTCTATCTCTTGACCTTGTGATCCACCCTCCTCAGCCTCCCAAAGTGCTGGAATTGCAGGCGTGAGCCACCGTGTCTGGCCCTATTCTTAAATATTCCCTTTCCCTCCCTTTGGTACACAGCCCAAACCTCACCATTAGATATGAGTTCTTGCAGAAAGTTCAGAGTGCTCTGTTTTGAGTTGTCCTCTTTTAAGTTCTTCTGGAAGGCAGATCATGACACTGTTTTTGGTCCCTCATGACCTCTTCAGGGTGGAGACTATGCTGGTTCTCAAGATGTTTTGACATGCTAAATCATTTGCTCCTCACAGCTCTCCTAGGTGAGGTGGATTTCTTTGCACGTTTTATAGAAAAATGATGTTCAGAGAGTTTGAAACAATTTTCTCAAGCTCACACAGCTGGTTGGCAGCACAGATTAAAGTAAAACTCAGGACAGTCACTAACTTCTAGTGACTGGCCCACTCTGACATGTTTCCTCCTATCCCTTAGAGAGCCAAGTGCTGGCTGAGCACGGTGGGGATGGGAGTGGGACATGAATGCCTTGGCCAAGAAGGAAACGTTCATGGCTGCTTTCTTTATGCCAAGTCTTGCACTTATATTATCTCCTTGAATAGTCCCACTGTCTCGGTGCAGCAATGCCTGTGATTCCCACTTTTGGGGAGGAGAATGCTGAGGCTTGGGCAAAGGAAGCAATTTTCCTAAAGTCATGAATCCATTATCAAGGGGAGGTGCCTTTACCTCAAAATCAAGGTGGGGGAAGAGCATTATAAATGGATTAATATTTTAAATTTCTCAGCTGTAAATGAAAGGCACTCTTTTTTTTTTTTTTTTTGGCAGCATTCTAGTGCTCAGAATTATTTAGCTCAGCTCTGAATGGAAGCATCCACCAGTTAGATGTGTCTCTTTGACATTCCTATGACTGAAAACATTAGACATTTTCTATGTTGATTCATCAGAACTGTCAACATTCCTCTGCTAACAAAGTCCTCCTTTAGTTGGGAGGTTTCAGCCCAGCTCTGCTCTGATTGGCTCGCTCCTTACAGGAAGCATCTAAAGGTCTTAGAGCCGAGACAGGAAGTGACTCTGTGTGAGGTCAACATTTCTTCTCTTTTCTCCAAGGCCACCATAATCCTTATGGAGTGAAGGGTAGTCACAATGCAATTTTGAAAAGTTATTACAAGGATCATAATAGTACGAATGGTGAATGAGTTTTTTGACTGCCAGGAGAGGAAACATTTTAGGATTGATTTCAGAAGAGAAATCCATCATTCTGATTTTAACTGTGGCGGTTAACACAATGTTCACTCTAATTTTAGAAACATTTTGAGACAGGAATAGGTTGTACTTGTCTTTGTCAGGCCATAGGTAGCTTACATTTTCTGAGCCTAAAGTGGATACTAGCTAAAAGATTATGTTTAAAGAATGTTCCCTTTTTTAGAATCACACCAGAAATTTCTAGTGTAATGACAGCATTTCTTAACCCAAGTGCAAGTGTGTGTGTGTGTTAAAATATCTGTGTTAATAATCAGCAACCTCAGAAGTGAGAGGGAAGGGAAGAATGGGGCTAAAAGGAGTCAAGTCCCACTTGCACGGCAGAGGAGACCTGGAAGATAAGATAGAGTTATTAGTCTGAAATAATGGGTGGTGAGAATTCTGCCACCAAATCACCAATGCTCCCTAGTGTGAAATAATGGAAAAATCATGGAGACTGGAACAGCACATGAAAAGTCACAGAGCATAAAAGACCCAGCTGTACTGGGGATCAGGGAAAATTTCCAAGTGGTGGGAGCAAGAAGTATATGGCATGGGGAGATCAAGAGATGTGATGAGTTGGGGAGGGTTTGGACATACTTATCCTACAGTTTGCTTTTTCCCTGACACCCAACAGAGGCAGGCTTTAACCCCCAACCCACCCTGTCTCCAAGGACTGGCTTCGATGTCTGTCTTCCTGAGCTCCATCTTCGCTGACTCCACGGAGGACAGAAAACTCATTACCATCAGAGGCTCACTCTAGATGCCCTGTGTGGACCTGTGACTATGTTAGGTTTAGTGGCAAAGGAATATTAAGATTGCAGGTGAAATTAAGTCTGCGCAGCAGTTGACCTTAAAATGGGGGAGATTATCCTGGATTATATGGATAAGTCCAGTGGAACTACAAGGGTCCTCGAAAGTGGAAGAGGGAGGCAGAAGAGAGAGAGAACCATGGAGATGGCAGCTTGAGGAGGACTCAGCCTGAAAACGCTGGCTTTGAAGATGGAGAAGGGGGCCAAGAGGTAAAGAATAAGGGCAGCCTCTAGAAGCTGGAAAAGGCAAGGGAACTGATTTTCCCCTGTTCTCCAGAAGGATAACAGCCTTTCTGACACCTTCACTCCAGTCCAGTGAGACCCATTTCAGACCTCTGACCCTCAGAACTGTAATAGAATAAGCTCCTAATATTTTTAAGTCACTTAGTATATGCTAATTTGTTTCAGCAGCAATAGAAAAATAATATAGGCCCTTAGTTCTTTAATCTAATAAGTGGGTTTAGTAACCATTTCTATTTTGTAGTGTATTAAAAATTGAATTAACGTACCACACCAAGTGTTTAGCACAGCCCCTGGACAATGGTACCTTTTTTATTGATGCCACAGGTGGAATGACCACTGGTCCTCCTGGTTTAGTCCTCTAGCTTCTTTAATGTGGGACTAGAAGAAAGAGACCTAAATTAGGAATCTGACAGACTTGGGTTCAAGTCCCGGCTCTGCCTCTTTCTAATGGCCTTGGACTTGTTCCTACCCTGGAAGGTTTTCCAGTCTATATTATGGGTGTGGGAAGGATGATCTATCATATCTACCAGCTATGAGAGTCCTGTGAGGATTCAGAGTGGGTGGGCTTTTGTAGCCCACTGAAGGCCCTCAGAGAGGTTTTCTGTAAACGTAGTACCTTGCACCAACTCCTTGGGAAGAGATTTTCTCAGGCTTCAGAGCTGAGGGTATTCACCCCGATCCACTTGCTTCTCTGTCCAGGGAATGCTCATGCATTTCTGAGAAGTTGGCTGGAACTAAGGGAGCATTCAGAGACCACAGATCCAGTTGACTGGTCCCTGCTGACATCAATCAACATTGTTGGCCACATCAGCTGCTCTTCAAACTCATGATGTGAATCAACAGCTAAACATGTGGATATCTTTGTTTCTCTCAGTTAAGTGGATCCCTGAGTCCTCCTGGTGCACTGGAAAGATTTGAGTTTTGTAGCCAAATAGAGTGGGGTTTAAATGGTGGCTAAGCAACTCACGCCTGTAACCCCAGCACTTTGGGAGGCATGGGCGGGTGGATCACCTGAGGTCAGGAGTTCTAGAGCAGCCTGGACAGCATGGTGAAATCCCGTCTCTACTAAAAATACAAAAATTAGCCAGACGTGGTAATCCCACCTACCTGGGAGGCTGAGGCAGGAGAATCGCTTGAACCTGGGAGGCAGAGGTTGCAGTGAGCCAAGATCGCGCCACTGCACCCCAGCCTGGGTGACAGAGTGACATTCCATCTCAATAAATAAATAAATAAATAAACAAATAAATAAATAAATGGTGGCTAAGCCACTCGCTCTTGAGCAAATTGGTTAGCCTCCGTGAGCCTTGGTTTATCCACCCGATAAATGGAGATACTAACAGTCAACATTAGATAACCATAGAGCCTACCTCATAAGGCCATTATGAGAATTGAGATGTTAGTTCAAGGAAAAAATGGTGCCATCATTTGGATGATTGTCCCCTCCAAGACTCGTGTTGAAATTTCATCCCCAATGTTGGAGGGTGGGCCTCATGAGAAGTGTTTGGGTCATGGGGAAGATCCCTCATGAACAGGTCAATACCCTCCCTCAGGAGTGAGTGAGTTATTGCTCTACTAGCTCCTGCAAAGGCTGCTTGTTGGAAAAAGCCTGGTATCTCCCTCTGCCTCTTTTGTTTTCTCTCTCTCCGCGTGGTCTCTATACACACCAGCTTTCCTTCGCCTTCCACCATGGGTGGAAGCAGCCTGAGGCCCTCATCACATGCCCAATCTTGAACTTCTCAGTTCTCAGAATTGTGATCCAAATAAAACTCTTTTCTTTATAAATTACCCAGCCTTTATAACAACACAAAATGGACAAAGATACTTGTTATGATGCAGAAGGAATGAAGAAGTGTGGGAAGTATTACCTCGCTAGTAGGCGAAGGAGGGCACAATAATTATAGAAAACTTCCCATGGGAGGTTATACTTGAGCTGAACTTTAATGGGTGTAATGGTTGTAAAAAGTTTAGCACAATGCCTGATGTGAATTGTGTGGTCAGAAATTAAAAGGGAGAGAAGAAGATAATGGGTTTTCTGAGGTTAGTGGGGGACCTAGGATCCCTCCTTGCCCCCTACTGAACCTGATCCACCCCAGTCCAGACCCTTCTTCTCTTCCTGCTTATTCTTCATGCCTCATCGCTGCATTCATGCTTGGTCCTGGCTCCTCACCCTGTATTCTACTGCTGTGGCAGTCAGCAGAGACAGACATGACAGGAGACAGGGAGAGGCAGAACTGGGAAGAGGGCTTGAAGAAGATTGATACTGGCATTGTTGTCATGGCAACACCAGGATGGGCTAGAGGGCCCACTGCTGGGATCAGCTCCTGTAGTTCTTCTCAGATTCTAGAGCCTTTGAGGGCAGGCAAGAAGCTCAGATAGGGGCCCTGAGAAAACAGGTGGGGCTTCAAGGTGACAGCCAGTGAGAGGGCAGGCACCGGGACCTGGGATGCCTTTCTGACAACATCTGCTGAATCCATGGGACCTTAGAGAAGACCTGTCCAAATCCCTCAATTGAGGCATGGAGAAGTGAGCACTAAGAAGAAGAGTGGAGAGTGGAGAGAACACATTCCCTGAGTACCTACTATGTATCTGGTATTTACTGCTATCTTTTAATAACTTGTCTCTCCAACAGACTATGTGATCTGCCAGAGCAGGGAGGCATCTTGGGTGAGGCTAGGTGTAGAGGCTCCTGAGTTGACATACTGGCTCTGCCACTTATCCTCAGGATGGCAGTGCACATGATCTCCTCTCTCTGGGTCTCAGTTTCCTCATCTGCAGAATGAGTGAAGTTGATGTTATATATTACCTTCCTCACAGAGTGGTTGAGATTTTGAATGATATAATTTATGTAACATGCTTGGTGCATGTTTGGCAAAGCATAAATGTCATATATAATAATTAATATTACAAGCCTATCCAGAGAAAGAGAAATTTGCATCTTGATGGCTAAATAAAATAGACAGTGTTTTTATAGCTTTGGGAGAAGAGGGATCTAGTTTACTTCTTGAACCATCTGTTTTCACCCCTTTTCCTGCCTTACATTTTTATATGTATATATTTTTCTTTCTGTCTTTTAGGGAACAGAGCTCTATGGGCTCCTGGGAGCACGCTGGTCAGCAGTCAGAAAACATGGATTAAAAATAATAATAGTTCTCATTTATTGAGAACTTACAATATGCCTGGCTTCCAGTTGCCCATTTGATATTACAACTATTTGATTTACAATGGCTCTTAAAGTTAAATGCTCTTGTTATCCCATTTTGCGGGGGAGAAAACTGAGGCTCAGAGAGGTTGTATAAGTCATCCAAGGTCACACAGGGCTGGTAAGAGGCAGAGACGGGACCTCAATCACTGGTGGACTTTATTGCAGAGGATGGGGATGGGAAGGAGAGCACCTGTGCCGCTGACCTTGGTCCTGAAACATCGGTGGGCCCTGGGGCCGAGCTGCTCTTTGAAATGCTGGTTCTCCAATCATGATGCCCGTCCTGCCTCCCCCAGGAATCTGAAAAGTGAAAGAAGAGGAAGTGGGGAAAGGGCATGGAAGGTGGGATGCAGAGAGACAGTGAGAGAGAGGATCAGAATCTTCTAGAAGGATCCAGCGCCTGAACGATTGCTCTGGGGGAAAAAGGGGGCTTGATTTGATATATATTTTGAATAACACTGTCGCTAGCGAAAGTGGTTTTCCTCTCATTAGTTGGAAAAGGGACATTCAGTTTTCCCCCTTCTTGCCGTACTAGTGGTTGGAAACCTCTTTTCTGTCTCTTGCAAATAGTGTCTCATTATTCCTACCTTACAGGTTGGTTTTGGGGAGTCCAGGAAATAATATTGAAAAATCCAAGCCTGGTGCTCATGCATGTGGGTGTTGAGTACATGTCCTTTAGCCATTCTCCTGGTCTTGTCAGCAGCCTCTGCCTACATTTGCTCAGGCCAAGCTCATAATGCGTAGCCAGTCCCTGACCCAGAATGTGGGTTTCCTGGGAGGAATTTCTGCAGCCCAGCCACCCAAGTTCATTTGCAATGCGGGCATTCCCTGCCATAAAGCTCCAAGCTGCTTGGAAGAGTTAGGCATCACATTTCCCTGCATTCAAAAGTGCCTGGAGTAAGGATCATGTTCTGATGGCGGCATGTAAATGCCTCTTTCAAGAGAGGAAATTGCTTTGAAGTTACTATTTCCCTGGCTTTGATAATAATCTGCTTAATGTCTTGTGTCAAACTAATTACAGCATAATTACCTTTTTTAATAACAGGTACTTTTAATTGGTGCAGGGTTAAACAATTCTGTTGTAAAAATTGGTTGTTTTACATTCATGGCTATAGTTTACAAAGAACTGGGACAACCTCGTAATATTAAACACTGCATAGAGCTGGGGTGGGGCGTAAATGAGGGTGCCACCATGCCTCCTCTCCATGACATTGAACCCTTTTCTTTGCAATGCTTCACCTTCTCACAGCCAGAATTTCTTATGCCAAACGCTTGGAAAAGGAGAGGAAGGATGCGGTTAGGGCCTCATGTGTTCACACGCATCATCTTGCTTCATTCTCACATGTCCATGCATGAAAGTATGGGAAAGAGGTATTGTTATCTCCATTGTGTAGGTGGGTAAATTGAGAGTTAGAGAAGTTAAGCAAACTGACCCAAATCACGATGTCAAATGACTGAATCAGATTTTGAACTCATGCCTCTTTCTTTGAAGTCCCAAGGTTTTTTTTTTCTTTCTTGTTTTTGTTTTTGAGACAGAGTCTCACTCTGTCGCCCAGGCTGGAGTGCAGTGGCGTGATCTCGGCTCACTGCAACCTCTGCCTCCCAGGTTCAAGCAATTCTCCTCAGCCTCTCAAATAGCTGGGATTACAGGAATGTGCCACCATGCCCGGCTAATTTTTTCCTATTTTTAGTAGAGACAGGGTTTCACCATGTTGGCCAGTCTGGTCTCAAACTTCAGACCTCAGGTGATCCGCCTGCCTCGGCCTCCCAAAGTGCTGGGATTACAGGCATGAGCCACCGTGCCTGGCTTCAAGTCCCTAGTTTTTAAAAGGCCATATAATTAAGTGGCTAACTAAGTGGGAGAGGGGTCTGAAGTCCAAATATCTGATTTGATCACAGCTCTACAAAACAGGGTTGGATGTACAAAACAGCATTGAATCAATGCTATATAATTAAGTGGTTAACTAAGTGGGAGCGGGGTCTGGAGTTCAAAATATCTGGTTTGATCACAGATCTACAGCATGATTGCTTTGGACCTAGGGTTGTTTCTTACCCTTTCTGGGTCTCAGTTTCTTTATCTGTAAAAGCAAACAGTAATAATAGCCTCTACCTCATGGGCTGATCAGATAATATAAAATTATAGACATCAGCTAAGTGTCTAACATAGTAGGTACACACACAGCAGTAACTCCTCCCGATGCATTGATCCAATCTTGTTTTTCTCTCCCAGATTCTTTCTTTGTAGACCCCTGAGCACCCCATGGATGTATATTCTCACATCTTGGCTGGGAAAGTGCACACACTCATTTCATTACTGCAGCTTTTTGCATTTCATTAAAAAATCTGACAGGCCATTTCATAATAATTTATTAGCACAGAGTCAATTTTTATTAATTACAATCATTAATTTATCAGTGTTCCCGTCATCTGAAGTTTGGTCAGAAATGAAAGGCGAGAAATGCACAGAGAAAAATGGGGGAAAGTGGAAATCTAGGGGATCAGGATCCAGCGGAGTAGGGGAAGGGATGGAGGGGCTGTTTGGGCTGGAAGGCTTGATGGAATGGAGCTGCCATCTTGAATGCAAAGCACCTGGCTGGGCAGCACCTGGCCCCGGAACCTGGGGCTATGACCATTGAATGATGCGTCCTTCATTCATACAGGAACAAAGGAGGTTTAGGCGTGACAAGTGGCAGGGGTTCACAGACTTTGGGAGCAAATTCCTCCAAATTCTGGCTCTGTGTTGCCCTGCAGTGTCTTCTTCTTCCCTTTTCCCTATTGCTCACTCTGCCTGCGTATGTGTTTTTCTAGTTGACATCTGTCCCTCCATGTCGTAAGCTCCTTGAGAGCAGCAACCTTGTCTTGGTTGATACTTGGTCTCTGGGGTTTAGCAGAGCACTCAATGAATACTTGTTGAATTAATGAATAAATAAATTGTCTACCCACCCCCTGTTCATTTTATGGCATTGGAGGTTGAAGCCCAGAGAGGATATCTGCCCTGCCCACAGTCACACAGCTGACTGGTGGCTGAGTCAGACCCAAGAGTTAAACTTACTGGACCTTTGACGAGTGGCCTTTGCATACCTTAATAGTCTGCCCTTTTGTGGCTTGGCTTTTTCTCTGGCCCAGCCTTTGAGGTCTCTCTTCTTCATCCAAAAAAAGTGAAATGGAAAGCAAACGTTTGGATCGAGAACATGGGTTCCCATTCAAGGAAGGTCAGAGTCTGTTTCTTTCTGGGCCCTGGTCTTGTCTCTGGCACCCACATCCTGGCTCCATGTCTGTTCCCCTCTGGGCAAGGAGCCCTTCAAATGTCCTCACTGCAGAATCACGGGGGGAACTGAGCTGGGGAGACATTTGGGTGCTGGGGTCCACTCTGTAGCTGTGATCCACACAAACACTGGCACTGTGTGAAGTGTAGGAACCACTGATCTTCCTGCTGACAGTACCCAGTCAACTCCATTGCCCACTGCCCTGCATCCCACATCTGGGTGGGAGTGCTTCCTCCCATTCTCTCCTCTTTCTGCTCTTAAAGACCAGGATGGAATTGAGTGGAAGCATCTTTTCTCCACCATCTCCTGTGTCCCAATCCCAGTTCATTGCAGCAGAAGGATGTCTTCCTTGATAGTTGGAGCCCCAGGGTCACACAGACCTCGGTTTGAATCCTAGTCCATGGGTTACTGTAAAGATTGAATGTCAGTGCACATGCTCCACCAAGGAGTAAGGAGGAGTGGTGGTAGGCATAAAAAGCTTCCTTCCGGAGGTGGTGCCAAGGCAGGAGACAGATGAGTAGGAATTAGCCAGGGACACTGTTGAGGATGTGGTGGGAAAGAAATTCTGGACAGAGATGATGCTGTACACAGAGACATGTAGGTAAACCCGGCACAGTGTGTCCCAGGCACCCTGGGCACCTTGGTAATATGCTGAGTGTAAACTTCACTGCAGAGAATGCCAGGGGAGGGTGACAGGGACCAGATTGTGCAGGATCTTGCAGGGCATGGTAAGGTGAGTGGCCTTTGTTTTTAAGGCAATAGGGGGCCATGGGAGGGTTTGGAGCAGGGTGAACTGTGTGACCATGAGTAGGACAGATGTCCTCTCTGGGCTTCAACCTCCAACTCCATAAAATGAACAGGGGGTGGGCAGACTATTTATTTATTTGTTAATTCAACAAGTATTCATTGAGTGCTCTGCTAAACCCCAGAGATCAGGTATTGACCAAGACAAGGTTGCTGCTCTCAAGGAGCTTACAACATGGAGGGACAGATATCAACTAGAAAAACACAAGACCAGATTTGAATTTTAGAATTCAAGTGTATCAGGGGGATTTGGGAGGGAAGTGTGGAAA
Source organism: Colobus angolensis palliatus (assembly GCF_000951035.1). Classification (NCBI taxonomy): domain Eukaryota; kingdom Metazoa; phylum Chordata; class Mammalia; order Primates; family Cercopithecidae; genus Colobus; species Colobus angolensis. Next base: position 2,836,785 of record NW_012114477.1, on the reverse strand, counting down.
CAACCAGTGAAGAAGCTACAACAGGCATTGCAGGTTGCGAGATGATGTTGACTTGTCCAGATTTGTGAGGATTTGGGAAGTGACCGTGGGGGATGGGGAGAAGTTGGATTCAAGAAGAATGAAGCATTCTTTGCTGAGATTCTTCCCCATCTCTATCCCATCCTTGAAAGTCAAACCTCAAGTGCAGCCCCTTGCATGAAGATGTCATGGGCCATCTACCTTCCTGAGCTGGAAGGATCCTCCCCTCTGACCTCTGAAGCCGTCAGATATGGTGTCATGAGATCATGAAGCTTCTGGGTCTGGTCTTTTTGGGGAATAGTCTGTCCACTCTCTTCTGTTTCCCATCATTTAGTTTGGAGCTTGGCTCAAATTTGGCATGGGATGAATAACTACTGGATGGAAGAATCAAGCAGTGTTGAAACCGTTGTCCACATCCTGATGCCAAGAGCCCAAGGCACAGAAAATATATGAATTGTATCATGCTTCATTCCTCAGAAACCTTAGTGGTGTTACCTTTTCTCTTGCCCAGAAAGTAAAGCTGAGCCTTATTGACTATATTGGTTTTTCTCTCTCTGAACAGCTAAAAAAAATTAGGATCTCAGCTCAGTTTATCCACAATTCCCTGAGCCTTAGTTTACTTGTTTGAAATTGTGGGTACACACACCAATATTGACAGGTGGCTATTTTCTGAATCCCCTTAAAACATGAATGTTTCTCTGGATTGAGAGGAAACCCGAAATGAGCAAGCTCCCATTTTACAAATGATTGTGGCACACTTGGGTTGTGGGATCTACCAGGATTGCAGCAGGAGTGCCCGATAGAGAGGCGTTACGGGCCAACCTGTTCTTGGCCAGAGATGTGGCACACGGGAGAGGCTGGGGAGAGAGTGACTCAAGATTAATGACCCGGTTATTGGAGGCACTTTGTTCTGACCTGAGGACAGCCATCATGAGCCAGGCTGGGGACAGTCGGCCACCTGCAGATCCAGATCTGTCATTGGATTTATTGTGGCATAGTGTCTCCTGCCAGCAGCAAGTTTGGCAAAACATTCCTTGCACGCTTCTCCAGGGCAGGAGCAGTCCAAGAGCTACACGAGATCCCAGGCTCCCTGGGATTCCAGGGAAAAGTCAGGGACTCTGAGGAATGGGGTTTGCAATGTCTGAATCATATTGTGTGCTTGGAAGCTGTGGACCAGCGGTCTTTGTATTGGATCACAGGCTTTGAATTGATTTCTTGGGCTGGGTTCAAACACTGGATCTGTAGATTGAAACTCTGGGACCTCCGGCAAGAGATTTAACTTTACTTAGCACAGTTCCTAGCACTTAGCCAGCTCTGGGCTCATGACGAAGGGCATAAAGAAACACATTAAAAAAACTCCAGATCACACAGCAAGTTAAGAACGATCCCAACTTCTAGGCAAGGGTTTTTCCTGGAGCACAGCTATAAATTATAAGGCTCAGTCCTGAGGGGGATTTATCTTGATAGATTCTTACTTGGGTAGTGATGCCAAGGGAGGAGAAGAGAGAGGAATGAAGGAGGTCCCTTTTATTATTGATGTTAAGAGTCAGGACAAATGCCGCCCCCACTTCTTGTTTCTGCTTTAATCTCTCTTTATTTTTTTAAGATAAGAATGCAAAGTGTGATATGCTTATTTTTATATCATTCAGCTAATGTTTATTGAGCCCTTTTTATGTGCTAGAAGCTAGGGATAAATTCATGAGTAAGAACAGGCCGATTGTGGTGGCTCATGCCTGTGGTATCAACACTGTGTGAGACCCAAGAGGGAGGATAGCTTGAGGACAGGGGTTTAGGACCAGACTGAGCAACATAGCAAGACCTCATCTCTACAAAAAAAAAAAAATTAGCCAGACTCAGCGGATGTGCTACTCAGGAGGCTGAGGTGGGAAGATCGTTTGAGCCTAGGGGTTTGAGACTGCAGTGAGCTATGATCATGTCACTGCACTTCAACATGGACGACAGAGCGAGACCCTGTCTCTAAACAACAACAATAACAACAATAAAAACCACAACAGCAAACCCGAACATGGTCCCTTGCTCTTGAGTGCTTGGGAGATTTTACAGAAAATATGGTCAAATATGCATACAATGCTAAAACAATCCAGAGCTCTTTCAACTACAAACTCTTATGACCATTTGGAACTAATTTTTAGAAAAGTATAGGAAGGATACTACTCTTGAGATATATAGGATATTGGCTAAACTGGGAAGTTTGACAGCAAATCTTTTCTAGAAAGAGGATCTATGTAGGAAGAAGTATTTCTTTTCTAAGACATCATTTCCACCCCCATCCCCATCACATGTGCTTTGATTATGCTGTTTCAGCATGGGAGTTTTTTTCTGATATGTCAGTCCTATTGATTTCTAACATATATATATATACGTGTGTGTGTATGTGTATATATATGTTTAATTGTGTTAAAATATATATAAAATGTACCATCTTAACCATTTTAAAAATGTACACTTCAGTAAAGTTAACTGTATTCAAATTGCTTACAACCAAGTCTAGAAGTTTTTTAGGGTGCAAAGCTGAAATTATTTATCCATTAAACACCTCCCCTTTGGTTCCTTCCCCCAGCCTCTGGCAGCCACCATTCTGCTTTCTGCCTCTATGAATTTAACTACTCTAGATGTCTCATATAAGTGGAAACATTCAATATTTGACTTTCTGTGAATGGCTTATTTCACTTAGTATAATGTCCTCAAGATTCATCCATGTTGTAGCATGAGTCAGAATTTCCTTCTTTTTAGAGGATAAATAATATTCTACCATATGTATATGCCACATTTTGCTTATCCATTGATCCACTGATGGACACTTGGGCTGGTTTCACAGTGCTCTTGGCCATTGTGAGTAGTGCTGCTTTGAACGTGGGTGTACAAATATCTGTTCAAGCTCCTTTTTTTCCCATTCCCCAGGATATATTCCCAGATACGAAATATGGAATTTCTGAGTGACATGATCATTATATCTGTAGCTTTTTGAGGAATCGCCATACATTTTTGCAAAGCAGCTGCACCATTTTACATTCCCACCAACGGTGCACAAGGGTTCCAATTTCTCCACCTCCTTTCCCTCAATTGTTACTTTCTCTTTTTCTTACATTTTTATACTAGCCATCCTAATGCTTGTGAGACCAACACCTCTTTTTTATGGTAGGTGAGTTCACAGCATGCTTTGTGCTTCAGAACAACAGGTGAACACCCTTCCCTTGACCACACATGGTTGACATCTGCTAGGGATTGGGTGCACAGTGGTGCACCAAATGTGGTCCCCACCCTGGCGACACAGGCCTGGGTCTGGCCTGAGACAGACAATTGTGCTCAGTTCCACATGATGCTGAAGGTGCCTAGAGGGAAGGAGCAAAACGAGAGCTATTTGAACAGGCCTAACAGAGTGGAGTGGTTTCACTGCATTGTCTTTGGTGTGGGAAAACCTGGATTCAAGTCCCAACTCAGCCACCTTTGAGCTTGGTGAGCTTGAACAATGATTTTGTTTAGCTCAGACTCAATTTCCTCATTTGTAAATTCTAATAGTGATGCCTATAGTCTTGATTGATTGTGCAGATTAAATGATCTATATAAGTATAGATTAGATAAAGATATATCCACATATATCTAATTCAGTTTATATCTAATCTATATGTCCCTTAGCATAGTGCCTGGGAACAACCATAAAAGGATAGTATCTATTTGTTTGGAAGGGGGACTCAGGTGGACAGAGTTGAGTAGACACCCTCTGCAAGGGTTCTTCTTCTGTTTTAAGTTACTCCCTGTCTTTCATCTTCCATCCTTTTTTGTTCTGTTTTGTTTTTTAGAGACAAGGACTCACGCCATTGCCCAGATTGGAGTGCAGTTGCATGATCACAGCTCACTGCAGCTTCCAACCTGGCTCAACGGATCCTCCTGCCTCAGCTTCCTGAGTAGCGGGAACTGTAGGCATGTGCCATCACACCTGGATAATTTTTATTTTTTATTCTTTGAGGCAGAGTTTCACTCTTTTCGCCCAGGCTGGAGTGCAATGGTGCGATCTCGGCTCACTGCAACCTCCACCTGCCTCCAGTGATTCTCCTGCCTCAGCCTCCTGAGTAGGTGGGACTACAGGCACGCGCCATGACACCTGGCTAATTTTTGTATTATTAATAGAGATGGGGTTTCACCATGTTGGC
>NW_012114477.1:2807841-2831565 GCF_000951035.1 Colobus angolensis palliatus | reverse complement strand
CCCCAAATTTGTACATATCTCTGTGTTTTCTAGATAGCTATTCTTTGCAATCTCGTGTTCCACTCCGTTAGCCTCGTGTTAGCTTTGTCTCTGGCGTCCATGAGTCTGATCTCTTTAATTTTGACGTAACTAAATCTGTCCTTTTACCACTTCCATGACCTCTGCTATTTGAATATTTTCAAGAAGCCCTTACCCCTCCCATTCCAGATCACAAAAATATTCTCCTCCATTTTGCTTTCACTTTTCATGTTTCGGTATTTAATGTATCTGGACTTTATTTACGTGTGTGGTGTGAGGTTGGAATCCACCTGATTGTTCCACAAAGAGAGATTTAATTTTGCAGCACACTCTATTCAATAATCCATCATTTCCTCACACTTTGAGACTTGTGATGCTCTATGTATGTATGTATATAGGTATCTATCTTATCTATCTATCATCTACCTATTTACCTGCTATCTATCAATCATCTATCATTTATTTATCTATCGATTCTGTATCAATCCATCTATCTATCCATCTATCATCTACCTATTTACCTGTTATCTATCAATCATCTATCATTTATTTATCTATCCTGTATCAGTCATCTATCTATCTATCTATCTATCTATCTATCTATCTATCTATCTATCTATCCATGTAATCTATCACCATTTTGCTCCACTTGTCTGTTTTTTAAAATATGCTATTAACATGGTTTAAATAAACAACTGCAAAAGCTGAGCCTCTCAACGGGCTTGTTGGAAATCAAGTCTGCAAAGGCACGTTAGAAATGACCTGATCTGATCCCATTGCATCACACATGGCATGATTAATCTCAGGGAGGAAAGCTCCCCGGTCAAGGACATCATGTCAGAAATGGAATTCCTGTCTCCTGACCCCCATCCTCATCAAGCAGCCCTGAATATTTGTTCCATTCCATGACACCTGAGGTGTTTGGATGGGAGCAAGTGCCTTTTAGGGGCAAGCATATTCCAAACTTTAATGATAGATTAAATACCAAATACCTTAACATTTGAAAAAATGACATTTGATTACACCAGGTTGTAAACAGAGAAGAAATTACAATGGAACCCAGTGTAGATCTTACATAAACGGCACCCATTCGGTGTAATGACTCTGAGAATGTCAGTGCTAACAAGCACATAATTGGCACTGGGGAGATAATTTTTGCCACCTTATGCAGAGGGGAAACCATTCTGCATAATGATTTTACTAGGAATATTCTTTATTCAACAGGCCCATTTGCATAACCCTCCCAACTTTCTCGAGTTAATACAAAATGCTCTGGAGACATTGCCAAGTCTCTTCCAGAAGACGTCTGCTTCTTGAAATAAGCTTCCATTTTGCGAGCATGTGTTACGTGCCAGGCTCTGTGTTCCCTACCTCATGTGCAGTATTTACATTTACAGACAAGCGTCTAGTTGCTGGACATTTCTTGAGGGCTGAGTTCTTTTCTTTCCTATTCACCATACTCCCAAAATCTAACACAAAGCCCTGGATGCCGGAGGTGCTCAGCATTGTTAAATCAATGTATGAATGAGTATCGTGACTACCCTGTGAAGTAGAGGCTTTTACCACATTATTGAAATTGCTTTCTAAGGCCAAATGCTAAGAAATAGCCAACTGGGATTTGAATATAGGTCAGCTTGACTCTCGTTATATGTATTTTACAAACATCTTCAATCTTTCCTTTAGGGAGTAGAGTGTCTAGTTTCACACCGGCCAATATATTAACCACCAGCTACATATGGCTTTTTAAGTGTAAATTAATTAAAATCAAATAAAATTTAAAATCAGATCCTCCATCATTAAACGATGTGTGATCTATTGTATTGAACAGCACAGCTCTAAAATATTCCGTCATTAATAGAGAAAAATTCTACTGCAGAGTACTGTGTTTGTATCTACCCTTGAGTGTCAATTGTGTTTTGGGCCATGACTTAGGCGTTTGTGTGTGTAGTGCTAGAACATGCTTGAGCTCTGGAATCACACAGACCTGGTTTCTAATCCTAGCTTAGGACTTGACTTTAGGTACAAAGCTTAGCCTCTCAGAGCCTGGGTTTCCTTTTCTGCACAATGGGGATAATAATAGGACCTAACTCATAAGGCTGTTGTGCAGATTAAAGGTGGTGATGCACAGAGAGCATTTAGTGAAGTCTCTGGCTGTGAAGATGAAAGATAATGACCCTCATCCTACAGTAAGGAAACACATTCAGAGAAGTGATGGGACTTGTCAAGATTCTCACGCCAGTGAGCAGGTCCCCTGGGATATGAGCCAGAGTCCGCCTGGTGCCAAAGTGTGGGAGCTTTTGGTTACTGTGGATGCCTGTCTCTTGAAGCCTTTCCTTTGACAAGACAGGGAAGACTGCAGTGCCCACAACTGCAGGTGATCCAGGGAAGACAGGGAGCGGCTGAAGAGATGTGTCCATGACAGTGCAGTCCTCCTCACTAACCGAAGGAGCCACGGTTCTCACAAAAATTTGAAAAGAACATTTTATTTGATTTTTATTTATTTATTATTATTTTGTTTGAGATGGAGTCTCACTCTGTCACCTGGGCTGGAGTGCAATGGCACGATCTCAGCTCACTGCAAGTTCCACCTCCCGGGTTCAAGTGATCCTTCTGCCTCAGCCTCCCAAGTAGCTGGGATTACAGGCATGCGTCACCACACCCAGCTAGTTTTTGTATTTTTAGTAGAGATGGGATTTCACCATGTTGGCCAGACTGGTCTGGAACTCTTAACCTCAGGTGATCTGCCCACCTCAGTCTCCCAAAGTGCTGGGATTCCAGGCGTGAGCCACTGCGCCCGGACAGAGCATTTTATTTTAAAAATAAAAATAGGCCGGGTGTGGTGGCTCACGCCTGGAATCCCAGCACTTTGGGAGGCCAAGGCGGGCAGATCACGAGGTCAGGAGATTGAGACCATCCTGGTTAACACAGTGAAACCCCGTCCCTACTAAAAATACATAAAAAATTAGCCGGGTGTAGTGGCGGGCGCCTGTAGTCCCAGCTAGCTACTCGGGAGGCTGAGGCAGGAGAATGGCATGAACCCGGGAGGCGGAGCTTGCAGTGAGCTGAGATCGTGCCACTGCACTCCAGCCTGGACAACAGAACAAGACTCTGTCTCAAAAAAAAAAAAAAAAATTAATAATAATAATAAAACGAAAAAATAAAAATAAAAACAAAAACTTAACCAAACCAAAGACAATCTTTATTTTACATAATAGAAAAGCAGGCCTGGTGAGAGCGAATGAGTATCTTAGGCTCACCTACTTGCTTAATCTATGAACTAGAGTAAAATCTCATGTCTTTTAACTCTCAGTTCCATTTTTTTGTCCTGCATTGTAATGATTTTAAAATAACTAGACTTTTTAGACAGTTGTACTTATTGATTAGGGCCCTTTCAGTGACAAATGCCAGAAGCCCAAATGAAATTGTCTTCACTTAGATGGGGAATGTACTGGTTTACACGAGTGAAATGGGTGACTGCTTCAGGTATGGCTAACTAACTCCAGATGCTCAAACCATGTCATCAGGAATATTTGTCTTTCTGTCTTTGGCTCTGCTTTTCTCTGAGCTGGCTGCATTCTTGGGGCAAACATTTCTCTTCACTGTGTTAAGATGGCCCCTCGCAGTGGCAGCTCTCTTGGAATTGTTTGTCTCTCATTGCCAGCAGAAAGGGAGTCTCTTTCCTGAGAGTTGTAGCAAAAGTCACAGGACTGGCTCTCATTGAATGGCTTGGGCCGTGGACCAATCACAGTGGTCTGGAGGAATAGGACTTGCCTGTGGAGCCAGGAGCAAGGATGAGTGCAGCAAGAGTCCCGTGGACTGAGGATGAAAGAAGGGTCTTTAAAGGAATAGAAGCACCCTGTTCTCAGAAGATGGGGAAATAGATGCTGAGTGGCAAGCACAACAAATGTTTACTGTACATTGTCTGGGTCTCTGCTTACAATGACCCTGCCCGCTTGTCTGGCACAGGGTCAGAATTGCCAGCATTGTGGTCTGCATCAACAACAAGAATTTGAAGGGTAATAAAAGGAGGACTATCAGTTGCTTGCATTTATGACTATAAAGGAGGATTCAGCATAACTGAGAGCTCCGAGCACAGAGATGTGTGGATGGGGAGAGGAATGCCATCAAAAGGGTCACTGACCAATGGCAGGGAAGGCATCATAGCTGTGTTCAGGGCAGGGGTTGGCTTGTAGCTTAAGCTTCAGATTGCTCAATAGAACCAGGGGCTCCCTTTGGGGGATATGGGCAATTGGGAAGGCTTCCTGGAGTTGGTGATGATTGATCTGGGCTTGGAAGTATAGGTGAGATTGGCATGGACTCAAGGGAATGCATTTGAAGGGAAGAATATATTAACCATGAGATAAAGTGGGCAGTCTAGCAATGTGTGGAGAAGGATCAAAGATGCTGGCTATTTTCTTCCCCTCCATTCCCTTTCTCCATCTGCCCTTTATCCTTTTATCTAGGACTGTGGCTAGCCCATTTGGTGCCTATGTGAAAATTGGTTGTAGGCTCCTCCTCTGGAAAGAACCCTATCTTGTCCAGCATATATAGCTTCAAAGTACAGTGTGAATTGGTTTTTAGCCACTACCTGCCCCATTGACTGGATATCTTGAGCAAGCAATGAGTCAGACAACTGTACCCTGCAGTCCTCTTCCTTCCTTATTCCTTTTCCTTTCATTTTTTTTCCCCCTCATCCTCCTCCATTCCTCCAAGTTCTTATTATGCATGTCCTGAAAATATGTCCCCTTTCATCTATGGCCATCCAGCTAACCTGTACCCTGCATTACCCAGGACCATTTCAGCAGCTTCTGTTACTGCAGACAACCCTTGCCCTTTGTTTTCTTGCCCTGAGAGCCTGCACTTCTGAGGCTGCCAAAGAACCCTGCCACTGCCCAAATCCATCTCCAGTTCCTCCCTGGCTGAAGAGTTTTAACTCACAGACCCAGGCCCCCCTTTTGACAGGCTTGATTTGGCTCCCTGCACATCTGGGCCTCCCATCTGGCCCCCGCACTTCGCCTGTGCGGGTTGCTTTATGGATATAATAAATATTACTTCCTTAATATGATTTCGCTTAGGTTCCTAGTGACTCACTCAAGCAAATCTTCCATTTAACACATGACTTTCTCTTCAGAGGGAGCAGAGAAAATATTGTTATTGGAAGAGGCACAGCTGTGAGGGTTTGGGGAGGAGTGTGTCCACCTAAGCTCAAAGTTTGCTGCTACCCACAGGCCTGGCCCTGGTGAGACCTCAGCATATCATGCGTTCTTCCATGGGCAGGAAGATTTCAAGAAATGTCCCAGCCATGCCTAGTGCAGGTATCTACAAAAGGACTTTAGATGTCACAAGCAGCCCAGTGACGTAGTGGGTCACACCTCCACTGCTTGTTGTGTGGAGTGGGGCCAAGTCCATTATATCATTCATCAGGATGGTGGAGAGGGCCAAGCTTACCACCTCATCAGTTTGTTAGATGCATAAAATAGCCTTTGCTTTCAACAGGATGTTTTAAAATTACAATTTTAGCCAAGATTTATTTGATCCAATTCTTAAGATGTGAATAAATGGGACTGTCAAACAAAGATGGCGTGGAATCTGTTAGTGACAACTACTGGTTAAACTGGTTATAGCAACCTAGCTCTCTCTATTTTACCACTTTTGAGAGGTGGAAGAAATAAACAGTTATTGAGTGGCTACAATGTACTAAGTTAATTGCCATGCATCGAATATTTATGGACTCCTCACATTTTTTTTTTTACAAAAACTGTCAAGTTTATTGAAGTATGATTAATCTATAGTAACATTTACCCTTTTTCAAGTGTACAGTTTGATGAGCTTTGATGAATGTGTACTGTAGTTAAAACACCAACACTATCAAAATATAGAGCATTTTCACCTCCTTCAAAAATTCCCTCATACCACATTGAATTCATTCTCCTACTCCCGACCTCATATCTGACAAGGCCTGATTCAATTTCTGTCCTTACAATTTTGCCTCTCCCAGAATGTCATGTAATGGAATCACACAGTTTGTAGCCTTTTATATTTGCCTTCTTTCATTTTGCACAGTGATTTTGTGATTCTTGTATATTGTTGAATGTATCAATAATTGATTTCATTGCTGTGTAGTATTTCATTGTATGGAAACATCATAGTTTGTTGATTCATTTTTCTGCTGACCTCACAATCATCTTTTGAGTTAATATATCCATTTTAGAGAAAAGAAAACTGAGGTTCGAAGAAGTGAAGTAAAGTACCTAATGTTACTCAGCTAGCAGGGGGCTGCCCCAGGATTTGGCACAGACTTGAACTCGAATTCTTGGAGTGGTTGTAATATTAACATTTCTTGTTCTGCTTATTCTGCTGAATAACTAACTTCATTGGATCAAGAATATACTTCTGGCTGGGCATGGTGGCTCACGCCTATAATCCCAGCACTTTGGGAGTCTGAGATGGGTGGATCACGAGGTCAAGAGATCGAGACCATCCTGGCCATCATGGTGAAACCCTGTCTCTACCAAAAATACAAAAATTAGCTGGGCTTGGTGGGGCGAGCCTGTAGTCCCAGCTACTCGGGAGGCTGAGACAGGAGAATAGCTTGAACCCAGGAGGCGGAGGGTGCAGTGAGCTGAGATCGCGCCATTGCACCCCAGCCTGGCAACAGAGCAAGGCTTCGTCTCAAAAAAAAAGAATATACTTCCTCCACAGAGATTCATTTCCTCCTCCACAGAGAAGAGATTCATTTCCTCCTTCTCTCTCTCAATAAAAACTTGATAAATAAACAGGTAAGCACCACCAGTACTAGGAAAGGAGCTGTCTTTAGACGTCCTCATACTGTGCTGGAGGGAGTAGACCAGTCATCATTTCATGTATTCAGTACAGATGTATCAGCACTTTGCAAGAGGGTACTTGCTTGCAGAGATTCTAACTGTAGAGTAGGGAGTTGAGTTACATAGTCCTGGTTGTCTCTCCTTCCCTTGACTTTCTCGTTAGAAGAGGAGTATTTTGGGGGAAGAAAGCCTGAGTAAAAATGCTGTTCCGCTATGTGACATTGTTATTTCTTTTCCCTGAACCTCAGTTTTCCCATCTGCACAATGGACGCCTTTCTCTGAGCTGTGTGGAGGATCATTTGAGGTGTGATGTGAAGGCACCAGCATGGCAGGGAGTGCCCTTCTGGCTCCCATCCCACATCTTCCCCACTGAGCTATATATGGACAGAAACATTATTTCCGCTTTGGTTTCTCTGCATGAGCGACTCCGTCCTCCATGGAGTAGGAGGCATGCCCTCGGTTTCCCGGGAATTTGGCAGGTTTGGGGAATTCATTCCTAGACACTGCCTGCCTCACACATATGCTTCTGCTTCTACCTGGCAGATAAACTACAAATCAAAGTTCTTGGCGGGCGCGGTGGCTCACGCCTATAATCCCAGCACTTTGGGAGGCCTAAGCAGGCGAATCACTGAGGTCAGGAGTTGGAGACCAGCCTGGCCAACATGGCAAAACCCTGTCTTTACTAAAACTACAAAAATTTGCTGGGCATGGTGATGGGTGCCTGTAATCCCAGCGTCTTGAGAGACTGAGGCAGGAGAATCACTTGAACCCGGGGAGAGGGGCCGGGGGTTGCAGTGAGCCGAGATCGAGCCACTGCACTCCAGCCTGGGCAAAAGAAAGAGACTCTGTCTCAAAAGAAACAAACAAACAAACAAACAAAACCCCAAAGTTTTGTGCATTAATTCTTCCAAGGTGTTTATATCGGCTGGAGGGCATATTTCATGACCAGAGAATGGCTCTCTTCCTGTCTTATCACAACCATCTGTGCTTGTCCTGTGGTGCATGCCCTGACAAATCCCTCTGCTCAGTCCCCCTACTGCCCCCCAAACACCCTGCTGGGCTGGTTCTCAGAGCCCACCCATCTTGACGACAGAGGGCTGTATTGGTTGAGGATCAGCTGTGCAGAGGGACCACCTTACATCTCCTCCATCTCCCACCTTCCTCCCAAGTCTTGTGGGAGGCTGGAGTCGCCACTGAACCCCATCTGGCTTTTGTACCATGAGGACATACAAAAGCAGAAGCTGAAGCACAGAGGAGATGACATGGGTTGCCCAGGGCAGCCCTGGAACCAGACAATAAGTGATTCATTCACCACGATTCAGATAGTCCTCTGTGCAGGCGACTTCATCACACCGTGTCACTGTATCTTACAGAAACCCCGCAAGAGACACAGCACGCCCATCCCCATTTTTCAAGTGAAGATGCTGACGCTCAGAGAAGTGAAGCCACTTGTCTAAGGTCACGCCACTGGCACATGGTGAAACTGGGAGTCATATCCAGGTAATCTGCCCCAGAGTGCATTCTCTCGGTATTCACGCTGTGCTGCATGTGACCCACTGATTTGTGCTAGACACTGCAAAAAAGGTAGAGATAGGTGGCTTGCCCTCAAGAAGACCACCATCAATCTAGATTGAAGATGTAGATACAGGAAAGGCATAGCTAATTAAGCCCGGGTGGAATAATGCTTGGCACCAACAGAACATCACGCGATTTGAAATTTGCCTTCCTTCCCTTCTTTCTCTGGCCCCTGTACTTTCTCACTGTCTAGTTTGGAGCAGGATTTAATCGTGGTTTCATTAATAAATCAAAGGAAGAATGACAGTATTGAAAAAAAGAATGAAAAGAAGATTGAATGAATGTGGAGGCACAGAGGGAGGGAGGAGAGGGAAGAAGCTGGTTCCAGTCTCACAGAAGTCTCGAAAAAGACTCCAGCTTTTGCCATCAGTGCCTGCAGCTGTGATTATAAGGGTTGGTGGGTAGGACTTTAGCTGGGTGTGAACCTAGAAGGAGAAGCAGTTTGAAAGAGGACTTTTTAAGACTGGCCGTAGGGTTGGTGGTGCTGCTTCTGTTGCTGCTCTAGCCTGTGGCTTCTACGCTTGTCAGAAAAAAACACAACCACACACACACACACACACACACACACACACACACACCCCTCAGATGTGGGCAGCCAAGGCTTGCCATGATGTTCTGACAAGAAAATGGACATCCTTGAAAAAACAATGGCCACACACACAAAAACAGGGAACATGAAGTCCAACAACTCTGGATCAGATCATGAAGACATCGTGGGAGCTCTGGGTCTCCATATGCTCATCTGGATGCTAGAATAATAACCGCTGATTCCAATCATCCAACTGTAAATCAGCAAGCAGAGGACCCTTTCGTGTAACCAACACTTCTATGAAATAGAGCCTGGTATTGGGGAAGAAAGTCCCCAAATGGGGTCTATGGGGACATTAGTTCTAACTCATATTGGCTCCTGATTTCATGTGTGATCTTTGGGAAGTGATTCCCCCCCCCTAGAAAACCCTCCCTGGGACGCTGTCTCACTCAGAGTGAAATCCAAAACCCTGGCCTGGTCTCTGGCAGCCCTATGACCTCGTTTTTGAGTCCTGTTGCCCTCACTCAAGAAGCACAATGCCCAGTTCCCTTCTGTTTCTTTCTTCCCACTTCGCAGCCTTGTCATTTACAGTCTCTCCTTCCTGGAGTGCCCTTCCTCAGATCTTCAGATGGTTCGCTCCTTTACTTCCTTCAGGCCCTGCTCAAATGTCACTAAGTCACCATCCCCAGCCCCTCTACTCAAGAGGCACATGTGCCTTCCTAGGTTTTCTGACTTGTTTGTTTCCTTTACCTCTGTTTCCCCACAAAGATAATATGTCATCCGCCTCCTTCAACAGCCGTGTCGTTAAGGCCTAGAAGAGTTGACACTTGATTAACTATATGGTGAATGAATGAATGAACTATATGGTGAATGAATGAATGAATGAGGTTTCTGGCTCTCTTGGCCTCAGGCTTCCCCTCTACAAACTCAGAGAGGGAAATGGCATCCTAAAGCGTGTGTGTCTCCATGCTTTCTCCCCTGCCACCCGGCAAGAAGGGTGTGTGGTGTGCAGTATGGGGCCTTGTGTGGCCCGGAGTTCCTGATGAATGAGGCTGATCCTGGTGACGCAGCCTTTATTGATTTGAGCAGGTTGTCAGTGAAGGGGAAGTTGTAATTGCTGCTGTAGTTTCATTGTAACCACCAGCCCCGAAGGGAAATTAAACTTTGCAGCTAATGGGGCTATATGATCCTTCAACCTTTGATGTATTGAATCCAGCGTGGTCCCTGGAATACTGAGCGACTGCTCAGAGCAGTCGTTTTTAAGCAGAAGCTGCCTCAGAGCTGATATTCTTTTCAGGCCTGGAGAAGGGGTGGAGCTGAATGACTCCTACATTCTTTCTTTCCACCCGTTTTCTAAAGAGGCTTAGAGCGCCTCTAAGAATCAAACCATGAAGTGTTTCAGCCAGAAGGAGCCTCAAGGCGTAAACACCCACCTCCAGCTTCGCCTCCTCTAATCCAGGCTCTTCACGGTAGCCCCGCAAGCTACTAAAGGCCAGATCTGACTCTGTCATGTCCTGGTGAAATACCATCCGTGGAATCCTGTTGTCTGGAACCTCACTACTCAAAATGGACCTGCCGCTTTGGCCACTCTTGGGAGCTGGTTAGAATGCAGACTCCTGGTTCCTACTCCAGATCTGTTTATCCAGAATCTGATTCCTGTTCACAGTAGTTTGAAAAGCACTGGGCTAGAGGATACATTCTGAGCTAATTTTCATGGCCCATAGGCAATTTTGATCTGAAGAGGTAACACAGTATTAAGAGTCCAGGGTCTGGAACCAGGCAGACTTTGAGATAATCCTGACGTGGCCACTTACCAGCTATGTGGCTGTGTGTGATTTCCTTCCCTGCTTTGAACCTCACAGGGTTGTGGTGAAAATCAAATACATTTTTACATGCAAAGTGCTTAAAAGAGTGCATGGCAAATAGTAAACACAGAAAATAGCAGTGTCTTTTAGTTCCTGCCAAAATCTGTACATAGGCCCTTTATTTAGGGCTAAGTGTAAATGACTGATACGGCCAACTAATAATCAACATGATAATCATTCTTACATAGGTCTGTTTTTCAGACGAGGAAACAGTACTCAGAGAGGGGAAGCAAATGGTGGAAGGGGTGAAGAGGCAATTTTTTTTTTTTTTTTTGAGACGGAGTCTTGCTCTGTGGCCCAGGCTGGAGTGCAGTGGCCGGATCTCAGCTCACTGCAAGCTCCGAGAAGAGGCAATTTGAGCACAAAACTGTCTTACTCCAGAGTCTGGGCGCATAAACTTGACTAATGCATACTTATTTATTTATTTTTTTTTCAGACTTCCTGGTGAGTAGCTTTGTGGATGGTGAAGCAAGGCCTCAGAGACAGGAAGTGGAATTTACAATTCCCAGCTTATAGATTGTAGGGAGTTTTCCTAACTGCAAGTTTTCCATTCATACAACCAGCATTCACTGAGCATAGATGTTGCATGAAGCACCACTGCAGTCCCTGGGGATCCTGCCGTGGCTAAGACAGGCTCAGCCCTGGCCGCCTAGAGTTGAGAGCAGACACCAAGACTCTTCAACATATTGCAAGGGTCCTGGCTCTCATTTCCCAATGTCCTGGTGACATAGAGGACTTTCTCCACCCTTCCCACTAGGCCTTCCTTCTCTCCCCTTGCCCCTTGACCTAGTCCCAGCACATGGCACCTCCTGGGCATGCATCCAAGCCGAGTAGGAGATGGGGCATATTTTATCCTGGGACCATTTCTCATCCTGTTATTGACATACAGGAAATTATCATTTTTTCCCAGTTGGCATTCTCCCTTTGTCATTTCTCTTGAAAGAGGGACTGGGGATGGGCCCTCCATGGGACTCCTGTGTTCTGGCTGGGGAGCTGACTTCTCTGGGGCTGGTGGCTGCCAGTGTGTAGACGGGGAGGCTGACACGGTGAATGCAGAGAACAGGCCAGCTGGAAACCCACACGGTGCTGGACTGGCAGGCAGGACAACTTGGTTTGTATCCCGGATCTGCTGTGCTCTTTTGAATGATCTTGGACATCACTTAATCCCTTTGGGCCTCTGTATTCTCACCCATGGAATGATGTTCACCTGCTCTGCACATCACATTCAAGAATACTCCTAGACCCCCTTATGCGAAGATACTGTTATATGTAAACATCCCTCATTGACACATTGTTTGTATTTTACAGATGATACATGCTACAATGATTAGGGAAGTCTCCCAGGAGAAGAGGGAACCTGAGCTGGTCTCCCTTTCCCCTCACCCTCCCTCAGATTCCATTCGAAGGCCTGTCACTGTGTGCTGGACCTTCCATACTCCATCAAGTCCTCCCCAGAAAGACATCTCAATACACTGAGAGCAGGAATAGTCCCAGATGAAACTCCACTCTGGCCATTTACTGCATGTGACCTTGGGTAGGCCAAGGTCATACATTAGTCTGTATTCTCCGTGACAACTGTATTATTTTCTTAGTTTCAACTAAGAAACAACAGTGTTAGTTTCTTATTGTTGTTTTAACTTAGGGGTTAAAACAACACCCACATTTATCATCTTAAAGTTTTGGAGGTCAGAAATCCAAAATCAAGGTGTTGGCAAGGCTAGGTTCCTTCTGGAGACTGCAAAGGAGATCTTGTTTTCTTGCCTTTTTCAGCACCTAGAGGTCACCGGCATCCCTTGGCCCATGACTCCAACCTCTGCCTTCACAGTCACATCTCCCACTGACTCTGCCCTTCTTGCCTCCCTCTTAGAAGGACCCTTGTGATTGCAGGATAATCCCCCCATCTCAAGATCCTTAACTTAGTCACATCTGAGCAGTCCCTTTTGCCATCTAAGGTAACATTCACAGGTTCCAGGGATTAGGAGACGCATATCTTTGGGGGACCATTATTCAGAGGACCACATCAAGCCTTGCAGGCAGGACTTCGTATCATTTGGAAACAGAGGTCCAGAGAGGAATGTGACCCAAGGCCACTGGTCATAAATGGTCACCCTGGGGTTTGAACCTTGACCTTTCCCTGCTTTCAATACAATGACATGCCTCTCTGGACAGGAGTTGATGGCATTGGAGTGGGGGTGGTCAACTGGAGAACATCATGCATAAAGGCTTTATCATGGAGCATTCCAGGAGAGAAAAGGATGTATCTTTTTCTTGTTTATAAAATCGTTCTTGGGGCTTAGGACAGAGCCTGGTACATGGAGATGCTTAATAAGCATTTGATGAATAAATCAACATAAGGAAGAGAACATGAGGCATTTTACCAAAGAAAAGCAGTGATAAAGTGAAGAATATAATTAGGGTGTCAGATTGTGAAGGGCCTTAAATGCCAGAACAAGGAGGCTAAACATCACTGTAATACAACCGTGAGCCATTGGTGATATCCTGTCTGATAGGAATGTGATATTTCAAGGAGATGAGTTTGGCATTGATATGTGAGGAGGACTCTAGGAGAAAGAGATTGGGGGCTGTAGAAAGGTTAGGAACAATTCACTGGAGTATTCAGCATTTTGCCAAGCTTGCAAACTCTTGAAATAGCCAAGAAAATATAAACAAGAGGGGCTAGTATGAGATATGCAATTGAACTGGCAAAATAAAAAGAGAAGTATACCTTGGCCACTGGTTGGAGCAGTCATAGCTCTGAAAGACTAGATACCCGCCATGGGTTATAATCTGGACTAGGTACCGGCACCTTTCCATACATATTCTTGCCCACCTTCCCTAAATATGATTTTAAAATTCTCCTTTGCAGGCGATGCAACTGAAAGTGAGCGGTGAGGCGATGCACCTATGTGGGTGCAGTTGGGAAGTGGCAGAGCCAGCACTCAAACTCTTGCACCTCCACAACTGAACTGGTACTTGCCCTGGTGACATCTTGTCTCTGGGGTAATGCTGAGAGTGATTGGTCCAGGATACACAATAGGTAAAATGACATTGGTTCTCCCTTATTCACAGTTTCAATTTCTGTGGTTTCAGTTACCCATGGCCAACCATGGTCCAAAAATAGTAAATGGAAGATTTCAGAAATAAACAATTCATAGGTTTTAAATGGCATATTGTTCTGAGTAGCGTGACCAGATCTCACACTGTCCAGCTCCATCCTGCCTGGGATGTGAATCTTCCCTTTGTCTAGGTATTCAATCTGTCTACACAACTTGCCCCTTACCCACTAGTGACTGTCTTGGTTATCACATTGGCTGTTGATATATCATGGTGCTCACGTTGAAAGAACACCTTATTTTATTTTTATTACAGTATATTGTTATAATTGTTCCTTTTTATTATTAAGTATTGTTCTGTTGTTAATCTCTTCTTACTGTGTCTAATTTACAAACTTTATCATAGGTATTTATGTATAGGAGAAAATGTAGTGTATGTAGCGTTAGTTACTATCTGCAAGTTTCAGATATCCAATGAGGATCTTGGAACCTATTTCCCACCTTGGATAATGGGGATGCCCTGAATTCCACTCTGGGCATATAGATGACATATGATGAGCATGACAGGCTAGGACTGCTGATGTGGGGAGCCTAGCAAGGTCCAAGGGAGAAAGCCACCTTGAGTTGGAAATTTGTGTCTGGCTGGAACTTGGGAGAAGAGCTGTAGATGGAGATCCAGATCTGGGAGTTGCAGCAGACACTGTTGGTGTCCTGACCCATATCCCTGCAGCCTTGCCTTTGTAGGGCTTGATGGGATGACTGCCAACAGTCTAAGGGCTTTGCTGTTGTCTGTGGCCTATTCTGCTTACATGCATGCGAGCTAGAAGTGCCTGAGAATTACAGTCCTCCAGGAGCAACCCTCAACTATGAATTGAAAGGAGTTGGTAAACAAATGGCTCAGAACCCTGGCTCCTCGAGCAGGATAACTCCAACAAGCATGTTCTGCACTGCTTCCCAGCATTCTGCAGCAGGATTAGGCTCCAGCTGCCCACAGGAGTTTCTGAGTTGATTATGCACCTTGATTGGCTGTCTTTTCTTCCTGTTCACTTCTGCATCCTCCTTCCTGGTGTTGATTGGCTGTCTTTTCTTCCTGTTCACTTCTGCATCCTCCTTCCTGGTGTTTCCCGGGACCACAAATGAACTATTTGTACTCAAAACTTTGGCTGAGGGTTTCTCCTTGTGGTGGAGCTGAAATTCAAATGGGAATCCTCTCCACTGAACTGAACCATAGACTAAGTAGAGAAATCAGAACCATTCTTTGGAGATGTGGATACATAATAGGTGAAATAAGGAAGAGAGTTGAGGGGTAAGCAGAAAGCAGGAAAGCCTAGAATTCTGGAATCCAAGAAGGAAATTGGCTTGGGGATATTGATCAGCAGTGGCAAGGCTACCCACAGGTCAAGTATGAGAGCTGAAATCAGGTCTTAGATTTAGCAATTTTATGATTAATGATTATTTGGAGGGTAATCTTGGTAAGAGTGATGGGATCAGAGCCCTATATCCAGAAGCTGAAGAAGGTGGAGCAAAATATAGTAAGCATTATTAATTTCCAATAAATATTTATTAAGCCTATTTTATGGGTGAAGTACCTTCACATTTATATCATTGAGTTCTCAGTGCATTTCTAGAAACCAGGGCATGATACCCATTTCATGGATGAGGAATATGGAGCTCACAGTGGTTTGGGTGACAAGATGGATCATCAGCAGTGGAAGAAAGGAGACACATGCTGGAGACTGAAGGAGGAGAGTGAGATATGGAATTCTCATTTGTTGGACACCTACTGTGTGCAAGCCTGAACATTACTAGTTGTGTAATCTTGGCCTATCACATATAATTAGTTGCATGTGCGTTGTTACATCTATTAGTTATTAGTAATTTATATATAATTAGTTACTATCTGTAGAATATTTAGAACAGTGCCTAGTAAAAGGTGACTACTTGATAAGCTAGTGATTACTATTTTTATTATTAATGTCAATATTATTACTGCTATATTAGCAGTAATAGAAATTAGCAATGATGTATATATAGGTCATAGCATCTGTGACCTATGGCAGCCAAAGGTAGTCACAGTCTCCAATTTATAGATGAGATCAAGGATGCTAAGTAATGTGTCCAGGGTCCCAGAACTCGAAAGAGTACAGCTTTCATTTGAATTCTTCTCTATGTGATTTCAAGGCCCATTTTCTTCCATTGCATCAGCTTGGGCAGGGTTTTTTCAAGTCATAAGTGGCTTGTGATAGATTGAAGGGAGAGGAGAAGAAAAAAATTGAAGATGAAAGAGAGTTAAGTGGACAGCAGGTGTGTCTGCTGTTGCAGAGAGTGTGATCAAAAGGCCAGATTTACAGATTTGTCCTGGGCCTTACTACACAAACAGAAAGGAAGGAAGGAAGAGAGAGTGAATTTGGCATTTCGGCAACAGTGAATTGGGGGTGAGAGGTTCTTGTTCAGGGCTTTTTATTGACCTGAGATAATTTTGTTTCATATTTTAAAGCTGGTGAGCATGGGAGGAAGGATGGGAGGTTTAAGGAGCAGTAAAATCTGGCCTGATCTTTATGGGCATCGTGGCCCATAATAGAATCATGGCTTGTAAAAGACTCATGCAGGAGTCCGCAAGGACTAGGAGAGATAGTTTAACTTATCTGTGTGATAGATCATCTGTGTCCTGCTCCTAGGTCAAAAGCTGCATGTCTTGTTGACTCAAAGATCAAGGAGGAACACCAAAGGCAACGTAGCATGGTAGAAACATCATAAACTTTGAGTCAGACAATCTGGGCTTGAAGGGGGGATCTGCCAATCCCTGGCTTTGTGACTCGTGCCTAGTCAATTTCCTACTCTTAGCTTTAGATTCCTCATCTGTAAAAGAAGGTTAATAGTACTTTTCTCACAGGGTGCTTGGGCAGATGAAATGATATCATGTTTATAAGTGTGCCTGAAGTATAGAAAGTCCTGATAGCAGATATGAACTATCATTAATATAGTCACGACTTAGAATTTTTCCCAATTTCCTAATGCAAGCTAAATCGATGTCTCTCTCAGCACCTTGCTTTTCTCCATGGGAAAACTGACAGATTTGGTGTATTTCCTCCATATCTGGTTCTTGAAGTCTGCACTGTCTTTCATGAACTTGGGCTTGGCAAAATCCTGGCCTGAACCTTGGCAAGACTGAATTCCCAGAAAGACAGATTTTCTGTGGTTCACCTGTCCTCAAATGTGGACAGGGATGCCTTAGAGGAGGCCAGGCCAAACATTTTATGAGCAATTCTTACCTTAGGTGGAGCTCTATGGAAGAGTTGGAGTTACGGGAGTTTTGGTGTAGCTTATGTTTAATTCCACCGAAGAAACAGATTATGATCCTCTGGAGAGAAAAGTATACACAAAAACCTTACTTCTTTTTTTTTTTTTCTTTTTAAATTAATTGAGCGACCGTTTACTGCACACCGGGAAGCCATGCAATGATGCAAGGCACACCAGGAAAGCCAGGCCCAGACGCCACCCAGGAGCTGTCTGTGGTTCTGAAACCTTTGTGTTGGCATTGTGGAGGGGAACCCATCTCTGGCTCTGGTTCATGGTCACTACTCTGAGAGATCCTTCTGAATTCACTTCCCCATGATACAATCTGCAAGTTCTGACACACATCCCATATGTTAAAAAAAAACAAAAACAAAAACAAACAAACAAACAAAAACTTCAAGCACCTAACAGCCCTTATTCTGTTCTAGCCTCTCTTAATGACCAACAACTCCTGTAGTTAAACTCTCGCTGGAAAACAGAAGAAAAACTTGAATCTCTGGCTTAGGTCCCAACTTTTATTCCAGCTATGCTCTAGCAACACATACTGGGAAGATTTTGAGCCATCTTTAAAGACAGCTGTGTTCATCACAAAAGAAAGGCACAGGGTAGTAGAAAGACCTGGGTTGAATCATGATTGCTTTATTGACTAGGTATGTGCCTTGAACAAATTTTTTTTTATCTTTCTGGTCCATCAAAGGTTCACTTTTTTCAAAAACACTGCCCACCATCTTCTGGGAAGTCTTTTTTCTTTGAGACAGAGTCTTGCTCTGTTGCCCAGGCTGGAATGCAGTGGCACAATCTCAGCTCACTTCAAACTCCACCTCCTTTTGCCTCCCAGGTTCAGGCAATTCTCTCTCAGCCTCTCAAGTAACTGGGATTACAGACACCTTCTCCCATGCCTGGCTATTTTTGTATTTTTAGTAGAGATGGGGTTTCATCATGTTGGCCAGGCTGGTCTTGAACTCCTAATCTCAGGTGATCCTCCCACCTTGGCCTCCCAAAGTACTGGGATTATAGGCATGAGCCACTGTACCTGGCCTCTGGGACGCCTTTAGTGCCACCTCCCATCACCACTAAGTCCCTCTGCTGGGGTCATGCTATTCTATTTTTATCTTAGCCATTTCTAACTTCCCAAGGCGCATATTCACCCCATATTTATTTAGTCAAACATATTTATGGATAACATGGATTTGATTAAAATCAAATAAATATGGCAGATCGAACACTGAATCAGCAGTCAGGACAACTTGGATCTACTCTGATTCTGCTGTCATTTTTCTGCACAGCCCTGGGAAACCCTCTGCTCCTTTCTGAGGTATCAGTTTTTGCCATCCAAAAGGCAACAGGTGATATTCAATAAATGTTAAGAGTACTTCCAGCCTTTTATTTAACAGACATTCAATGAGTACTTATTAAGCAACTATTGTGTGCTAAGTAGTAGAAGTTCTGATGAAGGACAAAACAAGACCCTGGCCTCAAGGTGCTCTTATTCCAGTGAGGCAGGGAGAACAATGATCAGATAATTACCATGGCGGCATGTGATTTGTTAAGTTCTAAGACTGTAACTGGTGTCAGCACAGGTGGCAACTGCAGCTCAGGGGAGAGGTAGGTAACTCAGCCTGGAGTGGTGAAGAACGGGGATGCTTCCTGGGGGAGGAACTCTCTAAGATAATGCCTAAGAGAAGAGTAAGAATTTTCAGTGGAGAAATTCAGTGGAGTTTTCAGTGGAGAAAGAATCACTTGCAGAGGCTTGGGTATCTAAGGGGTATTGCATATTTGTGAGACCACAGCTGAAGCATGAGCTGTGTGTGTATAAAAGGGGGAGGAACGTCAGGGCGCGGTGGCTCAGCACTTAGGGAAGCCAAGGTGGGTGGATCACCTGAGGTCAGGAGTTCAAGACCAGCCTGGACAACATGGTGAAACCCCATCTCTACTAAAAATACAAAAAATTATCTGGATATGGTGGCAGGCACGTGTAATCCCAGCTAGTCGGGAGGCTGAGGCAGGAGAATCGCTTGAACCAAGGAGACAGAGGTTGCAGTGAGCTGAGATTGCTCCATTGCACTCCAGCCTGGGCAACAAGAATGAAGCTCCATCTCAAAAATAAAATAAAATACAAAATAAAAGGGGGAGTGTAGATGTCAAGAGGCTAGCCTAAAAATGTAAGCAAGGACCAGAGGTCTCATAGGTCACATTAAAGTGACCTTTATCTGGAGGAAAGCACTAAGGAGTTTAATCAGGAGAATAATCTGGTCAGATTACATTGCAGGAAGCATCTCTGGTTGCAGTATTAGATTGGAGGGGAGGAAGGGTTAGATTCAGCAGACCACTAGGGTGCATCCAGGTGGTGACTGGTACTAGGGCAGTGATGGGTAGGGAAGGAGAAAAGTGGGTACTACTGAGAGACACTTACAAGGTCCTGTTGACTGGGTGTAGACGGTATGAGAAAAGAAACTGAGTTCTCTAACGGGAAAACTGGGTGTCTGCACAGCCATTTATTGAACACGGAGGAGAGGAATGAAAACATGGCTGTGTGTGTGTGTGATGCTTTCCTTTTTGGACAAATTGACTTTATGCTGCCGTGGGGCATCCCGATGAAAATATAAAAGTTTAGAGCTCAGAAAACCGGTCTTGATGGGAGCTAGAGATAAGACTAAGATGCAAATGGCTCTGATGTTCTCTCCTTCCTCTCTATTCCCTGAAGGATCTTTTCCTTTCCTGAACTCTTTGAGCTTGTTGGTGCCACACAATTAGGCACTTAATTGCTTTCTAATTGATATGTGCCTTAGCCTGTCTCACCAGATAATTTGCAAGCTTCTTGAGGGTAGAGGGCTCCTTATAATGCCCTCCCCAAGACTCCCCCCTGGGCACCGCATGAGATTTGTGAGCTATCTGAACGGAGGATGGGAGAATTTAGGTTGTTAGTCACTGATGGTTGCTCTAGACCTCGGTTTTCTCATCTGTAGAATGGGAGCCACTAGACTTCCTTCCATCATTCTGTGGTCTCCTAAGGATTTTAGATTTGTTCATCCCCCAGAATGGCAAAGAGGGAGCTAGGGGCAGAGTGCAGCTCATCACACCTCCGAGATGCATGGCCCTGGACTGGTCCAATATTAGGATGTTGTGGAAGGAAGTAGACATTTAAAAAAAATAAAAGAGAGAAGAAAAATGGTTTCTCTCCAGTAGTAGCAGGCACTCAGCAAAACAAACAAGTCTAACGGAATGCTTTGGCGATTATACAGACAAACAAATCACTTTCCCAAAGTGCTTCTTGGGGGAATTACGGCTCCTGGAAATGAAACACAAACAGATTATTAAAAAAGAGCTCCCCGTTGGGAGAGAAACAGTATTTACAAGAGAAGATGTGCCTAGCCGGACCTCTAATTGCCGTTCATTATCTCATATTGATTTAATTAGCTGTTGCACTCAGGTCTGAATTGCCTGCTGCCCGCAGCAGGGGACTGGCAGAGAGAGGGGGTTCAGATTGACCGAGAAGGCTTCTACCATCCCTCATTCTCCTCCTCCCTTTCCCCTGAAACAAGGGGGTCAGCTCACAGGGTGTCCTTGCGGTGGCAAAGTGGCGGCTGGCGGCCAGAGGCGGCCAGCCACGTCCAAGGCCTTGGGGGCGGCTCTGTCTCTCGCGTGCCTCAACTGGGGTGGCTGCGAAGAGCTAATTAGCCACAGTAATTAGAGACAGTGTCTTCATAATGTGGAATTAGAGTGGTTTGGTGAAAGCACGGGGAGATATATGGCCCAGGCTGGCTGTGGTAATGGGGGAGAAGCTGGCAGAGGGGAGATGAGGCGGCCTCCCAGAGTGTCCTTTGGCCCTTACGGGGTGACTTTTTTACCCCTTTCTCCAGGGTCGCCAATCCCATTTCAGCCTATTCAGTCCTTTGTGGCTGCTCCACCCCTCCGTGACCCAGAGACTCCAACTGAGCAGAGATTTCCGATGAAAAAGGAAGGTTATTAACGTTTCTCTCTAGTGGGCGTCTGGGACCAATTGTTTTGAAGATTTGGGGTTTATAATTGCAAGTGATTAATGGGGGAGTTGGCAATCAGGCTTAAAAGGTTGCTAATTGCTCTTTTAACATAATTGTGTCCGAGCAAACTAGAGCACTGTGCGCACGGGTTTGGCATGCCGAATGCGCTGCATGGGGCGTCAAATGGTATCTGTGCCTTTCCTCCCTCCCTCCATCCATTCAACAAATCTTGATTGAGAGTCTGTGGAGCTCCTGGCCCAATGCTGGCTACTGGGGACACAGCTGTGAATGAGGCAGGACCCTGCCCTCAAGCCTGGTGAGCTGGGGAACACCGAGGAATGGAATTCCCTTATCCGCTCTATTTGTGCCAAGACAACTGAGCCAATCCACAATTATAGAGAACGCCTGGGAATTTACAGTGTTGTCCAGAGAGAGGACGATGGAGGAACAATGAATTGAGTAGGTTCCCACTCACTTGGAAGTGTTTAATAGGATGGCTGTATAAGGGCAGCACAGCCAACAAGCAGAAGGACAGCAGGCTGAAAAAAGATCTTCCAAGTCTGTACATTCAGTTCCTGCACTGCTAGAACTCACCCTCAGGCTGCCTCACTCTGGGCGTAATAACTTTATGTTTACACACAATTATAACAACCCTGATGATGACTTTTTTTTTTTTCACAACAGGTAAAAAGCAGTGATATCTATACAGAGCGCATCTCAGAAGATACATGCCACCTGACAGAGAAGGGAATTCAGGCTTATGGAGGCTGGGATTACTCAAGGTTGCATAATCTGTAAATTAGGTTTCGGGCTTCTAATCTCATATTCTTTGCACCGGGTTTGCGATAGGTCCCCAAAGGCCAGAGAAAAGTCCCTTAGAGTCTATTGCATTGAAGAGTGGCAAGTAGATTTCATCTTGCTCACAAAGTTTGCATTTTTTTTTTTTTGTAAAGACGGCTTGGAATGTTGCATAGGGAAAGGATTTGAAAGGTACATCTGGTCACGGTGGGGAAAACCCAGTGATCAATCAGTAACGTCTGCTTTGACTAAAGGAGAGGGTGCAGTGATGTGGATGCACAATTTTGCCATCTTTGATAAAATTTCATCTCCTTCTTTTGCAGATATGCAGCCAAGACTCCCGAAGAGTGGAAGTGACTTGCCCAAGCCTCTTGGGAGTCCCTTCAGCAACGATTTACTCACATGTTCCCGCAGGTCCAGTCCTGCAGGGAAAACAGGAACCGTGGCTTGGGCTCTTGAGAAGATGACATATTACTGAGAGGGGCCAGATGTAGATAAATAGTGTGTGCAGAGACGGTCCGGAGAAACAGTGAAGGGAGGGCATCACTCAGGAGGAGGATCTTGGAGGACTGAACTAATTAATTTGGGCAGCCGAAACGATTGAGGGAGGAGAGCTCAGGTGGGAGGCACAGCAAGGGCAAAGGCAGAGAGTTGGAGGAAAATTGTGTGGGTGACAGAGTCAAGGAAGAGGCTGGCTTCATTAGAGTGGAGGCTGTGTGTTAGGAAGTGACAGGGGAGAAAACTAAGAATCCTTAAAAAAGGAGGATCTTTCATCGCTCTGGTCTGATTGTAATGATCATGGTGCCGTGTACACACTAGGTGCTCAATAGGTGTTAAATCCTTCTCCAGTCATTCATTCATTCATGACATCCTTTCAGTGTCATTCATTAATTCAATAGTCAATCAGTGGGTGCTTAGTATGTACCAGATCTAGGACTGAGTGCTGGGAAACAGTAACAAATGAAAAAGACAAGGTGTCCACTCCTGTGACACTTAACCACCTGGCAGGAGAGGCTGCGTGGCCAGAGGCATGAGCTCTGGGCTGGGCATCAGGAGGCCTGGGCTCTGGTCTCTTGCGGTCATGAATTTGCATTGTTATTCTGAGAAAATCACTTGCCTGGTCTGAGGCTCCCCTTGTTGCTCCTGCACGTCTGGGATCAGACCCTACTCACCACTGCCTGTCATTCTGCTCAGGGGTCCGTCCTCCTAATTCCCTAAATTCTGATCTCATTCCCATCCTGGGGTCTTCACAAACGCCTCCTCTACCTTCCACCTGGCTGGTTTCTGCTCATCCTTTGGGCCTCCCTGTAAGCACCACCTCTTCCAGGAAGCCTTCCTTGACTTCCTCTGTAGGATCACTCCTTTTGTGTTGGGTCACAGTCCTCTTTTGCTGTACACTTTTTAAGTGTCCACTTGCTTTAAGTGTCTTACTACACTTTGAGTGTCTTGCTGCTTGGTTACCTTGTGTTTTTTTGTCTTTTCCCTCTGGTTTGAGAACAAGTTTCCCATTTTGTTCCCATTGCCACACCCAGTGGTTGGCTCATAGTTACACACATGGGCAAGAATGAATGAATAAATGGCCAGTTTGGCTGGACTTTCTCAGAATCAGTGGTCAAGACCTTCTCACTGGGATGCCAGGAGATCTGGATTCTTATTCTGACTCAAACACTCAGCAGGTGTGACTCTGGGAAGTCTCTTCACCTCTCTGACCTTCAGTGTCTTCCTCTGTAAAACAGTGGTAATCAGTGGACCCACCACAGTGTTGTCTTGAGGACAAAATGAGAT
>NW_012114477.1:2807212-2807498 GCF_000951035.1 Colobus angolensis palliatus | reverse complement strand
GCTGTTTAATATTATTTTTATTATTATTAGTGTTTCCAAATAGCAGAATATGCTGCCTTGGGTGGGTAAGAGCAGAAATGGAAAGGGGCAGGTGTGGCAGGAGGGCTTCACCTATCCATCTGGGGCGAGAGATGGGACCAGGCCTTCAAGTGCCCTCCGGTCCTGCCCATCAGAGGCTGGTCCCGGGCTATAAAGAAGGAATCAGCCCCATGGAGTTCTGATTTAATTAGCTTGGTGATATTGCCCTATCGATCACTCATTTCAACTCCACCAACTGGGGGAAGTG
>NW_012114477.1:2799029-2803122 GCF_000951035.1 Colobus angolensis palliatus | reverse complement strand
CCGCAGTAATGAAACCTGTTGAATCTCGTTTCATCCAAAGATTTCTGAACTTAATCACTTTTTCAAGTGTGGCATGGAACTTACTCACTTGGAAAGTATCAGCTTCATCTGACAGTGTTCCTCCCCTACTCTTCCTTCTTTGCCAATGAAAAGTTTACGTTTCAAGAAAAGACACTTTTTAGATGACCCACTTCCTCAATGAAGAACTAATAACCTCTCCTCTGTGCCTAGAAGAGATGAGTTTGAGACTGTTGAAGAATTGTCATGGACATCTTTTCTTCAGAGCTTGTCTGTGGCTCTGCATTCCTTAAAGGCAGGCGCTACGGGGGAGAAGATGGCCTGGCAGCCAGACACATGTTCAAATCCCAAATCCATCGCTTGGTGGCTGAGCTTCCCTGGCCTGTCACTAAAATTCTCTGTGACTTAGTTTGCTTCCCTGTCAAATAGGATAATGATACCAATATCCCCAGAGTATGGGAGAGTTTCTTGAGATAACACAAATGAAAAGTGGGGCTCCTGGGAGGAGCTCGGTGCATTCTGGTGTGTGTGTTCGTTTACTGAGATAAATTTTATATAATATAAAATTAACCATTTACAGTCTGCAATTCAGTAGCATTTCGTGCATTCACAATGCTCTGCAACCATCATCTCTATCTAGTTCTGACTTTTTCATCAACCTTAAGGGAAATCCCGGCAGTATCAGTCACCACCTCCCTCCCCTAGCGCCTGGCAACCACCCAACCACCAATCTGCTTTCTGTCTCTGTAGATTTGCCCGTTCTGAATATTTTATATTAATGGAATTGTACAATATACAGTCTTTTGTGTCTGGCTTCTTAGCATAATGTTTTCTAAGGCTCATCAGTGTTGTAGTGTGTATCAGAACTTCATTCCTTTATGTGTTTCAATAATATTCCATTGTATGGATATGCTGCATTTTATTTATCCGTTCATCACTCAGTACATTCTCCAGTGGAATTATCGAAGGCACTCGCTTCTCTCTTTTGGCTAAAGGGTGAAGTTTTACTCAAATCCGTTTATAGAAACCACACTAGAGTTAGAGTTTAAAAATTAACACAAGATAGTGGGGTGTGGTTTGTGGAACTCTGGACTGGAAGTCAGGAGACCTGGACTTTGTTTCCGAGTTTGCTGTGTGACCTTGAGAATCTCCTTTCCCCTCTCTGGGCCTCAGTCTTCCCACCTGTAAAATGGAACTGGGTCAAGATGATTTTCTGATTACTTTCTGCTCCAACATCCTGTGATTTTAGTTGTCTCTTGAGTTTCCAACAGGGTACAAACACCTGGAGGGAAACTCTTAATAGGGATATCAGAAGGCTGTTTTGTCATATTCCTGATTCACATATCAGGTCTAAGGGTGACATAGGCAAAGGGGAGTCAGTGTTTCCATTTGTAAAATCAAGAGGGAAGTGTGGACCCAGGCTTCAGCTTTATTCATCTGTGAATTACACACTCACTGCAGTGGAGCCGGCATTTCTGCAGCTCCTCCTAATCAGTGCACTGGTGGGACTGCGATTACTCACACTTGGTTTTAAAACATCAACATCCATGCGTAGGACCCTCAGCCAACAGCCTGGTCACCTGCACTCCAGGTAAAGGTTCTATTGAATTCCAATGTGATATCTGCAAGCGCCCAGCATCTGGATTTTCTCATTCGTAGCTCCTCATTGAGACGTATTTTGACAAATTAAGGATGTCTGTGTTTATTTCTGTTAAAATGGTGCCCTGTTTGCTATTGGTGAGCAGGATCTAATTAGAAATTAATAAACATGCTAGCATAGCAGCCTCACCGCTGTCAGCAGTGATTTTAAGAGCTACATGGTCAATAGCAGTGGGGGGAAGAGCTTGGCGTTCTGGGAATCCACTGTACTTGCTCTCTGAGTTCAGCGATCAGGCCTAGGGGAGGGAGACTCCTACCGCTGGGTCTCAGAGGAAGGGTCTACTGGCCAGAAGTCATCTGTGGGCAAACATGTCACCATAGGGAAACCACACGTCCCCTGGGTGCTCTGAGGCTCATAGCAGTGGTGCTGGGCAAATTACAGAAGGTAGCATCAGATTGCAGGGCAGACTCCATGAGGGCAAGATCCACATTGTATTGTTTATTTTGCTTATGCTGTCTATCCAGCACTAGCACAGGGCTTCACCCATGGTGGGTGCTTAATGAATATTTGTAACTTGCCCTAAAGCCATGATGCTGGTGTGTAGCAATTGTGGGATTTGAATTTAGGCAACCTTAGACTAAAAGATCTGTGCTTCCTACCTGACACAGTCTTCCTTGTTCTGCACGTACCATGTGGTGCTGTCATTGTCAGGCCATTTGTCCATCTCCTTTCCTGGGCCATGAGTTGCTTAAGTGAAGGAGGAGTGTTTTTTTTCACCTTCATATCTCTGATCCCCAACACTGAGTCAGACCTACAGTAGGTGCTCAATAAACGCTTGTCACACTGAGTTGGATGGAATCTCAGTGAGTCACAGGAAATCTTTCTGCAGCAGGACAGACTAGAGTTTTAGACTGAGACCCGGTACTCTTGCATACCCCAGCACCCAGCCCTGAGCCTGGTATGTATCAGAGCTTAATATTTGGGGTTAAACTGAAATGTATGTATCCAACCCCATTCAACCCCAAAAGAATGGCCACTTTGCATTCAAGCACAATGTTTTGATTCAAGTTACATTTCCTGAGGGCCAGTTATAATTAGGAGATGTTCCCATCATCTGCATTTTAGAAATAAGTGAATGAAAGCTCACAGGGGTTGACTTAGATTGGGTTCCCAGGTAACAGATTCTGAGATGGAAATTTGTATGTGGAATGTTTATTGGGGAGTGCACTTGGGAGGTGTATCTGGAGAAAAGGAGGCAAGGAAGGAAAGAAAGGAAGAAAAGGAGAGAGGAAGGGAGGGAGGGAAGGAGAGAAAGAGAGGAGGAGGGAAGGATTGGGCAGAGGGTTGATCCACCACGCAGTTGTTACTGAGGTCTTAGTGGATCCTACACAGGGCTCTGGAGTAGGAATAGGACTTCAGAGTCTTCTCAGCTTGAGATATGAGGGCTGAGCCCTTGTGTATCCATCTTAGTCCCTGGGAAGAGATATGACCTTGAGTGGTGCAATTCCTCACCACCAAGGGCATCACAGTGAGGGATGCAGCTATAAGCCATCAGGAGCCAAAATTCTTGACAGCTGAGGATAGCAGGGTGGGTGTGCCAGCCTTGAAGAGGGTATCTCCACAGGTGGGTCACTGTAGTAACTAGAGGAATAGTGGCTCCCTGTGTCCCTCAGCTTCTAAGTGACGGACCCGAGAATTAATACCTGGTTCTCTGAAACCTGGGTATTTGTTTACTACATCAGTGGACTCATGTTACTGTAATCATACGAGGCACCCCTGCCCCTATTACACAAAAGATCATAAACCACTGATTTGGGAGATTGGAGGAGAAGATAATGGCTGGCAGGTATCTGATCTGGGCAATGACCATTGTCAACTAAAGGACAAAGGCAAGACAATGCTGAACTGTGATCAGAATGAGTGGGAGGATTGCCATTTCATAGGCAGGACTAGAACTCAGACTTCCAAGACTCTTACCACAGTGCTTGCTCTACTATGTCACACCTTCTGGAAAGGGGAGGACAACTAATAGTTATTTTAAATCCACCATGTGCCAGGCTCCTTGTGATAAGGGCTGCCTTCTTCTCCTTCTCTTGCTCCTCCTCTCTCCTCCTCTTTCTCTTTTTATTTCTTTTCTTTTCACCCTCTAATGTTATTAAAGAGGTCGTATGAACAGGTGGTAGATGAGCACATTAGGGCTGAAGGTGTGCGTGTGTGCTCATGACCAAGTTGGACAAGCCTTGAGATAAAGTATGCACAGTGCTCAGTTCTGTGTCTGACATATCCTAAGCACTTGATACATGATGGTTATTTAATATGCTGTTGCAGAAAGGCAGAGGGTAGGAGAAGCCCAGCAACTATCTGTATGGATGGGTCACTTTTAACTCTGACACTGGACACGGGCAGAAGTCCTCAGAATTTATTAGGTTAAACCAGCGTTTCTTAAAATGAGACTCCTGGGTAAACTTGAGACTC
>NW_012114477.1:2793410-2798134 GCF_000951035.1 Colobus angolensis palliatus | reverse complement strand
TATCCATTCAGTCATCTAACATTTATTAACATAAGCTGAGTGTCCAGCTCTGGCTTGGCAGTTTACCTAACTTCCTATATAATCTTGAGATATCAAAGAGAAATTACTCCGAACTTTTGGCAAAAATAGCAAGATACATTTTATTCAAGCTACTGCAATAGAGGAGAGTAACTTAAGCACAGAACTGAGCCAAACTCTGAATCTAGTAAGGGCATCTGGGAATTTATGGGCAGCCAGCCAATGGGCAGGATGAGAGAACAAGTGGATGGAAAATTACTAAGAGGACCTTGATTAGACATAAGAGTGGAGAGATTCTTGTTAAACTTGCTTAGCAGGATTTTTTTTTTTTTCGCTAAACCTGAGTTTTGCAGGCCAAGGATGGCAGGTCAAGGAAAAGGCCTAGTTGGGAAGAGGTCTCAGAAGAGACTGACTAATGTTTGGTAAAGGTTGGAGTCCTCGTCAGGGGGAGGTTCAATTTTCTAGATAAATAAACTGAGGCTCAGAGATGATCTCAGACTGAAAAGTGGTAGAGCAGGTTCAAACTAGATCTGAAAGGTCTAATTTTGTACTCCTTCCACAGTCCTTGATGCACCTCTGCAGAGGGAAGAAATCCTAGAAGACTTCTGAGAAGTAGTGACTTTTCAGCTACACACTAACTCACAAAGTGTGATCCAGTGTCTTCATTGGGGCCTCTTCTCAGCCTCACTGTCATCTATGTACTCCATTGATATTCTTTAGGTAGGATGCTAGAAGCTGAGGTTACAGAGAAATATTAGACAAACAGGAGCAAAGAAATGAATAAACAAGTAAACACAACTGTAGCAGTGAGATACCACAGTGTGGTATGAAAAAGGAAGGATGATAACAGGTTGCTATGAAAAAAGAAAAAAAAAACTAGGTTGGGAGGGAACACCTATTCTAGAAATTCTCAAGTAAGTGATTTCTCTATCAGAGTCTCTTGGGAAAAGTCCTGCTTTGGGGAATATTTTTAAGAGAGAACTGAAGGCTCAATTTCTTTATCAAAAGTGAGCTGTCACATTCTCTGATTAGATATTGGTGCATCTCTTTTGGCTGTAGCTTTGACAATAATCACTACCAAATGCTATTATTTCTATGTGCTAAGAACCTGAATGTATTTCCTCCTTGAATCCTGACAGTCACCCTATAAGGCAGGTACGACTATTGGTTCCACTGCACAGATGCAGAAACTGAGACTCAGGGCTGCATTGAAGCCTAGATCTGATACCAGAATCCATGCTCTTGTCCACTACATTATCTATGGAAGTCCAAGGGCTTCCTTCTTTCCCAGCTGGAGGAGGTGGTTGGTGACGGCCCCAGAGGATGCACGTTTGTGTGTGTGCGTTGGGGTTGGGGAGGGAGTCATGGCAGCTGATCACCAGACTCCAAACACTCATGATCCTTGGGAAAGGGAAGCTGAGTTGCATGGTGGTCACAATCAGACACATTTGAGTCAGCAGACATGGGTATTCTTCCTCCTCTGCCTGTCCTAGCTATGTGA
Organism: Colobus angolensis palliatus; assembly: GCF_000951035.1. Classification (NCBI taxonomy): domain Eukaryota; kingdom Metazoa; phylum Chordata; class Mammalia; order Primates; family Cercopithecidae; genus Colobus; species Colobus angolensis. The sequence goes on along the minus strand of NW_012114477.1, from coordinate 2,796,615 downwards.
CCATGATGACTTCTTCACCTGGCACATCAGTTTCCTTCTATGTTAAATGGGATTAATACTTCTTCATGAAAGTTAAATGAAGCAGCACAAGCCCAGGATCAAGGATGCACCCCATTCTTTCTCTCCCTTCCTTCTTCCCCAACAGTGCTGCAGTAAGGTTATCGAGGCACTTCTAATTTGTGTTTCTCAGGTGTGGAATATTGGCTCCAAAGCCAAAGTCAGGTTCGCCAGCTTCCAATTTGGCCTCTTCCTTACCCCCAAGAGAGGCTGTTTGACTACATGCCAATGCTTTGTTGATTTAAGAATGCAGTGTGCCTGTCACCTTTAAAGCACTACACGTTCTGAAAAGTTCCTCCAAGTCTAGGAGCCATTAATCATCCTCTGTAATTAAGTAACACAGCAACCTGTAATTAGGGCATTGATTTGTTGGTTTAATTGTGTACTCTTGGGCTCCCCTCTAGCCTGTGAGCTCCATGAGGGCAAGAATTACATCCATTTTTTATTCACAACTGGGTCCCTAGTGCCTTCCCCAGTGCCTGGTACTCAGAAGGCTCTCAATAAATGTTGGTTGAATAAAGAAATGGGTGGATATAGGGGCTCATGGTTAAGTGTCTCCCAGGTATTATATTAAGTTCAAGAGAGAGGTTGGCAGTTAGCAAGGAAAATCAGTCATAATAATTATTCTTTATATTTGGGCTGTGCTTCATAGTTTAGATAACACTCAATACCAATGTGTGCTGATGATGAAAATGATGATGGTGATGGAGATAATGGTGATGTTTGATGATGGCGATGGTTATGATGGTGATGATAATGATGGTAATGATGACAATGGTGTTGGTGATAATAGCAATGATGACAATAATAGTGATGATGGTGATAATGATAGTGATGATGATGGTGGTGATAATGGTGATGATAATAGTTAGGATGATAATGGTTAGAATAATGATGATGATGATGGTGTTGATAATAATGGTGATGACAATGAAGGTGATGGTGATGATGATGATGGTGATGATGACAATAATGGTAATGATGGTGATGCTGATGGCAATGATAACGATGATGATGATGATGATAGTGATGATGATAGTGAGGATGATGCTGGTAAAGATGGTGATGATGATGATGGCTGATGATGACAATGGTGATGATGATAATGATGATACCATTTCTTGAATTTTGTTATGTACCAGGTATTTTATATGCATTATCACCGCATAATTATCACAATAACTCTATGTTTATTATTTCCATTTTAGTTACAGAAAAACAAGACTCAAAGTGTTTGCACAAAGCAATCCAGCAGATAAGGGGCACAGTTGAGAACCGAAATCACACCTGTCTAACATTGCTCTCAACCATGAAACTCTAATGCCTTTCTTTGACCATGATCTCAATTAATCCTATCAAGCATATAATAAGACAGTCACCACTGTCACATTTTTGCAGATGAGGAAGAGCTTCAGAGAGAGAAAAGAGCTGGCCAAGGTCACACAGATCAAGAGGGCCAGGGTGGTGACTAGAATCCTATTGTTCTCATTTCCAACGTGGAGCCTTTCCTACTACAGGACAAAACTCAGGAGATTTGGGGGATCTGAAAACAGAAGATAACACAGAGTCAGGGTACTCGGATCCTAATTCTGGCATTGCCTCTTGCTAGCCATATGAACTTGGGCATATCATTGAAACTCAATTTTCTCATCCATAAAATGGGAGCCCTTTGAAGAGGATGAGATTTTACTGAGATCATAGGTATGGAAATAATTTCTAAAACAAAGAGCTCTATGCCTTTGATATTGTCCATTCCAATGCCTTGATAAGTCAATATATCCATGCCTTTGACAGTCCAGTGACATTTTTGAGTAGTCAGTTTCTCTGCTAAAATTAATCACCTCTAAAATCCTTCTGGCTCTGACATCCTGTGGCACCCAAGTAGTAACGTAAAATACTTTTTTCAAAAAATGGAAAAGAGACACGATGTCCAAATGCTGGACTTCAATGTTGGTAATACTGATAAGAAAAGGTCCGTTACTCACTGTGTTCTAGTTACCTATCTCATCTTCCCATCCAGAAAACATTTCATTTTCAGTCTCATCACAGGGCCTTTGCTCTGGATGTTTTCTTGCTTGGAACAAGCTCCCCATTTGATTCAGTAGGATGTCAGTTCAGACATCATCTCGACAGAGAAGCCTTCTTACCCACCGTTATCTAAAGAAGTGCTACCCAGTCCATACCCCATCATCACTCTTTCTCAACCCATTGTTCTATTGTGTTTTCAGCATTCACCAAACCAGCTGGAATTACCTAGTCAGTATATTCTATTCTCTTCTCTGTCTCTAGCGTGAAAACGTGTGTCTCACAAAAGTGGAACTGGTATCCCCAATGCCTGAATAAGTGACCAGCAAAAAAAAAATAAGCATTTAATAAATATTAGTGTAATAAAGTACTGAATAAATGAATTTTATCCCATGTTACTTGGGCATGCCTGTGTTGTGGATAGATTCTGACTCCCTCAGTCTCAGAGAGGAGATGCCACATCCCATTTCCAGTCCCCTGAGTCATCGAGTGTCATGCCTGATAAATGCCCGTCATTGTGGGAAGGCACCAGATCTTATTTCTCAGCTGGAGTTGACACCAGTACTTCCTGCCAAATGTGGGTGAGGGAAGCTGAGTCCACACCCGGAAGGGCCAGGAGGAGATGGGCACTCCAGTCCATGCTGTTTCAAAAAAAAAAGTGTCCAGTTTTCTTGTTTCTATCCGCTTGTGAAATCTGATGTCACCCCTTTGTAAGGATGTCTGAGAAAGTGCAAAATGAGATTTCCTGGATCCAGGAATGCAATAGTTTGTGCAATTATAACCCAACACATCACAGAAGTCAGATTGGCGCGCGATGCTTGCATAATTCATCACTCATTTTCTTGTCATGGCTTAAGACCTTTCATATCTGGTAGACAAAAAAAAATTAAGTTTACATTGCTCGATTAAAAATTCAGAAGTTTAAGGGCAGGAAAAAAGGAGAATGTGAGTTGTATCGTCATTAAATAGACAGATACAAATAAAGCACTGGAAGAGGAAACATGGAAAAGGGGGCAAGGGAGAGACAATGGAAAAAAGTAAACCTTGATGGTAAGTTGTCATTCTCAGATTAAGAATGTCAGTAGAGACTTCATTAATTTCTTCTTCCTAATGGTCAAAATTC
>NW_012114477.1:2720357-2792313 GCF_000951035.1 Colobus angolensis palliatus | reverse complement strand
AGACTGTAGTCGAGACTATTAATGGTCACCAACTGTTTAATTTCTTCTTCCTTTTGGTAATAGAAGCCCCTGAAGCACAGGACACAGAACTGCCTAGCTAGAGACTGCATTTCCCAGCCTCCCTTGCAACGAGGTATGGCCATGTGACTAGCTTTTAGCCAGTGAAATGTGAATGGATGTGATAGGTGTGTGTTTAACTTTCACACTTCCTCCTTAAAAGGGAGCTACGTGTCCCATTTCCCTCTTTTTTTCCTGTCTTGGATATAGTCAGAATGATGGGAAATAGTTTCAACCATGGAGATAAGGATCATGCTAGGGCAGGGATTGGCAAACTTTGCTTGTGAACCTATACCTCCTGGCCATTTGTTTTTATAAATAAAGTTTGATTGAAACACAGCCACATGCATTTATTTACCTGTTGTCCATGGCTGCTTTTTGCTACAGAGGCAGAGTTGAAGGTTGTGACAGAAATGTTTATGGCTCTCTAAGTCTAAAATATTGACTATTTGAACCCACTGTGGTGGCTCATGCTTATAATCCTAGCACTTTGGGAGGTTAAGGTGGTGGCTTGCTAGAATCTAGGAGTTTGAGACCAGCCTGGGCAACATAGCAAAACTTTGTCTGTATGAAAAATCAACCAGGCATGGTGGCATGCACCTATAATCCCAGCTACTCAGGAGGCTGAGGTTGGAGGATCACCTGAGCCTGGGAGGCTGAGGCTGCAGTGAGCCATGATGATGCCACTGCACTCCAGCCTGGGTGACCCTGTCTCAAAAAATAAAATATTGACTATTTGATGTTTTACAGAGAGTTTGTCAATCCTGTTTTAGGGGACGGCAGAGCTACAAGGTGGTAGAAATGTGGGTCCTGGGATGGCTTTGTGGAGCAGAGACACTTACATACTTTAGCAACCCATTTACATCAAGAGTGATAAGTGAGGGAAAATAAAATTCTCTAGTTTTAGATGTCGATGTTTGGTTCTCTGTTGTGGAGGCACCTCAGTTCTATAACAGAACTCAACGAATACTTACTGAGTCCATTGAATTGGGGCAGATGGAAGATGGAGTGATCTGAACTAGGGCAGAGGTGATGAGGAGGAGAGAAGTGAGTGGAGTCCAGAGACACTGGGGAGCTCAGTGGGCAAATCTGGTGTCTGTCTGGAGGAAGAAGTGATGGAAGAACCAGAAATGACTCCCAGGCTAGTGAGGTGACTGCAGGGGATGGGGGAGCAGGTTGGGAAAACTCAACTCAGTTTTGTGTATATGATGGTTGAGGTATTTGTGGGTCTTAATGGATCTGGGAGGCAGATGGCTTTCAGGGGAGGATTTGGAGAAGTGACATAGTGTGTATGAGTGGGATAGAGACCACCGCTTGGTAAGGTGATGTTAGCACCAGACTTTGAGTTAAAGAAAAGGCTTTAACTATCACTCAGCCATTTCCCCATGGCATCACTAAAAAGACTGAGGCTTAGAAATGATAGCAAGCTCTTCCAAAGTCACACAGAGGAGTGTTGGCAAAGCCTAGGCATCCTGACTCTGGGTCTCGTACTGACTCCCTTCCTTCCCAGACATCCACATGCCAGGTCCGCTGCCAGGCATAGGGTTACAGTGGAAAGCCAAACACACATGGTCACTACCAAGTGAACGATGGCACGCCAACTGTAAGTGGCACCTGATTTCAAAGATGTTGAGACTTGCCAGGTGTGCATCTTAGGAAAATGAGCTATGGTGATTAAGAACAGCTACTGTTTCCTGAGCATATCTCACCCTGGGCTGAGAGAAGTGCTTTTACATATAATCATAGTCTGTTCTCACAGCACAGAGGTAGATGTTACTACTAGTCTCACTTTGCAGATGAGAAAAAGTTAGGTTCAGAGACACCATCTCTAGTCAAAGGTCACACAGCAAGAAAATTGCCAGAGTTGCTCATTCATGAATTCACAAATCCATTCAACAAATACTTATTGAGAACCTACTAAGTGACAGGTGCCATTTTAGCATCTAGATTTATAGCAAGAAAGAAAATTGATTAAGTTACTGCTCTCCTGGGGTTTGGTTTCTAGTAGTTGGGGGAGGAAAGGTAAATAAATACATAAATAAATAAAGTATCAGATAACTTCAAGTTCTGAAAAGAAGAACAACAAAAGAAACATAAAAAAGGTTGAGAAATAAAGTGGTGGTGCTATTTCACAGAAGATGGCCATGAAGACTCCTAATAAAGTGATTCTGGCTGGGTGCAGTGGCTCAGGCCTGTAACCGCAGCACTTTGGAAGGCCAAGGTGGGAGGATCCCTTGAGGTCAGGAGTTCGAGACCACCCTGGCCAGATGGTGAAATCTCATTCCTACTTAAAAAAAATACAAAAAAAAAAAAAAATTAGCTGGGCATGGTGGCATATGCCTGCAATCCCAGCTACCTGGGAAGCTGAGGCAGGAGAATCACTTAAACCCATGAGGTGGAGGTTGCAGTGAGCTGAGATCACACCACTGCACTCCAGCCTGGTGACAGAGCAAGACTCTGTCTCAAAAAAATAGATAAATAAATAAATAAATAATAAACATAAAAAATTAATAAACTGACTTTGAGCAGAAACCTGGATAAAGTGAGGATGGGGTAAGCCACATATACACAAGAGAAGATGCTTCAGCAATGGGAACAGCAGGTACAAAGTTCTTGGGGTAGGACTGAAACTCAGGTCTGTCTGTGATGAACACCTTTCCCCCACTCTCCCGGACTTGTATTCAGTTCAACATGCACTTTCCTGAGAACGTGGCAGCCTGGATCAGAGGCTGGATAAGATGATGAATTCTATCAGACCCAGTTCCTGCCCTCAGTGTTTTTCACAAAGTGGCAGGAGAGATGCACACATCCAGTGGACATTCTGTAAGGACCCCAGGCAGATACAGAATAGGTGAAATAAAATGGGAATGGGAGCTTGTCTGGACAAGAAAGAACTTGCCTTGGAGTTCAGGGCAGGTGGATTTTTTTTTAAAGCTCCTCTTAGTATACAAATACACCAAACAAGTGCGTGGCTTGATACGTTTCACAAGATGAATGCCCCCAGCATCCTCATCATGAAACAGAGTATGGCAGGCTCCCCAGAAATTCCTTAAGACTCCTTGCAGGAACTCCCAGGTAACCCCTAACCTGACTCCTAGCACTACAGATGATTTTTTCCTGCCTTTTCTGTCTGGCTTCTCTTGCTTAAGACTACGTTTGTGAGATCCATCCAGGTTTTGTGTAGCTGTACCTTATGCATTCTCATTACTATGCAGCACCCCAACGTGTGGATACACCATAGTTTATTTGCCCATTCTGCTGTTGCTGGAGAATTGAGTTGTTTCCGTTTTTGGTCATGGTGGGTTGTGCTGCTATGACATTCTAGTGCATGTCTTTGGAGGAACATATGTACACATTTCTGTTGGATATGACCTAAGAGTAAGCTTTCTGGGTCATGGGCTGTGCATATGCTGAGCTTTAGTAGACACTGCCAAGCAATTTTCCAAAATGGTTCTACCAATTAACACTCCCACCAGAAGGGTATGAGCATTTGAGCAGTGTATCCTCAATAACATTTGGTATTTTCTGTCATTTTCGTTTTTACTTCATTTTTATTCTTTTGGGGGTGAGATGGTATTACATTGTAGTTTTAATTTGCATTGCCTCGATTACTAATGCAGCTGAACATGTTTTCATGTTTACTGGCCATTTGATAATTTTCTTTTGGTGCAGTACCTGTTCAAGTCTTTTGCCTATTTTTATTCTATTGGGTGCTCTACCTTTTTCTTATTGGTTAGTAGGTGATTATACATTCTGGATGCAAGTCCTTGGTTGAAGATCCTATTGCAAATATCCTCTCCGCTCTGTGAGTTTCTCTCTCATTCTCTTAATGAAGACATTTGATGGACAGATATTCTCACTTTTAATATAGCACATTTTATCTCTCTTTTTTCTTACAGCAGAATGGAATTTTCTCAAGGATGTTTAAATGCAGAAAGCAGCCTTTTCCAGTGGAGGGAGGGGTGGGGAGGTGGGAAAGTCAGGGTCTTGGAGGACACAGGTGTGATCTGACTCTCAGAGACGTGTAAAAATCTGCGGGGGGCAGTGGGGAAGGCTGCAGAAGTTTTGGGGGACCAATCATGGAGGCTTCCTTAAAGCCATGCTGTGAAGTTGGACTTCCTTCCTGAAATCCACAGAGGGCTGAAGTTTTGAGCAGGAGTTGTCAAGACCACAGCTGGGGTTAGGAATGTTCATCCCACAGTGAATGCCTGATAGAGTAAAGTGGAGTTGGGGAGGGTCCAGCCTGGAAAGACTTGGGGCAGCCTTATAGAGAGGGCTTGGCATTCTTTGTTCCCCACAGGAGGATAGCTGGGGGGTGGAGGTGGGGACACATTTATGGATGATGTATCCTGAAAGATAATGTCACAGCCCTCTCTGGCCCTGACTTAGTCTAGAGCTGTTTTTCTGCTGTTATGTAAAAGCTCAGAGAACAAGCAGATGCATCAGAGGGTCACAGGTCAATCCTTCATCCATCAGCCCTCAGAGCTTTGGAGGAGATGGGGCAAGCTTGCCTGTCTTATGTCTGGGAAGAGTTCTCTAAGGTGAACACAGGGTGAAGGCCTGGGTAGAACTGGGGAGCATGGGCAGGAGACCTGGATTATAAGCTTGGTTCTACTTCAGTCCATTGGCATATGACCTTGGGGAAGTTTCTTCTCCTCTCTGGGCCTGAGTTCCCTTATCCACAAAGAGGGTTGTAAGACTCACATGAATACATGGACATGAAATGGTCTGAGGCTAAAACTTCACAAATGTAATGAATTACTGTGTCTTCCCCTTCCTCTCTTTGCCCCCAACCCAGGAACCTGGGGATCAGAGAACTTTGCATTTATCCTGCTAACGATTATGCCAGCACTGGTCTGTCTACAGGGTCCGTATTACCAGACCTAACCCAGAATTAAAGGTATTTGTCACCTAGGCTTCCTTGTTTGACTGAGTTATGAGGAGTTCCCACCGATACCAACCTCTTCTCCCTGAAATCTAAGCATCTTACAACCCAGATAGGGACATGGAAATTATATATTTTCATTTGTAATGTATTTTCAGTTTCTCTAAAAATATTTAAGGTGACTGGCAAAATAACAATAACTATATCTTAGGTCAGACACTATGCTGGTCATTCTGGTAGGAGACATGCTTGGAGTTGTGCACAGACAGGATGCCGCCAGCAGAGGCACGTAGTGGGAATAGTGCAGGAGCTCAAAGGGCCTGTGGTGGGGAGTTGCATGTATCAACCTGGTGAGGCTATCACACCCAGTCAACCCAACACTGATCTAGGTGTTGCTCTAAAGGCGTTTTGTAGATATGGTTAATATCTACCATCAGTTGACTTTAGATAAGGAGATTATCCTCAATAATCCAGCCCCATTCAATCAGTTGAAAGGTCTGAAGAATGGAACTGAGGTTTCTCTGAGGAAGAAGAAATTCTGCCTGAAAACTGCAGCATCAGTTCCTCCCTGAGCACTTCCAGCCTGCTGTCCTGTTCTGCAGATTTTGGATTTGTTAGCCCCACAATTTCGTGAGCAGATACTTAAAATAAGTCTCTTATTGTATCTCTCTATCTCTATCTCTCTCTATCTACCTCTGTCTCTACCTCTATTTCCATTTCTATCTCTATCATCTTCATCTCCATCTCTATCCCTATCATTTCCATCTCCAATTCATCTTCATCTCTATCTCCATCTCCATCTCTATCATCTCCATCTCGATCATCTCTATTATCTCCATCTCCATCTCTATCATCTCCATCTCCTTATCTATCTCCATCTCTACCTCTATTATCTCCATCTTTATCTCCATCTCTATTTCCATCGATATCTTCATCTCTTTGTCTTCGTGTGCATCTGCATCTCTGCCTACGTATCCCGTTGGTCCTGTTTCTCTGGAGACTCTCCCTGCCAGGCACAGAGCCCTAAGAAAGTACTTAAAGCCAATGTCAGTGGGAGCAGTGGACGAAGAGGACCAGCCCTCTGGCCTCAGCATCTTCTGTTTTCTCTCCCTTACTCTGCTCTAGCCACGAAGACCTTCTTTCTAGTCCTTAAACATGTCAATCACATTCTAGCTGCCAGACCTTGGCACTGACTGTTTCTTCCACTCAGAGAGCTCTTCCCCATAGCCTGAGCATCTACTTTATCTAGGTCTTTGTGTAGATGCCACCTTGTAGAGAGGCCTTCCCTGACGGCTCTAATCTAAACTATCTACTGCCATCATCCTCTTTTTGCTCATATACTATTCTTCCCAGTGCTTATCACTGTTGGCTATTTCATATCTTTCTTTTAATTGTCTGCTTTGCCCACTGGAATAGGAGCTCCATGAGAGCAGAGACATCATTTATTCTTTCCTATGTCCTAGTTCTTATCACAGTGCCTGGCACAGAGTGGCACTCAAAGGGTCCAAAATTGTGGTAGATTTTGAATGCTGGGCTAAGTAACTATAAGGAGTTGAAATCAGCTTCACCAACTGATCTCCTTCTGACAGCTGCGGACTCCCGGAGGGACGCCATGGAGGGAACTTGCAAAGAGAAGCCAGCACGAAACAGCTTGGAGGTACTTGACAATTTTCCCTTATCTCCAATCCACGTTGCCTGGCCACGTTGTTCATGAAGGAGGCCTTATGATGCATCTCAAAAAAGCTACCCCAGCCTCTCAATCACTGAGTACATTTTGGAAGGAAAAACAGATATCAAAAACGAAAGTGCACAGCGGTAACATGTGATATCAGATCCGTCATTCTTTGTAGCAACATGGACGATGGCGTTTGGGAAACAGCAGTTGCGCCCAAAAGATAGACAGGCAGTTTTGACATGTCTTGCTGGAGGATCACCCACCTCATCCCTGTACCCACACCCTCCCAACCTGATCACAAGAAATGACAGAATTACAAACAAATCAATCAGGCAGATAGCAGAAGCTGCGGATATTTGGGGGTGGGTGGTAACAAGATGAAGTTCCAGGGAACCAGGTATCAGCATATTCTCACTCTAGGCAAGGGAGTGGCTGCCCACAAGGTGAGACTTGGTGGGCTCTGGGAGGACTCACTTGCCTCCAATAGCTCTTTCAATGATCTGTCCAGGGTGCTGAATTGGCACCACTCAGAGTTAATTAGTGTTGGCAAGGAGTCGTAACAGGTGATGGTTGTCAGCCATTGGCTCCTTTGTGAGAGTGAGTTTATTGTGAGTTAACAAAGCTGGAGTAGAGAGTAGATATCTGGAAATTACAATCATAAGCTTACAAGAGCCAGTTGATAACATAAGCAAGTTATAAGGCAATAGGGAGTGATGGGGATTGTGGTTAACTTGAGAGTACAGGCTTCTCCTATAAAGGGAAGCCACCACTGAGTTTCAGCTGCTTGAGGCCAGATGGAACCTGAGACTGGTGATTTTAATAATAATTTATAGGAGAAGCTATACGCCTCTTTTATGTGAGATCTCTTGGTTTTAAATACTGGTACCTAATTTTAGTATGTTCCAGGCTAACTCCTTATCTTAAGGTGAGGAGATACAGGCCCAGATTGCAGAATAGACTTGCTCAAAGCAGCTCAGAAAGTTAGCTTCAGGGTAGGAACTGGAATTCCATTGCCTGACTCCCAGTTTAGTGCTCTTTCCTCTTTACTCCAGCGTGCTTTCCTCTTTAACAGGAGAAGTCTTTGCTCTCTGACCCCTAAACTTAGAAAATATGAGTGAAGGGAAGAAACGGGGTGGGGGAGATGTCTGAGCAAACCAATTCTAAATTGTCCAAGAGCACAAGATAGCCACAATTATTTCATCACCCTCTAACTCAGCTAAAGCTCCAGGCTGAGGTTAGAGGCTGGAGAATGAGGATATTAGGATTGATGGAGCAGTAGGCTTTGCAAAGATATGTGCCCCTCCTGGACCATATGCAGAGTTCTGGGACATCCCCTTGGGAGCACCTCTGACCTCAGAGCCAGACGCTCCCCCTTTGCCTTTTATCTTAACCAAATTTCACAAGAACAGATCCTATTGAACCCCAGTAGCAGCAGACTCCCTTTGTATGAGTTCTCTGGACAAGAAAAATCAGGCCATAGGGAATAATCAGTCAGGATGTATCTGGTCTGGCCACCTGCCCTACCTCAATCCCAACCTCCATTTCCTCCCTGGCTTGGGGCCCCTGAGCCCTCATCCCCAAAAGCTGGAGGAATCTTTCTTCCTCGGCAATCCTGGGGACAGAGTCTGCATTAGACAAATCAACAAGGCCATCTCAGAAGAGACCAAATAGGAAATAAGAGGCCCCATTGCCTAATGGGACTTATCAATTATGATCTAGGGCCATATTTCTTTGAGGGGTGATTGTTTCACGGAGTCTGACATCTCATATAGCTTTAAATTACTCACAACCGGGATGGCTTACAAGATAGCAGTAAAATCAGGAGAGGATTGGGCAATGTAATTATAGTATGGAAATGATGTTGATCACTCAAGCAGGGAGCAGACCTTGAATCGAAAACCCTGCTCTGTCTCCCCACCCCCTGCCTTCCACAGCTCCTGCTGGAGCTTTAGTCACCACATCCAGGGAACCTGGAGGTAACCTCATTCCTACTTGGAAGCTGGAAGGTGGCCAGGTCCCTATGTAGGGTATAATGAGGTGGGGGGCTGGTGTGGACCAAGAGATCAGGACCAAGGGCAGATCCATGGGACCCAGTGTCAGGTTAACGGGAAAACCTGAGTCAGCAGGGCTAACCCATTACCCAAGTTTACGAAGGTAACAATTTCCCAAACAGTTAATATGTGCGAAGAACTATATTAGGGTCTGAAATTATATATATATCCTTCCTCCCTCCCTCCCTCCCTTTCTTTCTTCCTTTCTCCCACCCACCCTTTCTTTCATCCATTCATCTATCCATTATCCATCTATTCTTAAATACTTTATTTCATTTTTAATTCCCCTCCTCCTTCCTTCATCCCACTCATCCTTCCTTTCTTTCATCCATTCATGTATCCATCAGCCACCCATCTGTTATGAAACTATTAAATTCATCCTTTCTTTCTTCCTCCCTCTCTCCCTTCCTTAGTCCCTTCCTTTTATCTAGTCATTTACTGAGTACCACCTCCATGCCAGAAAATATGTAAGGCTTTCATGGATACAGAGATGGATTATTTTAACTATTTAGTGAGCATATACTACGTGCAAACATTGTGCTAGCATCCAGATAAGGAAAAACTCACTCTTCATATTATTCCTCAAATACTTACGGATAATTGACAAGTTTGCAGGACTACTCACTGCTTATCAAATCAATTTCCCCTTTTTCCTGAGCACACAGTTAAGCTACATCTCCAAGCTTTCCCTGCAGTGAGGTCTGGCCATGTGACTGAATTCTAACCAAAGAAACATGAGCAGAAGTGATGTGGGCTAGTCCCTGGCTTAGCCACAAAATTGTCCCACTCTTTCTCCAACCTGCCAGCTGGGCTTCCGCACCCAGTGCGGCTCTAGAAGGCCACTTGTTGAAACTTGCAGGATCATCAGGAGCCTGGGTTCTGGAATGAACAAATGGAACAGAGCTTCTCTCTCACTCGTGATCCTCTGCTGCCCTGAACCTGCATTGCATCATCAGGTAAATAAGATACACTTCTTGGGCTGGAGGGACATGGAGTTTGTCAGTTGCAGCAGTTAGCTAGACTCTATACCAGGCACCAGGGGTGTAAACATTCATGCAAACCTTACCTTGGCACCTACTGTAGTCCAGCAAGCATCCTGAGTGCCTGGAATGTGGAGCACAGCTCATTCATTCAAACACTTACTGTTCTAGGCTCTGGGGCTATAGAGATAGATAAATAACAATTAGTTGGTCATTTTCACAAACATTCATTAAGTAATTAGTATGTCCGAGTCCTGGAGTTAAACACTGGGGGCACGAAGAACAATTTATTCAAACATGGATTAAGTTTCCTGCCGCGTGCTGGACACTAGGTTAAGCACTAGGGAATCAAAGATAGACAAGACTCCTGTTCTCAAGGCGTTCAGCACTTGGTGGAAGAGCCACATCGTATCCTGGTGGTGTAAGTACAGCAAGTGTTCACATAGAACTTCGTATGCGGTTGTGTGGTCAACCAGGAAATGATCTCTGCTTGGAGTGAGAGGGAAGGCATGGGAGCAGGGAAGATTTCAATAAGCGGTGGTTTTCTATCTGGGCTTTGAAGGATGAATGTAAGTTTTCTGGGCAGAGAATAGAGGGAAAGGAAATCCAGGCAGAGAACATGTGCTAAGGAGGTGTGTCCTGGGATCAATAAAGAGTTCTGCGTGACTGGAGCTCAGGGACAGGTGGCAAGGACAGAAACAGGTGAACAGGGTGGCAGCCTGACTCAAGGCAGATGCTCTTCTCTTTCTCCCTGCAGGGTCTGTGTGATTGGAGCTTGCATGGGTCAGCGGCTAAGACTGATTCTGTCTCTGACTGAGGTGGGAGTAGACATTCTGTCTTATGCTTCTCCCACTTCCATGGACAGGGGCTGTTTTGTTTCTCCTTTTTAAACAACACCTTTCACGGGAGCGCGAGCTTGTGATGCTATCCCACTAATATTATCTCCATTTTATGAATGAGCAAACTGATGATCAGAGAGGTAAATTAGTCACTCAAATCACACAGCTGTCTGATCCCAGGGTTGGCACTTAAATCTCCAAGTGAGATCGTGTTCACGATGTGCCTGTGGCCCTTGCAGAGTAGGAAACAAGTTTCCAGCCCAAACAATGATGCAGAGGTTCTGAAAATCTCTGGGGGTGATTGACTATATGTGGCAGAGGCCAACAAGCTTCCCCTCCCAAACACTAATCAGAACTGGCTCCACATGGAGTTCATGTGTGTGTGTGTGTGTATGTGTGTGCAGTTAGGGGTATAAGGGTGGGGGAGTCCTAGCTGAGCCAGGACCAGCCCGAGCTGTGCCGGGAAGGAATAAATCTCTCTCTGAGCCAACATTAATATAAGCTTGGCAGGTTCTGGGCAGGCCTCTGGTTGATTATGCCAATGGACGCTGGGGAGGGGAAGATTAAGCTGCCAGAGGGTGGTGTGAATGCACATCACACAGGGTAATGCCTTGAAAATATATAGCATCTAAGCAGGCAGACAGCTGAAGGCAGGGTAAAGGAGGATGGTGGGAGGTGGGGGATGGCATCTGTTTGCAATTATGATGACCAGAACCCACTGAACAAGGCTGAGGAATAAGATACCTAGGGTACCTACTTTAAGTGAGCTGCAGGAGAGCCAGTTCTAAATTCATCACATGTTTATTGGGCGCCTACTCAGTGCCAGGCACTAGGGGTACAGGAGTGAATAGCCAGACACAGCCCTGCCTTCATGGAACTCATAGACCTAAGTAAGCCATCAGGCCAATTGGATATACGTAACTGCAAAATGTGCATTAAGGAAGAGAGCAGGGAACAGTGAGGTCCCGTAGTGGCTTAGGTGGAGATCAGGGAGGTCTACCTGGAGGAGGTGACATTTGAAAGGAGAGCTGGCTGGGTGCAGTGGCTCATGCCTGTAATCCCAGCACTTTGGGAGGCTGAGGCGGGTGGATCACTTACCCCAGCACATCTGTGAGGGAATTTGACAAAGGTGTTGAGGCTCAGCCCAGAATTTGAGAGTCACGGACAGTCATGTCCCAGAGAAAGAGCATGATGACCTGCATAGGAGTCTGGCTTGGAGATAGCTAATGGGAAAGACCTAACAAGTCCAATGGTCTATGGAGAGCCAGAGACCTCAAGACAGCATAGCAGAGCAGGTCACAGAGTAGGCTTCTTATCCCAGGGCTTTGGAGGCTAAGAAGCTGCCTTGAGCACTCATCAGCTGGAAATTCAAAAAGAAAATAACAAAAACTAAAATAAAATTTAAGATTCTTTCCTTTGGAAACATCTTCTCACCTCAGGTTTGGAACGAGTGGTCTAATCTATTTGTCATATATTAGTATGATCATATTCAGCCAACGTAATGGTAATGATGGTAATAATGGATACCAGTAACAATAATTCATTCATCTGGTGAACAAATGAGAACTTACTATGGGGCCAACACTAAACTAAGAACTGGGAATAGAGTGGCAGAAACTGGGATGAAGTCTGCTTTCATGGAGCCTGCTGTTTTGTCTAGGGTACTATTAACTACCCTTAGTTGAGAGTCTGCTAGGCACCATCTAAACAAGATGTGCCATGTCCCCATCTCCTTCCTTAACCTTCCAGCCACCCTCTGGAGAAGGCACTCGGAGCCTACATTGTTGGTCTCTGTTCAAATCTTCTTTGCCTGGTCGGTGTACCCAACCCTGAGCTACTATGGGTGTTGGTTGCTGACTCCTCCAGCTGCTTTCCAAGATTGGCTCTAGGACTACCTTGCTCAGAAATGCCTGAGGAGTTAGGCACACTCAGGGATGATCTGTAGTCAGTGACTACTATAGGAGCTCCCCTGTCTTCCTGGAGGGCAACAGTTTGGTGTCATTCATGGTCCACAGCTCCCAGGAATCAGGCAGAGGTGAGGACTGAATTGAAATCACTACTTTGCCTAGCTTCTTCCCCTTCTCTGTTCAGTTCCCCTCATCTTTACAAACTTTTCTCCTGAGAGCTCTCCCAAAAGAAATCTCTTGCATAAAAGTCATCAGAGCCTCAGGGACAGGACTAGGGTGAGGCAGAAGAGGCACTCAGGGCACAAAATGTAAGGAGGTTTCCACTTTCAGGGGTTGACATTGCACTTGTATGTGCCAAGGAGTGAGGGTTTCTTTAAATTTTGTACCCTGGGCACCTCTCCCGCCATCTAAATAAGATGCGCCGTACACACCCTCTTCTCATGTCCTCACTCTGGCCCCAGTTCCAGACTTAGGTTCTCCTTGGGAAACACAACTCAAGACAGTATCTTCTATTGCACCTAATCCATAGTTGGAGACATGAAATTAGACAGACTCAGAAATTTATCCAGGATCCCACAGCTTGGAAGTGGTGGACCTCAGATAATTTGAAGTCTTCAGGGAAATATGTTTGCTTATTGTCTTCAGGGAAATATTGTCTTCAGGGAAATATGTTTGCTTATCTTGGGAGCAGAGACTCAAAGGTGAGTTAAATTGAGGAAAGAAATCCCAGACCTTGAAAGAGACCTCCAGTTTCATCTGGTGCAGCCAATGCCTCGAGGCACCTACAGCAGTTACTATGACCACTTTAAGGATGAGAAAACTGAGAACCAGTGGTTAAAAGTCAAGACTGAAACCACACTAAAGGCTTAACTCACCTTTTCAAAGCTACCTGGGTGAGAAGGGACAGAATCAGGACTTGAATGCTCATATCTCTGACTTTGACACTTTGAGTCTGGGAGCAGCTGGTGGTGGGTGGTAGAAGTAGATGGTGCCACCCAAGATAGTTGGCATGATCCAAGAAAGGCAAACCTCTGCTATGGATCTGACCTGAGTTTCAGAGGAATGGGGTTGCCCTCCATATTTGTAAGCCTGGGGTGTGTATCAGTGTCTGTTGGCATGAGATTTATTATCTCCCTGTAATCCATGCATGGCCTCGTAACTGCCTCTGCTAAGTACTGACACAATCAAGTCTCAAGGAAAAACAGCTTTCCTTTGCTCACCTCATATTTATCTTATTATGATCTGTCCCAGCAAATAGAGCAGCTGATTGTGCACTTATAGTGACGGCTTAAGATGTCCCCTCCTTTTCTAGTTCACTTTCTAAGCGGAATTACCTGTTAAACCTGCCATCTTGGAATTGCTAAAATGGAAATACAAGAAGAAAGGAATTAACCTGTGGAATGGAGGATCAGTAGGCTGGAGGGGGAACACATGGGTGTGTGATCTTTGGCCAGTCATGGCTCAGTCTGGACTATAGTTTCTTCCTCTGTAAATTGGTGGGAGGGAGGCTGTGTCCAACCCTATTTTCTCTCTCCATCCTTCTAGATGACCCCACCTCCCCAAACTCTATGCTCTTCTGGATGTGCAAGATACATGCACTGGTGATGCATGCAAGCCTAGGAGGGGTGGATTCCAGAATATGAGTTTCTGGGGGCTCAGAAAGGAAACAGATATTTATCATGCATCATTAAGCACCCTGCTATCTGCAGATACTTCAGTGTTACTACAGGGGATTCTCTGAATTTCTCTGCTTTTGACCTCCCATTCTCCCCTGCCCCCAGCTCAATCCCCCAGTGATTCAGTTCCCCGCACTCTGGAAGCTGTTTCAATGGAAACTTCTTATCTAGATCTAAATGACTTTTAAGCCACCATTGCATGGTTCTGTGCCAAACCCATACAAAGGGGACCTCCAAAATTACTTAACTTTTCAGAGTCCTAGTTCCGAATCTCTTATTCCATGCTATTCCTTACCCTGCACTGGACTTTCTTCTGCTTCCCCCAAGTTTCTTACCCCATCATTCCTCCCCTTGATGGGCTTGATGTTTCCTGCAACATGATTCTGGATAGATTCTCAAGAAAGAGGATGTGCTGTTGTATATGAAGCTCTGTGTGTCCCAAATGCTTTCAGCTAGTCCAAAGACCAGGAACCATATCCCTAGGTTTTACTTCTTCCCTGTATCCCTGGCATCTATAAAATAAATATTTAACTCTTCAGCAATACAGCAGCTAGCCTCAATGAGTCCTTCCCATCTCCATGCCATTGTCCAGGCTGTTCTCCCTAATTCTCTCTAATTAACAGTTAATTAGAGCTTATTCTATGTTTTTATGACAAGGGGATTCAGTAAGCAATTTTGAGAGCTGTGGATTCCAGAAGAGGGAGGGCTGGATAAGATTATCCCTCCTTTCTTGTATTTAGCTATAATCCACATGGAGAATCTAAGGCTTGCTGAGTAATGTTCAGGGAGCTAGTTGTCTTCTCTGAGCCTCAGCTTTGCCCATCTGTTCAAATGGGTGGGCTGGTACACTCAGAGCCAGTGGTTCTCTGAGATGAAGCCTTCTATGCTGTCTGCTGGTCTTTCCTGAGTCTCATGGGGCAGAAGGGTTTTGAGAGCATTCATCAGTTAATGCATCACTTGTTCATTAAAGATTCTTTCTAGACATTCCACTTTTCCAGGCGTTCAACCCCCATTCCCAACCGTGCTGACAAATTGCTGCTTGAAGTTCCTGGTCCCAGAGGCCTTCTTAAAATGTTCAGGAATGCAGGCATGTAAGGTAAGGAGGGGAGTGTGGGGGCATGCTGGCTGGAGGCCAGCAGCCACAGCCGCAGGAGGAAGGGACAGAGGGGTGGGGTGCAGGCACCCCGAGATTGCTCCAGCAGCAAGGCGGTCAGCGGCATCCTGACTTTGAAAGCAGTCCAAAACAAGGCCTGTGTCTTAGTCTCCAGTGATGTCACAGCTAATCATTAGCCTGGTAATTACATTGAAAGCCTTCTGCGATCTTATCCTCAGCAGGGTCATTAATGCAAGGCAACCACACCAGTAAATGTCTCATTAGTCTTATTTTAGACTTATGTATTTTTCAGGACTACAGAATTTTAATAGTCTGCTTTCCCCTCAGCTCCCCCTCCTGCGACATTAATATCTATTCCTCATGCCAGACTCTCCCAACACAGCCCCCTCCCTGTTTCCCTGCCTAAATCCCCCAAGAGGAAAGCCCAGCATGGAAGGGAGGCTGGAGTGGGGGTCGGTAGGGGCGAGTCTTTGGCTTCCTCGCTAGCCCCAGCTCTGTTTCTGGCCCCAGTCTCTTTCCTGTAATGACAACCTTGTCCTGTGTATTCTATGTCTTCCTCAGGAAGCCTCATTCTTTATTTTAACCCTCTTTAAACCTTTTTTCTTATTATTAAAGAAACGCATACTCATTACAAAGACAGGAAGAAAAAAATTACTGTTAATCTCAGACTCCAGGAAGAATGATTCCCTGACCGCCTCTTGCTCCCCACTCCAGCTGTGCTGGCTTTTCTTCTGTCCCTGGAGTGGGCTGGTCCTCTCCCCTTTCAGAGCCTTTGAACATTGCTGTGCCTTCTTCTACCCAGAGCACTTTCTTCTCTACTCTGCCCCTAGCTGACTCCTGCTCATTCTTCAGGGTTCAATTCAAACATCACTTCCACCTAGGAGCCCTTCCTGCCTGCATTCCCATTCAAGTTTAGAATTGTGCCTCTGTCATTTGATGCCATAGTCCCTGCGACACATCACACAGGTGACAATCACCATCAACCATCTATATGTGACATTGGTTGGGTGCAGTCTGCCTGAGTAGGCAGCATACTTCAGGTGGGCAGAGAATACCACTGTGTGGTTCATCAACTATAGAGTCCCATTTGTCACCTCATGGACAGCAGATACAAGGAAGTACTCAATAAATACTTGTTGAATGAATGGATGAATGAGTGGATGGGTTGAAGAGAGAGTGGATGGGTTGAAGAGAAACTGGATTAAGGGCTGGATGGCTAGATGGCTAGACTGACTGACGAATGGATGGATGAATGAGTGAATGAATGAATGGAGAGATGGATGGATAAGTGGGTGAATGAATAGATGAATAGACGGTTGTGTGAATAGGTGGTTGGATGGATGAATAAATGGGTGGATGGATGGATAGATAAATGGGTAGTTGGGTGGATAGACAGATAAATGGGTGGATGTTTGGATAAATGAATGGGTGAGTGGATGAATAGATAGATGAGCGTATGGGTGAATGGGTGGATGATTGGCTGGCTGGCTGGATGAATGGATAGCTGGATGGATGAAGGGGTGGATGAATGGGTGAGTGGATGGGTGGATGGGTGAATAGTTAGATGAATGAATGGATGGATAGCTGAACTTATTCAGAATATCCTTCTTCAGTCTTTCCTTGACACTCTTAGATATCAATAAAATAATACAATGTGTAATTTTGTATCTGACTTTTTCATTCTACATTTTTCTATATATTAACAACTATAAGTACTTTTGATGATTGTATAGTATTCCATTAGGTGGACACTCCCTAATTCACTCGATCAGTTTCCTTCTGGTGTGCATTTGAGATGATATTTCATGAAGGTTAAGGCATTGGGTTCCAGGCCTAAGCACCAGGGTTCAGGAACTGCCGTACCAGCATCTCAGCAGCATGACCACTTGATTACACACAGGCTGTGTAATCTTTCTGTGTCTCAGTTTCCTCATCTGTAAAACAGTGGTGATAACTTCTGGAGTTCTTATAAAGATGAAATCAATTCAAGTAAAATATGGTGAACAGTTCTCGGTACCTAGTAAACACTAATTACTGTTTTCAGTTGTCACTCATACATGATTCAGTGAGGGCTGTGGATGGAGCCTTAACTTTATCTCTGACTGTTTTGTCAGGACAGTCAGAGTGTTGCTAGAATCCTAAACCTTAGAATGCTCAGGATAGGAGCCGAAACATCTCCTTTTCCCCTAATGGGCTCACAGTTTACAGTGAGCATTCTGCAAAGCATGTCTGTCAGCAACCTGTACTATCATTTCTCTTTCACATTTCCAGTCTTGTCCTCAGATCTTTCCTCTGAACAGTGTGGCAGGAAGAGCCAGGGCTTTGGAGTAAGGGAGGCCTGGAGAATTTTGGAAAGTAACTTCCAGTTTTTGAGCCTTAGTGTTATCCATTAACAGTAGCAAACATGCCCAGATTGCAGGGGTGCTGAGAGAATCGATGGGCAAATGTATGTCTGGTGTTTGGCCTGTGCCAGTGCCCTGACCTCTTATTCCTCAGCGGTCAGCATCCTGAGACATGTGCTGAGTGGCTCCTGTGTACCTGGTCACATGTCAGGGGCTTGCCACGCTGTATCACAGTAAACAAGCAAAGAAAGGAAGAAATAAAGGCAGGTAGAGAAATGGGTAGATTTTGATTATGGAAACTTAAAGATGCAAAGCAGGCCTTTTCCTCTTCTTTGCAAGCTTTGGTTCTGAAACATTCCAATAACATCACCCTTGCAGTCCTCATTTATTTAGCGTCAAGAATTGCATAGTAGGTGAGAACGATTCCGTGAAATAACTGTTAACACACAGTGAGTAAGCTATTTTTTTTCCTTTACTGTAAAAAGGGCCAGGCCCCAAAGAAGCCAAAAGTCACAGAATCAGAGTGTTATCACTGGAGAGGAGCTTGGAGATCAGGTCTTCTTACTTCTGGAGCTGGACAGGCCCTCTGTCCTGAGCCACACTCCCTCTGGTTTCCATCATCTATGCTTACTGAACTCAGAAATGAGGCAACTATCACGTGTCCCCCATCTCACCTTACTCCCAAATCTTTTTTCTCACTGCTATGGAGCCTGAAGGCCCTCCTACCCAGACTATCACACCAGGTCACAAAGATGTGTCACGGAGTTTGGGGACCTTTGCATTGGTGTACATGCACCATAGGGCATAATCCATGCGGATCTTTTTTGCTACTGGTTACCCAGAGACTGGCATGTTGCCTGGCCTGGACACATGTAGGAGCCTCATAATTATCTGTCGAACGAATGAGTGAATACATTTTTACCTGGAGAAGGAGCTGCAAGCCTGGAGAGGCCAGCTGCCAAGCCTCCTTCCCCGGCTCCTTCCCCGGAGCCTGTGATATTTAATTAATATGAGCCAAGCAGAGCCCACTTTATGGTGCTGGCCCAGGGGCCACCCATAATTGAGAAATGATAGGAGGCACGTGTGACTTGACCTTGGCTAATGATGGATGGACCCATATGGAGACCAGGAGCCAAGGATTCACGGGCTGGAGCATCCATCCAGAGAGCACAGGTGGAAGAAAGGGAAAAGAGATGTTTGCAGCCCTGGTCTGTGATCGCAGAGAGTGGGACAGCTCCTGGGAAATTCTGATGATAGCATTTCCCAGGGGGAACATGAAGAGGTGTTGAGGGCTTGCCAGAAGCCAGGCTGTGGCTGTGCACTTTACAAGGAGGCTCAGAATGACAGTAGGTGCTGGAGTTCTTTATGGGGCCTTAGTACATACCTGTTTATTGAATGAATACGTGAAAGAATCGAGGGATTCTTTGTAGGGAAGCAGAATAGAAATAGCATGTCATCAGGTGAAGGGGAGTGAGGCTTAGACTAGCGCAGCCCTCTCTGCTCCTACCTTTCGGCTCTGGTGATGTTTTGGGGGTGAAAAGGAGTTCTATGTTGCAGACTCCAGTCTGGGGTCTGCTCCCCTGCTTCCCTGGCTCCAGCATCTGAATCCTCAAAGATGCAGCCCCCTTATTTCCCTCCCAAGGGAAGAGAGCTCTGTCTGGGGGAGCTGCTGCCATCATTTCCATCTCCAGAGGAGCAGAGTCTTCAGGGCCTTAGGTATCCCCCACCTGTGCTGAGCAATGTTCTGGCACAGAGAGGAACACCAGAGGCCCTTTCACACCCTCCAGAGGAGACATCACACTCGCCAAAGGTATAAAAGGCAGAAATAGAATTCGGATAACAAGGCTCTGGTGGGTGGTGGTGCGGCCTTCAGCAGGGAAGTCATTTGGCTCCAGCCACAAGGTCGCAGAAGCGTGGACCTCCTGTGACCAAGAGGTGAATGCAAAACGACAAGACTGCAGAAAACAGTGCCTTAGAGTTTATAGGGCATTTTTCAAATCCAGCATGGAGAGGAGAAAAAGACAATTAATGTTTCTATGAATGGAGGCACCAACTGCTGCTTGGAGAGCAGAAGCTGCCAGCCGAGGGCTCAGCGCTGAGCGGTATCAGCCCTGAGCACGGAGATTCAAACCACGGTTCCAGGCCAAGGCTCTGCTCTCTTCCCTCAACAGCTCTCTACCCCTTCTGAGCCCTCAGGAAAGAGAGAGAGAGAGAGAGACCACACATCTCACCCTCTCTCTCTTTTTAATTTTGGTAAAATACACATCACATAAAATCTACAATTTTAGCCATTTTAAGTATACAGTTCAGTGACACTAAATACATTGTTATGTAGCCATCACAACCATCCATCTCCAGAACTCTTTATATCTTGCAAAACTGAAACTCTGTACCTAAAAATAAATAACCCCGTTCCCTCCTCCCTACCTTCCAGTTTCTGGCAACCACCATTCCACTTTGTCTCTACTTTGACTCCCTTAGGTACCTCATATAAGTGGAATCATATGGTATTTGTCTTTTTGTGACTGGCTTATTTCACTTAATGTCTTCAAGGTTCATCTATGTTGTGATTGTATATCAGAATTTTTTTCCTTTTTATTGCTGAACAATAGTCCACATATATGGGTTGCATGGATATATCATATTTTGCTCATTCATTCGTCTGTTGATGGACAGGGGTTATTTCCATGTTTTGGCTATTGTGAATATATTGCTATGAACATTGGAGTTCAAATATCTCTTTGAGATACTGCTTTCCATTCTTTAGGGCATATAACCAGATGCAGAGTTTCTGGATGACAAGAGAATTCTATGTTTAACTTTTTGAAAATCTGCCAGACTGTTTTCCACAGCAGCTGCACCATTTTACATTCCCACAAACAGTGCAGAGTTCCAGTTTCTCCGCATCCTCACCAACACTTGTTATTTCCTTTCCTTTTTTTTTTTTTTTTTTAAATAGTAGCCATTCTAATGGGTATCTGGTGGTATCTCATTGTGGTTTTGATTTGCATTTGCCTAATGTCTAGAGGATGTTGAGCATTTTTTCAGGTGCTTGTTGGCCATTTGTAAATCTCCTTTCCATGTGATGCAGAGAAAAGGGCCCGTCTTTTAAGAGTCCAAAAATCCCCCTGCTAGCCTAGTCACGGCTCAACCTTTAACTTCTTCACTGGGTGACTTCGCAAAAATGGCTTCACCTCTCTGGGCTCCAGTTTCTTCATTGATGAAATAAAGAAAATTATGCATGTCCATGGGGGCCAACATGAGGCTTGAGGAGGGTTTAAGATTCTAGTTCCTAGCTCATATGCAACCCTTAATGAATGCTAATTCATTTACCTCCACAGTTCATCTGCTTTTGAAGTTGGGATGCCGGTGATTGACTAGGGTTGCAGTATCTCTGTGAACTGGCCTCAGTGACCAGCCAGAGGCACAAACAGACGTTCAGGGAAAGGGTGATTCTTACCTGTGTCTTTGCTTTCTTAAAGAGTAGGCTTTGCACCATATCCAGTTTGGCCACTCCAGTGCTGTGCCTGTGCCTCACCACCCAGAATTTGTGGTTCTTTGAGGGCTGGAGTCATGCCCTGTTCCTTTCTCTATTACTCCATAACGGCTAGCATTGTAGGTAAAGAAAGGTTATCTAATTGTTCAGCAAACTAATTTTCCATTCCCTCTAGACCTATAGCAAGGCCGCATTTCCAGCCTCTCTTGATGTGGGTTGGGGCTGCCTTACTGCATTCTGGCCATGGTCATTATGAGAAGGGTCAGTGCTGAGGGGACTGCCATACCCACTCTGGTCATAAGGACTCACAGCTGAGGCCCATCCTGTTCCACTGCCTGCCTGGGTTGTGCCTCTGACTCCCTGAGCCGTTCTACCTCCCACCAGAAGCAGCTTCTGATTGTAGTCACACTGTCTCCAAACCACCCTGACCAGGCAAAGGTCTGCAGCCCAGTGGTTTCAAAACCCAGGTCTACTACTGCCTCAGTGTGTGAACTTGAACATGAGCACTCACTGAGCCTGCTTCTTTCCTTGTAAAATGCGTGGGATTAAAATCCTCACTTTGTTGGGTTGCTATGAAGTGGAAACAAGATTATACCTAACATGCTGACAATGATGACATTTCCTGGGGAACCCAGTTAGTTTCCAGAAGGTCAGCATCTGTAAACAAATCTTGTTGAATCACTGTGGAATATCAAATGCTCCCTGCCACATCAGGGGCAGCCTTGGGAGAACAGGGATCAGTGAATTGCAGCCCATGAGCCAAATCTGGCCCACTGCCTATTTTTGTCAATAAAGTTTTATTGGAACACAGTCACACTCATTTGTTAATACATGACTGTTCATCAAGGTAGGGCTGCTTTTGCAATACGATGGCAAAGGTGAGTAGTTGCAACAGAGAGACCTTGTGGCCCTTGAAGCCTAAAATGTTTCTAATCTGGCTCTCTACAGTGAGATTTTGCTGATTCTTGGTGTAGAACAATCTGAGCACTGGCACTTATAAGACCAGAGTTCGAAACTCACCTTTGCCCTCCTTGGCTGTGTGGTGTTGACACATATTATGTAAAACCATCATTCCTCATTTGCCAAACTGAAGTGATAAATTTATACCATAGGATCATGGGGATGATGAGATAAGTTGCTTGTGCAAAATGCTTCTCACTGTGTCTGCATGCAAGAAGAACTCAAGGAACCCTTAGGCTTTAGCTGCTGTGTGTCACAGTCCCTGGTACCCAGTGAGTGCTGAATATGTTTCTGTTGCCTCATGCAGGAATCTTCCCCATCATCTCTGCCTAGGCAGAGGTTGAGGACCTTATCTCTGCTACAGAGGAGCTAGTTGCTGGCCCATGGTGGGCACCCAGCAACAGCAATTAATGAGGCCACTCAGCCCTTTGAGGCTCAAAGCAAATCCATGAATTCAAAAGCTGCCCTTGGCCAGGGCATGGTGGCTCATGCCTATAATCCCAGCATTCTGGGAGGCGGAGGCAGGTGAATAGCTTGAGCCCAGGAATTTGACACCAGTCTAGGCAACATGGCAAGACACTGTTTCTACAGAAAATGCAAAAATTAGCTGAACATGATGGTGCACACCTACAGTCCCAGCTACTCGGGAGGCTAAGGTGAGAGGATCACTTGAGTCCAGAAGGCAGAGTTGCAGTGAGCCAAAACTGCACCACTGCACCCAGTCTTGGTGGCGGAGTGAGACTGTGTCTCAAAAAAAAAAGCTGCCCTTAACACTGGGGTGGGGGCACTTTTCTGTCCTGATGCCCTGTACCCTATGCTCAACTCCCATCACACTTTCTGTAAGTGATGGAAAGGAGTCAGTCAGAGGAAAAAGACAGATCTAGTGCCTCCATGGCCCTGGCATTTCCCTGCAGATCTCCGGATTTCCATATATTTGAAAACCTAATATAAACAACAGAGAAGAAATTTGCATTTCGGGCAGCAAGGAATGAAAAATTGAGGCGGTATAATGTATTGCCGAGCCAGAAAGAGGGATGACCGTGGTGAGACCTACCTCTTATGACAGGCCCAATAGGCCGGTGGCAAACTCATTTCCTGGCAGAATATAGGGTTCATCTGTTGGAACGTTTAACAGGCATCAAAGAAAGATCGCTTCCACCTCTCGCCGTCTCCCGAGATGCCACGCTCCTGCCTCTCTTTTTGCCATTTTATTAAACCCCTTTATGCGGTTTTAATACAATATGTATGATCCACATGGAGACAAATAAATTCTTATGTACTTTTCAGGATTCAGAGAGTTCTAATGGTTATGTATGCTTTATTTATATTTTCTGAGAGACATTAAACGGACGATGTGTAAAAATATGCAACCCAAACCGATGGTGATTTATGGTTACTCATGGTGTGAGGACAAAATGGAAAGTTATGAAGTTAATTTCCAAATGTGTGGCGGTGGGGAAGGGGACACTGTGGCCTGCAGTAGTGGCAAAGGTCTTAGTTCTGGCAAAGGCTGGATTTGGTGAGAAGTTTGTCATTGGGATGACCATGGATCTAAGGCCTTTTATGGAAGCAGGGTAGAGCCAGTGGGAATATTATGGGTGTTTCTTTTGATGCTGGAGATGGGGGAGGGCTGCCCAGAGAGGTTAAGTCGGTTTTCTAAAGT
This sequence comes from Colobus angolensis palliatus, assembly GCF_000951035.1. NCBI lineage: Eukaryota > Metazoa > Chordata > Mammalia > Primates > Cercopithecidae > Colobus > Colobus angolensis. The sequence continues at coordinate 2,768,668 of NW_012114477.1, read as the reverse complement.
CACACAGCAAGGGAGTGGCAGAGTTAGGATAAGAAATCCTTCTGTTGTTCCTCCTTGGGGAGTCACAAAGCTGCTTAAGAATCTGCCACAGGTTTCATAATTCCTCTGGTGGCCTTCAAGTGGTAGGAAGACAGCTGCAACTCCAAAATGGGCAGACAAGGGCAATCCAAAGAAGTCCCTCCTTGACCTTCTTCTAGCATATGCCATACCAGGGCAGAGTAGAACCAACATGTGCGGGCGGAAACACTGGAGCTGAGATCTATGTGAGTGGCTCTGGGAATCCACTCGTGGGAGCACTGGGGATCTGGAAGCTGGCAGTGCCACCCACTTCATGGCCCAGACAAGCATGAATTTACCTATGGCCAGGGATGTTGGTTTACTGGGAACCTGAAGGGTGAAGGGATTCAGGGAACTCATACTGAAACAAGTTCTCCCCTTTACTGCTGGACTCCCCCACACTCTGCCCTTCAAGTCTAATGTCCATTCAGTTCTTGATTTTGGAGTCAGGGATTCTGCAGAACAAATGTTTAGAGCCCAGGCTGCCCGGGTTCAAATCCCAGCCTCACTGCTTAGGAGAGCTAGCTGCTTAACTTCTCCAGGGGCCTCATTTCCTCACCTGTGTAGAGGGATGATGACTCTTACTCTGGAGAAATGTTGGGAGCTGGGGATAGTCCAACGCACAGAAGGAGCTTAGCAAAGCATTCCCAGTCCAAATAAATGCTGGCTTTCATTACTACTGTTATGTTCCACCTGTTTCTGGACCTCAGTTTTCCCATCTGCACAATAAGGGAACTTAAATAGTTGATCTGAAACTCCCTGGGCTGTGTCCTGGACTTTAACAGGGCAATCCCAAAATCTGGCAGCTCCAACGTTCACTAATGCTTGTGGGATGATATTTACAAGAGTTCCCTTCTACTTTTTGGCTCAATGTATCAAAAGCTGTAAAAACATTCATTTCCTTTGATTTAGCAGCTTTTACTTCTGGAAGCTTTTACCTTAGAAGATTAATCATGGGCATATGCAAAGCATTGACTACAAGCATTTCTGTTGTGTTGTTTAAAATAGAAAAAATTGGAAGTGACCCAAATGGGAACAATGGGGGAACAGGTTAAATCCACTGTGATGTAGCAATAGAACATCTGGGGGGCTAACTGGGCACTTACTGTATGCCCAGCCTAGGATGAGCACTTAACACTTTTGCGTTGCATTTAATCCCACAATCACATTAATAGGTTGTGATTAGTTTGGCCACAAGGGAGCCAAGCTCAGAGAAGGAAAGCATCCACCCCAGCCCACACAGCTGGCAAGTGGCAGAGCTTGGAGCCAACCTGAATTTCTGACTCCAAACCTGGCCTCTCTCACCACACCACATTCCTCAGGTTGATGTCAGGAAAGTGGCCCTGAGGAGAAAGGGCTCCTTGATGACTGGCACGCATGGAGTCACCTGTGAGTTATAGGCTTTGAGATCATAAGAACACAGCAGTGTACTTAAACTTCTATGAAGCCACCATGTGTGACTTGATGTCAATTTTATCATTGTGAATTTATGAATTTACCCTGGACCACATTGCTATGGTTTTTATCTGTGGAAAAAATATTTACCTTTTGTTTACTCCAATGTCAGTTTTTAGGTTCCAAGATTATGTGACTCAATATCAGGTTTATGTTCCTACTCTTCATCTATCCCTCTAAATGTCTGTGGATGCTCATCTAACCACCAACTCACTCCTTCACTCATCTATCCATTACCTATTCCTCAGTCCAACCATCCATCCATCCATCTATCCATCCAACCATCCATCCATCCATCCATCCAGCCATCCAGCCATCCAGCCATCCATTTGCCAGTACACTACCTGCACATTCGTTCATCCTTTTATTCACTCATCTACTCACCCATCCGTCTACACAATCACCCATCAACCCATTCACCAATTTACCTGTCCATCCATCCATCCATCCATCCATCCATCCATCCATCCATCCATCCATCCATCTATATATTCCTCCATCCACCCATCTATCCCTCCGTCCATCCATCCACCCATCTTTCTATTTATTCATCTATTTGATTGATTGGCTGCTTCATTTTTCATTTATTCATTTATTCATTAAATCATCAAGTATTTATTGAATAACTTCTAGGTACTAGGCACCGTGCTACTAGTCATCAGGGTTACAGAAATGAACAAGCCAAACACAGTCTCTGCCTTGGAGGATCTTGCAGACCAGTAAGACTGCTGAATGAGCAAGCAGATCATTGTGATCATTTGCCAGTCAATAAAGATTTGTGTTATTCGGCTTTATTTTTCTCCATAGCATTTATCACGCACTGCCAGTACACTGTATTTTACTGTTTATTTTTTGTCATCCCACATGCCAGCTCTATGAAGTCAGGAATTTTGTTCTGTGATTACTGTATCTTCCACTCTAGATGAGTATCTGCTCAACACACAATTAATTGATGACAAGATGAGTATATGGAGTAGACTGAACCTGACGTGATCTTGGCCTTGCCAAGCTCATCGTGTCATGGGAATTCAGATAATGATCAAGTTATTAGAAAAATGATGTCAGTTTGGAGGAGAGAAACAGTGCAATAAAAGTCCCCAGCAGAGATTTTGAGTCAGTTTGAAAGTTTTGGGAAGGGGTCAGAGTTTCCCAGGTGAAGGGGTTGGGGTAGGGCGCACATATGGGGAACAGCATAGATAAGGGCTTTGAGATGCAAAAGAGCCTTTAAAATAATCAGATTCTGTCCATGTACATAAGCACTTTCCAGTTGGTAAAACATTTTTCTTCTCTATGGTCCTTTTATATGTAAAGCACATTTATGTGGCAAGACAACTGTTTTGTCTCTCTCATATTTCTGGATAGAGAAACTGAGGCCCCAGAAAAAAGTCCCATGGCAAAGTGAAGCCTCATGCCTTGACTGCAGGGCTGGATGGCCATGTGGCCCTGCCGCTCATCATGGTGATCACTGGGCTGGAACACAGAATATGGTTACTTTACCTTCGTATTGGGTGAGATAACTATCAAATGTATTGTAGATTTGTGAGTGAGCTCTGCTTCCTGGTGAGGTGGTGGCAATGTGAATACTGACTCTGGGGCCAAGCGGATGGGGTTCACATCCCAGCTCTACTCACTCCTTTCTTTCTCCTCAGATACAATTAACTAAAAAGTGGAATGAACTCATGCCTGTGATCCCAGCACTCTGGGAGGCCGAGGTGGGTGGATCACGAGGTCAGGAGTTCAAGACCAGCGTGGCCAACATGGTGAAACCCCGTCTCTACTGAAAATACAAAAATTAGCCGGGCTTGGTGGCGTGTGCCTGTTGTCCTGGCTACTTGGGAGGCTGAGGCAGGAGAATCGCTTGAACCTGGGAGGCGGAGAGTTGCAGTGAGCCGAGATTAAGCCACTGCACTCCAGCCTGGATGACAGAGTGAGACTCTGTCTCAAACAAACAAACAAACAAACAAACAAACAAACAAATGAAAGTGGAGTGAAGACCTGACACCCATGAGTAAGTCCTCAGTAAATGTTAAGATTTCCTCTAACAAATACTGACAGAACCTACTCCCTGCAGCCCGCTGTACTATGATCTAGGGATGCATTGATAACGAAGACCAGATGTCATTATGGTTTACACACCGGTAGGCTCTCTAGGAAACCTTTCTTCCTGATGGTTCCCAAGGCAGATGTCACCACGTCCTTTCCACGAAGGAGCTACAATTGTTGCGTAACTTTGGGCAAATTTTTGGATCACCTTGGGGCTTGGTTTCCCTATATCTTTAATTACTTCTCCAAGCCAGACACTCAAGATTGCCTGACTCTGAGTGACCCCATGATGGCATGGGACCTCACGGCTGACGTACCTACCAATGCCCAGAGCCCTGGAGGAAGAACAAGCCCACTTCTGATCACAAAATGAAACTGGGGGCTTTCTGCAGAAGCCTTTAATCCTGCAGAGGCTGACAGTCCCAAAAACAAGCTGACAAGGAACGATTTATTTGAGACCGTCCTCAAAGGAGAGAATAAGGCTAGTTTGTAGGAAACGTGCCTAGACATCTGAAGGCAAATTTCCAAGATGGCACTTCCTGCTGGAGGCTCTGGGTGATATAAGGCCACCTCTCTGGGCTGCTTTGAGGGTCCACCTGGCACTGGGAAGTGAGCCACCAGGAACCTACCACTCTTGCTTTTAGGCTGGTGCTGGAGTTGTGTGTTTACTGGGAATCACTTACAAAACTTTCCTGAGACATCAGCATGTTGTCTTGGAGTGGAGAGTTTCTTATGGAAATTCTAGTAGCTGGGAAAAAAAACTCCTGATGTTTTCTAAGAAACCCAGGAGTATAAAAAGAGGACTTTCATGTGAATTATTCCCCCTCCTTGGAACATCTAATGAATCCATCAGCAGGTCCTGTCAGTTCTGTCTCCAGATTCAACTCTGGATATCTCTAGGGTCTGAGCCCAACCTACTATCTGTGTCGCTCCACTCCAGCCCAAGCCACTATCATTTCACTCCTGGGAGGCAGTGAGTCTTCCACCGGATCTCTGTGCTTATTCTATTCCTGCCTCCTGCCCCTGCCTTTTCTCTACCAGCACAGTGGAACTCTCCTCTAAAACAACATAACCAGGATCCTGTCTTCCACCTGTTAAAATGCTTCAATGGCTTCCTGTGGATGGAGGTACCAAATCCTGCTCCTGACCCAAAGACCAGTTCTTCTTATCACTGAACTTCTAACATCATTCTGTTTCCACTTCCCCTTGCTTCCTGTGCCCCAGTACTCGAGTATTCTTTTATTTCCTTGAATATATCAAGACTGTTCCTACCCCAGGACCTTCCGAAATGCTACTTATTCTGGGAGGGGATGCCCTCCCCTCCTAAACTGTGACCATCACTCATCTTTCAAATCTCAGCTTCACCATCATGCCCTTTCAAGTATGTTCCTTATAGTAGCAACCAGTCCATGAATCTTTCATAATATTTAGAACTATTTACAGCCATATTTTGTTTATTTTATTATTATTATTTTTTGAGATGGAGTCTCGCTCTCTCACCCAGGCTGGAGTGCAGTGGCCCGATCTTGGCTCACTGCAACCTCTGCCCTCCCAGGTTCAAGTGGTGGGACTACAGGCACGTGCCACCAGCATGCCTGGCTAATTTTTGTATATTTAGTGGAGACCTTGTTTCACCATGATGGCCAGACTGATCTCAAACTCTTGACCTCATGATCCGCCCACCTCAGCCTCCCAAAGTACTGGGATTACAGGTTTGAGCCACCGCACCCGGCCTATATTTTGTTTACTTTTTTATCTTCTGTCTTACTTACTGGACTACAAGCTCCATGAAGGCAGGGATCACATCTGGTCTGTCCACTGCTATCTCCCCAACTCCAGTCTTCAAGCTTTCATTTTTTGTTATGAGCATAGAGCAATGCTGTCCTAATAACCTGCATCATTATGAAGGGAGTTAATGATCCAAGGGCCTAGGTAAAATTGTGGATATGGAAATGTTTCCACAGGTTTCAATGACCCATGGTGTGAAGGGGAGGTGCAGGTGGATTTTCTGAGAGCATAGTGACCCCTATGTGCTGAGGAAGCTCTGAGTCTGAGAAAATGACTTCAGTCTAGCAGGGGCAAAAAGAGCCCAGCCTTTGGAGTTGAACTTAGGTCAAATCTATTGTCTGCTTTCTTACCACCTATGTGCCCCTGAGCAAGGGACTTTGGTTTCTCTCCTGTGTCAAATGGGATAATGGTGTCATTAGGGTATTTGGAGGGTTAGTGGATGGAGCTTCATGAGGAGCCATAAAACAATCTCAGTACACATCCAGTGTCAGTGTCCTTGTGTTGATCCTGAAGATGACCCAACGTTTGATTCCATAGACATGGTCCTCGCATCTATAAGACCTTGAAGACCTCTCTCCACTCTAAAGTGCATGGAAATCATATTAATAAAGTGACTTTAAAAATTCGAAGTCCAACCTAGATGTCCATAAAGGGAAGAAATGTGGTATGCCTCCTCAAAGTGGACAAAGAATTCAGAAGTCAAGCACGCTTCTTTTAAATCTGTCTCCTCTCCAACCTGTCCCCTCCTAGTGGTGAAACCAGCAACTCACTGTGCCCTGCAGTATGAAAAGCTCATAACGGAAGGCAGTTGAATCTATTGCAAGCTTGTCCAACCCATGGCTTGTAGGCCACATGTGGCCCAGGTCGGCTTTGAATGTGGCCCAATACAAATTTGTAAACCTTCTTAAAACATTATAGATTTTTTGTAATTTTTTTTGTAATCAGCTATCATTAGTGTAGTGTATTTTTAGTGTAGCTCAAGATAATTCTTCTTCTTCCAATGTGGTTCAGGGAAACCAAAAATTGGACCCCCCTGGCCTAGTGATTAAGTAAGCACGGTTGCTCTGCCAGTTCAGAACTGTGTGACTGTAAGAGGTTGAATGGCCCCCCTAAAATATATGTGTTCCTATAACCTCAGAACGGGACGTTATTTGGAATAGAGCATTTGCAGATGTAATTAAGGTAAGAATCTCCCAATGATATTATCCTGGATTAAAATAAACCCTAAATCTAAATTTATGTTGGGGCTCAGAAGGCCACACCCCAAAGACTGGTGCTTTGACACACAGAGAATGAAAGTCAGAATCGAACTCCCTCCCACCTTTTCTTTTCTCTCCTACCCCAAGCCCAGGAAGGGACTCTCTCTGGAATTTCCTTATCTGTCTGAAAAAGCTTCTTTCCAAAAGAAACACAATTGCCTTCCTCCCCTTTCTGAAATCTCATTATCTATCTCAGAAAAGAAGACCGAGGAGTGCAATCATACCTGGAGGGACTTTTTCACAAGATAATGTCTGTCTCTAGGGCTTATTCAAATTTACAAGTTAATTTCTGTCCCTTCCTTACCCCTAATAATCACTAGCTGACCCTTGAAAGTATTATAGACATTCCCTAACTCCCTCTGCCCCTGTGAAACAGGATACACAAGCTTCCCTACCTCATTAGGTTATTGGGGAATCATTGTCTTGTGATTCTCCTGTGTTTTGTGTGCCTTTTCTTCTATTCGTCTGGCTTTTGTCAGTTAACTTTCAGGGAAGTTTCAGAGGGCGAAGAGGAAATTTTCCCTTTGCCCCTACACTTAGAAGAGAAAGGAGGAAGGGAAGACAGCGACCCAGAGGAGAATGTTATGTGAAGATGGAAACAGAGTCTGGGGTAACGAGCCTACAAGCCAAGGACTGCTGCCCCCTCCAGAAGCTAGGAGAGAGACATGGTACAGATTCTCTCTCAGAGCCTCCAGAAGGAGCCAACCCTGCTAACTCCCTGATTTCCAACTTCTAGCCTTCAGAACCGTGAGAGAGTAAATTTCTGCTGTTTTAAGCCACCCAGTTTGTAGTATTAGGTTGGTGCAAAAGCAGCTGTGGTTTTTGCCATTAAAACCGCAGTTGCTTTTGCGCCAACCTAATAATTTGCTATGGCAGCCCTAGGAAACGAATGTTGTGATCTCAGCCAACTTGGTTAGACTTTTGAACCCCACTTTTCTCATCTATAAAGTGGGGATCTTGTAGACTTTATTCTTGAAAGGCATCAAAAAATTGAGAGAAATCCAGCGTGCAGACTATTGGGGATATTTCCTGGCACACAGTTGGTGCTCAATAAATTGTAGTTATTATTAATTGTTGTTAATACTGATGAGTCTTCTCTTGAACTTCTTCCAGCTTAAACCAAAATATCCCCTTGCCCTCCCTTTAGCAAGAAAATAGCCTCCCTGGAAAAGGCGGAGTGGGGGCAGGATGGGAGGGCATGGAGTGCCCTTTAAGTTGGCCATGACAGTAAAGAGGACACTGATCTCCCTCGTTGTCAATCCTAATGTCCTTGCCCCTACTTCCATTTCAGCAGCCACCATTACATCCTTCTGTATCATCAACATTTCTCTCATAATTTTTGACTCATTCATTCTCAGAAAGAGGAACATTTTTTTTTTTTGGGAACAATACCAGGGAGCAGTTATAAAAATGCAGTGCTTGCTGATAAATGTTAAGGACTCATCTCCTGGTCTCTCTCTCCTCTTTCTATCTCACTCTTGTCCTCTCCCTTTCTCTATCTTCCCCTTCTTGCCTCTCTCCTCCCTCTTTTCTTCCCCTTCCCTCTTTTTATTGGAAATGACTGTCCTTCAAAGATTTAACAGATTTGTAAAAATCATGCCTCCAAAAGGCTACCATTTAATAGGAGCACTCAGAGGACAGCGTGTGGGTGAGAAGCGGCACCATAAATTGAAGATTGCCAGCCCACAGTGCGCCAGCCCAGGGCGGCCCCAAAGTCATAACTTTCTCCCCTTCCCCTCCTTACCCTCCAATTCCATGGCCCTTGCCAATACCATTCTATTTTCAGGAAGGCTTCCTTGACCCGTGGGTCCTTCAGCCACAACAGAGGTGGCGCCAGCTGGAATCCAGGCGTGAAATTATGAAAGAATGGGGCTGCTGCTGACTCCAGTTGTGCACTGGCCTCAGATGTGAAATTGCCATTTTTTTTCTCCTCCCTCGCACTGGCCTGTCGCATGCGGGGCGGAAAAGATTGTATTTATCACCTGTCAGGATCTGCCAGAACTGAGTTACGTGAGGCAGGACAGCATAAAATTATCATACACAAGCATGAAATTACAAAATCGCTCGGAACTGAACAACAAAATTATTTCATTTCGGAGGGAGGCCATTCCATTTTTTAGCCCTGACACCTTGACTGCCAAACTTTGAATTGAAATTGAGTGTGAGGGCCATGGAATAGAGACAGCAATAACAAGAAGTAGCATGTAAACTAGCCATGCAGACACACTACATTAATGGTCATCGAAACCTCCCACCAGAGATATGTAACTAAATAAATGTCACATGTCCCAGTGACTTAACTTGCCTTTCACGACTAGAAATGACTTAGGCCAGTGTTAAAGCCTAGGTCCAATATCTAGGGGTTTCTGGGAGAAACTGGGTCTGGGTTGGTTCTCCTAACCCACAGAGTGATGTCCTGATGAAATAGAAAGCATACAGGCTTTGGAGTCATGCATGCGTAAGTTTGAATGCTGGCTCCAACATTAATGAGCTGTGTGACATTGAGTGACTTTCTTAACCTGTCTGAGCCTCCATTTCCTCATCTGTGAAAATGAAGACAATCATTTCTGTTTCTTCAAGTTGTTGTGAGGACAAAAACAGCTCAGATATGGGGTCTGATATATAGTGGGTTTTCAATGTGAAGATTGGGACAAGTGGATTACCAGCCCTCATCTTTCCCCCTTCAAAGTTTTGTGCTATTTTTAGACTCTGTGGTGAAAGCATTTATCCAACAAACTTTTGCTAAGCAGGTAAAATAATAACTGTGACAGTTAATTTGTGTTTAGATACAAAGCAGAGTTAGGTTGGATTATTGAGTTTTGTTCCCAGTGTTTCAAGTTTCTATGTACCTCTGCCTTTTGCCATGTGACTTTGAGGCCCCTCCCACTAGAGGTGGGGCTTATTTCCTCATCCAGTTGTTACTGGACTTGGTCATGTGACTTAATTTGACCAATGGTCCCTGAGCAGACATAATGCAAAGGGAAGATTTATATATACTATGTGGTTTGCCTTGGCTTCTTGCACTCCTGTTATTTGCATGAGAACAGTATGTCCCCGGTAGATGCTGGTCTATGGAAAAAGAGAGACAGGTGAAGCAGCCTAGAGTCAAACGCAGTCAATCTGTAGGGCTCGTGAGTAAGAAAAATAAATGCTTTTTGCCAGTCATTGAGATTTTTTGGATTACTTGTTACACAGCAAACACTGACTGATAAAATAGCTAGACTCAGGTGTTTACAAACAAAGGTTTACCTTCATGAATGTTCTATAGAACATTTAAAATGTATGTGTGATGCAGGGAGATTCTTTACTGAGTGTGAACTGCAGTATGCCTAGAGTCTCTGACTTCTACGACTTCAATATCAATGTTGACCTATCAGTTTGGGAATTAGACAGTGAAACTCTGCCTTACCAGACCACACATACTGTTTTCATTATACACATTATAACCTCCACTTCACTATTATGAATTGAAAATCATACATTTCATCTACACACACACATAATTTCAAAAGAGTTGATATAATGCCCTAACTGTACTGTAAAGGAGGAATAAAATGGAAGTAATTTATAATAAAATGATATCTATTTTAATACGTAAATTATAAAAAACCACTATATGCCAGGAAGCAAAATGAAGTGGTCTGATGCTTGTGTCTACTTATAATGAGTAAGTTGAAATCAGACAAATATTCAATTGAATATTGTCAACATTTTTTTTCTCTATTTTTGACATTTTGAAATAAGAGCTAAACTGGTATATTCACATATATGGGTAGTGTTACTGTGAATGTGACTGCAAAAGTCAACTGACACAGACGTGCAGGCAGCAATTCACAGTCCACGATCAACATTGAGGTCAATGCTTGGATTTTCCAAAGTGAAAAACAACTCTCGATGGGGTTTTGGGTAAAACAAAGTATTCGCTTCCCCCAATTTACACTGCAACTGCATTCAAGGACAATCCCATGTAAAGCAAACCTGTGCCAGAACACCTAGTTGTATGTAAGACGGATTTAAATTCTAGGCTCAGATAATTGTTAAGCAGGAATTATATCTACATGAATGCCCAGAAGGGCACTCAAAATTCCTGAGGCACTTGGGGCCATTCTTCTTGGTGTGGGACTGTCTTGGGAGTTGCATGTCCTGCATTGCTGATGTAATTCTCCCCAATTACTAGGACGGATCTTCTCAACCTTACTACCGTTGACATCTTGGATGAGATTAAGTCTTTATTGTAGGGGGCTTTCCTGTGCATTGTGGGATGTTTAGCAGCATCTCTGGTTTGTATGATACCAGAAACATCTCTCCCTTAAGTTGTGACAATCAAAAATATCTCTAGATATTGCCAATGTCTCCTGAGGGTGCAAAATATCCACTTGTTGAGAACCACTGGGGTAAGATAATAGAAAAGGCTTCACTTCCTACATTCCTAAAATTCCCCTTAGGAGATGCTACTAACTCCGTTAAGATACACTTGTCCAGGAAGCCCCGGATTTTATTGTGTTATTTCAGTCCAACACCAGAAATCAAGCACCTATGTTGTGTCAGGTGTCACGGATATAGCAAGGAATATGACAATCTTTAAACTCTTTGGGTTCAAAGACTATCTTTCCACCTCCCCTCTACTGTCCTTGTTCACAGTGGGAAGATGGCCCCCAGGGGGTTGGTAGCTGGGACTGGATTGTGGAAAGCCTTGAATGGCAAGCCAAGGAGTGGTCAAACCTCAGAGCTGGGATGACTCTTAAGAAACGTCTGGTTGGCCGGGTGCGGTGGCTCACGCCTGTAATACGAGCACTTTAGGAGGCCCAGGCGGGTGGATCATTTGAGGTCAGGAGTTCAAGACCAGCCTGACCAACAGGGTGAAACCCTGCCTCTACTAAAAATACAAAAATTAGCTGGGTGTGGTGGCAGGTGCCTGTAATCCCAGCTACTTGGGAGACTGAGGCAGGAGAATCGCTTGAGCCTGGGAAGCGAAGGTTGCGGTGTGCAGAGATCGCACCACTGTACTCCAGTCTGGGTGATAGAGTGAGACTCTGTCACACACACACACACACACACACACACAACCAAACAAACAAAAAAAACAAGACCTTCTTTTGAGGTGATGGTGTCTCCTGTAGATCTCTTAAAAAGGAAACAAATACAAGGGGAGAGTTAGGTTATTCCACGATCAGATAGTGGAAGGATGAGGGGAAGAGGTGCAGAACTTAACTGCAGTCTGCGGAAGCTCCTTCTGATTTCCTTTCCCCAGCTGGGCTATGAGAGTTACTATTTTACAGCACTTTCTCAATGCCTTGCATGGCAAGTAGTATCATCCTCATTTTACAGATGATAACACTGAGCCTCAGGGAGAGAAAGTCATTTGCCAAAGGTCACTGAGCCTGTAAATGTCAGAACTGGAATTTGAACCAAATTCCCCAGAGATTTGGCCAAGCCGCTAATGCCTCCTACGCGGTGACCAGATGAGTCTCTTTAATGGTTTCATTGAGTTCATGTTGGCCACCCCACCTATTGGTCCTTCACTCCACAGCAAAGTGGTTTCAAAACGTACAGGTCTGATGTGATCGAGTTAGTGCATACCTTTCTCTTGCACTGATTCTAGGGCTAAGCCTATAGCATCATCCACAATGGCCACAATGCCCCGTGAGAGCTTCCTCCTGCTTATCTCTCCAAACCCATCTCTCTACCCTTCTTTTTGCTCAGTCTCTGAGCTTCAGGCATACAAGTCATCTCTTGGCAACTTGGAACCTTTGCATATGATATACTCCCTTTGCCTATTCAGATACTTTTCACCTCCTGCTCTCCCAGACCTCAGGTCAAGCATCACTTTTTTGTGCAAGTCTCTCCCATCCCCATCTATATCTCCAGTTGTCTGGGTCAGGTCCGTGTATTGTATATGCTCATACAACAGTGTTTCCTTCTATTGTAATATTAAATTTTAATCTATTCTCTTCCAGTAAACTTCCCGCAAAGGCACCAGCTCAGCTTGCCGTGCTCTGCTCATTTGTTGGCTTACTGCGTGGCACGTAGTAGGTGCTCAGTAAGTGTCTGATCAGTGAATGAATGAATGTCTGACTCAGATTCCTATGCTTCATCTTCCACTCCCACCACCTTAACATTTGGTTGGCATTGCCTTGAGGGGGTTTGCCACTCCTGCTACCCCTTGGTGGGGTCCGTGATAGCCCATCAGGGAATCATGGTGTCTGGAGTCTCAGAGTAAATGGCTGTTGACCTCAAGCTGTGCTGGACTACCAGCACCCATGAGGAGAGCTGCAGGCTGCAGTGGGGAAGCAACACCATCATTTTGCAGAGTGCTAACAGCTACAGGTACCAGTCACAGGCCATTGCCCCCCAGCCTTCACCACGTAAATCCTCCACTAACGATTTGTATAAACTTCTGTTACATGTGTTATTTATCACTGCAAATAACTTCCACAGTGGGTTGGACTGTGTGCTTTGTGCATTCACACACACACACACACCTCAGGGAAAAGCGTAGGCTGAGTGGAGGAGGGGGTCCTGTAGTTAAACTGCCTGTGTAGGGTTCCTGGCTCTACCTCCCACTAATGAGCTGGGTGGCATTGGGCAAAATCCTACCCCTTGCTTTGCCTTGTTTCCCTCAACTGTTCAGTTGGGATAAGAATAGTGCCCACATCAAAGGGAATTGGAAGTATTAAGTGAGGGCAGATAAAGCCTCACATGGGGCTGGACACTATGGTAAGCACTCAATAAAAATTAGTTGTCACCACCACCACCATCATCAACACCACCATCATCATGATCACCACCATCATCATCATCATCACCATCACCATCATAATCACCATCGCCATCATCATCACCATCATCATCACCATCACCACCATCATCATCATCGCCATCATCATCACCATATCATCACCATCATCATTATCATCACTATCATCACCATTGCCATCATCATCACCATATCATCACCATCACCATCACTATCACCATCATCATCACCATCACCACCATCATCACCATCACCATTGCCATTAACACCACCATCATCATGATCACCATCCCCATCATCATCATCATCACCATCACCACCATCATCAACATCGCCATCATCATCACCATCATCACCATCACCACTATCATCACCATCACCATCATCATTACCGTATCATCATCACCATCACCATCATCATTGTCACCATCACCATCATCATCACCACCATCATCAACTTTGTGATTATCATCACCATCATTATCACCATATCATCATCATCAACATCATCATCATCATCTTACACAGGGACTCTGAGCAGCATCCCACTCCACAAGGCTGTAAGAGCAAGAGAGAAGGGATTCCATCTCCCGCTCATTTAAAGTCTTTAGCACACATTTCTGTCATGTAGTAGGTGCTCAACCAATATTAGTTAATTAAATGAGATGAGACAGATTCAGACTCAGAATCAGCTACGGCCCTAAGCCAGTTGCACAGAAGGGGCCAGATTCACCTGTTCTTATGCCCATTTTCTAGTCAGTGCAGATGGTGACCTTACTCTGGCCAGATGAGTGACCTTGGCTAAGTCACCTCACCTCTCCCAGCCTCGTCTTCCTCATCTCAATCAAATGAAAGGGGTGATGACTTCCTTTCATCATCTTCCTAGATTTTGGAAGACCAAGTGAGATAATGGATGTGGAGTTCTCCACTCAGAGCCTGGCATGCAGTGAGTCTCCAATAAATGTTGGGTTTGAGCATTCATTCAACCAATGAACTTTATTGGGTGTTTCTATGTGCCAGACCCTGTACGAGGCACTTGGGCATGCCAGTGACCAAAACCCTGTCCTCAAGAGTTTTCATTCCAGTGGGAGGAGAGAAATATGAAACACAAGGTCTGAAAATTAATCTCACCATCGAAAAAAGAGCATGCTGAGGGGGTCATTGTGATGGAGCAAAGGGTTGCCCTTTTCAGTATGGTGGCCAAGGGAGGACTCATTGAGAAAGATGCCATTCAAACAGACTTGAAGAAGTCATGGATATAATATGTCCCAGTATCTGTGTGAAAGGCATTTCAGGCAGAGGGAGCAGCATGTGCAAAGTCCCTGAAGTGGGCATGCACCTGTTCAAGAAACAACAAAGTGAGGGAGTTGATTTGCCTGGGGCAGAGTGAGTGGATACAGGAGATGAAATCAGTGAGTTCACATGGACCTAGGCTGTACAGAGTCTTGTGGGACATCATAAGGACTTTGGTTTTTACTTTTAGTGGGATGAAAGTCATGGGAGGCTCTTGAGTAGAGGAATGCCAAGATTGGACTTAGATTTTGAAAGGACTACTTCTGCTTCTGGAGAATGCACAGCATAGAGAAAGAACAGGGGATCAGTTAGGAGGCCACTGCAGTGCCCCTGGCACAGGGCCGTGGAGGCTGGATGACACCTTGATACGTCTTTGCTGAGGCTTCTCATGTCACCCGTCTTAGGGAAAAGAAACAGGAAGGCATTCAGCAGACAACACTCACTTTGGCTGTGAGAGTCATGCCCGGATTGAGGATGGCCATTCCACACTGGGTGACACTGTCTCCCTCAGCTCCTCAGATGTGCAGGACACCAACACTTTCTCCTTCCAGGCCCCGGTTCTGTCCATCTCACTCTGACTCCTCATTGCTCCCCACCTGCCCTGCCAAACCCCAGTTGTGCTTGGCAGCCTGTGTGAACCTTGGCTGCCACCCACCAGCCACCTGGCCCATAGCAGCCCTTGGGAACAGTAGCTGGCTGGGAATGTCCAGGGCCTGATCCTCCTGGGTCATTGGTCGGGGCTTTGGGCAAATTCTTCTCTGTATCAGTTTCCAGGGCTGCTGTAACAAAGTACCATAAACAGGGTGGCTTAAAATAGTAAAACTTTATTATCTCACAGTTCTAGAAGCCAGACATTCAAAATCAAGGTGTTGACAGAGCCATACTCCCTCTATGAGCTCTACGGAAGAAACTTCCTTGCCTTTCCTGGCTTCCAGTGGTTGCTGGCAATCCTTGGCTTTCCTTGGCTTTCACCAGCATCACGTCAAATTCTGCCTCTGTCCTTACGGGGCTTTCTTCTGTGTATGTCTGTGCCTTTGTACATCTACAAATCTCCATCTCCTTATAAGAACATCAGTCATTGGATTTAGGGCCCATCCTCATCCAGTATGACCTCATCTTAAATTGGTTGCATCTACAGGTATCCTGTTTCCAAATAAGGCCGCTTTCACAGGTACCAAACGTTAGAGTTTCAACATCTCTTTTTAGGGGCATAACTGTGGTTTGGTCTACCATCCCCTCTCGACTTCCTCACTGGTCTCCCTGCCATCAGCCTCTACCTCTTCTGTCCAGCCTCCTCCCTGCAGTCAGAAATCTTTCTAAACTGAGAGTGCCACTTCCTTGCAACAAACACTTCCATGCCCTCCCAATAAAGTCAGTACTCCTTAGAGCATGTAATTGAAGGCCCTCTTTGTCGGTCTGGTCCTTGTAGCCTCTCTCTTCTCCCTGTGTTTGGTCTCACTATTTTAGCTTGGTAGTTTTCACCACTGGCTGCCTATTACAAACAACTAGAAACTTTCAAAAGATGCCCATGCCTGGGCTCCTGGACTATTAAAGTGGGTTTCTGGGATGGAGGCTTGCTGTTGTATGCTGTGGAAACTCCCAGGTGATTCCAATGAGAAGCCAGGACTGAGAACAACTGCTGTGGCTGTACCGGTGGTTCTTACACTGGAGCTAGACTCAGAATCTCCCAGAGGGCTTGTTGCAATAAGGACTTCTACCCCTCAGAGTTTCTGATTCAACAGATCTGGAATGGGGCCAGATAGCTTGCATTTTTAACAAGTTCCCAGGCAATGCTAATGCTGCTGGTATACTGGAGCTTCTCAATCTTGGCACTATTGACATTTGGGCTGGGTGATTCTTTGTGGCAGGGGCTGTCTTGTACATTGTAGGATGCCTAATGTCATCTTTGCCCTCAACTGTTAGATGCCAGTAGCACCCCTACCCCAATACACACACTTGCAATGATCTGAAATACCTCCAGACACTGCCAAGTGTCTCCCAGAGAAGAGGAGACAGAATTTATCCACACAGTGGCGTTGGGTAAGCACAGACGCCAGGCTGGGGCCAGGTAGTGATGAACGAACGCCTTGGTGGTTGTGA
This sequence comes from Colobus angolensis palliatus, assembly GCF_000951035.1. Lineage (NCBI taxonomy): Eukaryota > Metazoa > Chordata > Mammalia > Primates > Cercopithecidae > Colobus > Colobus angolensis. The sequence continues at coordinate 2,751,916 of NW_012114477.1, read as the reverse complement.
TAAATGACAGATAACTCCCATAAGTGTGACTGACATGGCCTCTTCTGCCTCAGGGCCTTTGAACATGCTGATCCTCCTGCAGGCAACTCTATTACCTTGTCTTCCCCTGACTGTCTATTGCGGGTTGTTCAGCTCTCAGTTTCTCCATCACCTCCCCCGGGAGGCCTTCTCTGATCACTGCCTGATCCCATCCTGGCTTCTATGCTTACCCAATACCACAGTATGGAGAAATGGACAGTCCACAACTGTTCCTGACAGCAACCCCAAAGGGATGCCCAACAGAGGAGTAAAGCAACTGTGCATGGCTAGAGTTCAGGGAAAGAAACGTTCCCTGGGGCCAGGCCAGAATGGGAAGGCTTCTGGAGGAGGTGGCCTCAGAACCATAAAGGATGGGTAGGTACTGGATAAGCTGAGAGGAACTAGGGGGACACTGGCCCTGAGGGAACCTCGACGGTGAGTGTGGAGGCTGGAAAGCCAAAGCTATTTCCTTGCCTGTAAAATGAGGCCAAGAATCACGCCTGCTTTACAGAATTGCTGGGGGGATCTAATGTATGGTATGCACCAGGTAGGAAGTGCCCAGTAGATGTCAAAGAGGATGAAGATGAGGGTGGGTGGGGAGCCTTGATCATTCCAGTGTGGCTGGAATGGGCAGGGTGGGGAGGAGGCTTGCGGGAGAGAACCAGAGAGGGTGCTTGGACTTTGAGGCAATGCAAAGGCATGGAAGGGGTGGGGGCAGGACCGGGGATGTGGAATACAGGCTCTTTGGGGAGTCTGTCTGCGAGGTGAGGTTAGAAGCAGGAGCACAGGCAGAAAATGTGGGCAGCCAATGTTCTGGCAGGAGACAGGTGGAATCTTTCGACTGGGGAATTTGAAGAGGAATATTAAATTCAAAGTGTGTGATTGTGTACATGCGCGCACATGTACATACGAGTGTGTATGTTTGTGAGACTGTATGTACATATGTATACAAGCATGGATATGTGTGCATAGTATTTACAAATGTGGGGACAGGATGTAGGGAAATCATAGGGCAGGGGCAGCACTGGGATTAGTCATAGCAGGAAGCTGTTACTACCTCTAAGTGCAAAGGGGCAAGGGAGGTGAGAGGTTCCCAGAACCACAAGATGGGGAGGCTGAGTGATGGGAACCTGCGGACAGGAGCTGTGGACCCCAGTGGTGGGGACCAGCCTGCCCAAGGGACTTCCCTCATAGGAAGCCCTCAACCTTACTTCTCTCATCGTCTGCTGGGCCTTGCTATTGGCTTAACACAACAAGAAACCCTTGATGCATGCACAGGTTGACCTCCAGGGCAGACAGTGGGGTGGAGAAGGGTGCAGAGTAGGGCAGAAGTGTGTGTGAGAGATCATGTGTGTATATGTGTATTTGTGCACGTGAGTGTAACAGAGTGTCTATATGTGTTCATTTATATGTGAGTGTATATGTGTGAAAGGGTATGTGTATATATGCGTGTACATGTGAGTGTGTGTGTGTATGAGAGAGTGTGTGTACAGAGTACATGAGTGTGTATGTATGTGTGTACCTAAGAGAAGGTATGCGAGGAGGGAGAGTGTGTAGGGTGGGGAATGGAGGGTGTGTGGGTACATTTGTGTACATGCGTATGTGAGAGTATATGTGTAAAAGTGTGCATATGTGTGTGCACAAGTGTGACAGGGATAGAGTTGTGTATATGTATATGAGAAAGATGGAGTATGTGTACATGTGTATGTGTACATAGGAATGTGAAGGAGTTGTCCATGTGTGTATGTGTGTACATGTGCTTATGAGAGTGTGTACATGTGTGTACAAATATACATAAGTGTGTGATTGTGTACATGCGTGCACATGTACATACGAGTGTGTATGTGAGATAATATGTACATATGTATACAAGCATGGATATGTGTGCATATGCACATGTGTGAGAGAGGAAGTGTGCACATATGTGCACACATGTACATGTATATGTGTGTATAAATGCATATGAGTGTATGTACATGGGTCTGCATGTGTCTATGTGAGAACGTGTGCACATATGTGTGTATGAGAGAGGAATGGGGAAGAGAGAGAGAGTGTGTGTGTGTGAAGGGGGGAAGAGGGAGACAGTGGCTGGGGAATGCAGAAGTTCTCTATCACCTGGCCAGGTTACAAAAAGTGAAGGTCTTAGGTGTGAAATAAAACAACCACCTAGGTCACAGGCTTCTACACTTTTTGGTAATTATGCAGATGCTGCAAAGACGCCTACTACTAGAAGCCTTCTTCCTACGTGTTGTGCATCTCACGTGCATGTGACACTCACCACCTTCACCGTGGGCACCACTTTCCCCCTTTACAATGAGGCACTGAGAGGTGAAATGACTTCTCCAGGGTCACAGAATTAGTAAGCAGCAGCACCAGAACCCAAACTCAGGTCAGCCTCACTGCAGCACCCCCAATGGCACAATGCCTTCAAGACACTGTCGAGGCCATGCTCTGGCTTTCTAGATGGGGAAACTGAGACAGGAGGGGCTGTGACTGGGAGCTAGAGCCCACAGTCTCCAACCTGCGGTTCCTCTGTCCCCTGGGTGGGTCACCACCGTCACCCAATGGCCCGCATGGATACCAGCTTTATTCCCTGAGAAAGAGCCACTTGTTTCTCACAAATAAAATACTGTAGGAGTGTTGCTGGGTGACTCTCAAGGCAAGGTTGAATTGGTGCTGTAGTTTCTGCTCCAGCTCTCCCTGAGGACATGCATCTTTGGGCCCTGAGGCTACCATGTGACATGTTTGTGGCCCTGAAGCCACCATGCTGGGAAGACCATGGGGAAAGAGGGCATGGAGATGGAAATGCCCATGAATCCCTACTGTCCCAACCACCAGCTATTGTACCTGCCCAGCTCAGGCACCAGGCATGGAAGTGAAGAAACTTTGAAGATATCCCCATTCTGGCCCCCATCTGACTGCCATTTCAAGAGAGGTCCCAAGCCAGCACCACCTAGCAGGGCTATTTCCAAATTCCGAATCCCCAGAAACCATGAGAAATAGTAAGTAGTTGTTATTTCAGGCTGCCAAATTGTAGGATTATTTGTTATGCAGCAGCACCTAACTGACACATGACTGAAGATTCCTGCTGTCTTCTCTTTTTCTTGGCATAACACCCCATTTCTTACACAGGGAATCTGTTCTGAACCCAGATACCCTTTTCTGATGGTGGAAACTTCTAATTATTGGCCAATTGGTACATGTTGGGCTCTGTGCTCAAAGCTAGCATGGTACATGCATGATTTCCTTAATCTTCTTAACAACTGCACAAAGAAGATAGCATTATTTTCATTTTACAGATGAGAAAACTGAGGCTTAGAGTAGTGGAATGATGCTCCCAACTTAAACATGGGCCTAGTGGCCTCAAACCTGAGCATTTTCCCTGAGCTAGTCTGAATTGAGCTAGCCAGGGGTTAGGTCGTGGTCTTATCCCTGGCATCACAGGCTTCTGGGACAGGTAGCCAGGCAAAGCAGGGCATGAGGCTGGGTTGGAGGCCTGGTCTGGAAGGGCAGGTCAGAGGAGGGGAGAGTGATTCTGCTTCAAGGGGCTTCCTTAGCACCAGTGACCCAAGATAGATCGACAATAGGCTTCCATACCATTCTGACCTTCTGGAAGTGTGGAGGCTGCTGTCCTACCTTGCCCAGGAAAGACTGGTATAGTGCCGATATAGTGTGGATGTGGACCCCTGAATGTGCTGTCTGCAGCTCCCTCTGAGGCTAAGCCCAGGTGTTCTCACAGAGGCCCCTGATGCCCAAAAACATGTGCCAGGCTCTGACCATCAACCCAAATAGCATCATCTCACTGCCCAGAGGCTCCATCTTGCAGCCCCATTCTCGGTCCAGGTTTCCAATAGATAATGATACTTCATTTAGACCAGTTTCCTATTCATTTTAAAAGGATTTACCTAACAATTAAGCACTTATTAAATTTATCTTTATAAGAACAAGGCAAGCACATTATAGAAAATGTGAAGGAAAAATTCCTCTCCATCCATTCAACAAACATTTCTCATGTACCTACTTACTGTACGTCAGTGCTGTGTCAGGTGCTGAGGACGTAGAGGTGAGCAAACTATCATGTCATTCCCACTCCAGTGACTCACACATCATGGAACTGGGGGAAGAACATCAAATCCCTTTCTACCTCCCAGAGAAAGGGACCATTCGCATTTTGCCGTATTTCCTCCAGGAACGTTTCCTCATAAAATTTCTATGTATACATATAAATATATATTTAAATAGTATATATCTTTAAAATATGGCCTCCTACCATAAATATTACTCTGTAACTTGGTTCTTTTAGTTGTAGTTTTATTTTTCACTTAAGAACTGATTGTCAACATTATGTCACGTCAATACATTTTCTACCATATCACTAACAAACTACCTAGGGGAGGTGAGAGAAATTTCCCCAGAGCTCAATTATCCAGCATCAGGTATTTTTGTTCTTGAAAAGAATAATAAGGACAAGTAAGGTTGTGGGTAGGAGCAGAGTGAGAGAAAGCCCCAAATCAGTGTTGGCTGCCCCACAAGGTGCATCCCCTACTATTCAGAGTCTGCTTGCCTCCACCGCCACCCAAAGGCTAGACCTGTTCTGTCAAGGTGGGAGTTGTTACCCACTTCTGGGGGTGTTTCTGTTTTAATGAGGGATTTTTTTTTTTAAGCAGAGAACATAAATACCCCTGGGGTAGATAACCCACCCCAAGTAGGCAGCTGCCTATGTTACCAACTAGGTCCCGCAGAGTCCAACCCTGAAGGCAGAGATCTGAGAAGCAGGACCAGTGAGAATCAAAGCTGGAAGGGGACTTGGTTACCTCCGGGACAAACCTGCCGATTTTAGAGATGGGGCCACTGAGACCCAGAGAGGCTCACACACTGCCTGAACAAGACCAGAAGCAGGTCTCCAGCTCTCCCACTCAGCAGTCTTTCCCAGGTTGATTAGGGTGGAGGAGTTTCTTCTTTGAACATAGGAATGAGTCATCTTTGCATCAGTATTTTGGAAACTTGCAGCACACATAAAAGTCCAAGACAGGCACGTTGCAGGAAGAATAGATTTCTGGAAGCTATGAGCCAATGGGGGAGATGGAATGGAAAAAGAGCAATTGCATCCCCCAAAAGCTGTTTGAGTCAGGGGCTGTCATCTCCCTGGTTGGAAGAGCTCACTAGGGGAAGGAAGTATGTGTCTCCCAGGAAAGGCACCTGCAAAGTGCTGTCCTCTCTTCTCTCTACACAAATGTGGTACAGTGAAGCCACCAGCCCTGAAATCTACAACTTGAGTGCAGATCCAAGATCTGAAGCTTCCTGGCTATGTGACCTTAGGCAAGAGGCTTCACCTCTCTGAGCCTCAGTTTTACTATCTATAAAATAGGGTTGATAATGCCTCCCCAACAAGATAGTGGAAGGTTTGCAGATAAAGTATGTTAACTGCCTTATATGTGGGAAGGGTTCAATTAAAGTTAACTATGGGAGAGTTAACCCCTAAGAGGCTGAGCATCTTATTTTTATGCTTTATAAAAACACATGTGGGGCATCAGGTGCCTCGAGTTCTCATCTCAGCTCCTGTGTGACCCTGGACAAGTTAGCTAACCTCTCAGGCTCTTAGTTTTCTTATCCGCGAAATGGGAATAATAATAGAATTGACTTTACAGGATTGGGATATGGAATAATTTAGATAATTATTATATACAAGGAACTTAGCTAAATACCAGACATGTAGATGGAGTTTAGTTCATGTTAGCTGTTATTATTATTGGCAGTGGTATTTTAATTCTTTGGAAACATGGAAGACCTTTCTCTTTTAGCTGTTCTACCCATCCCTTAATCTATGTCGAGGGAGGGGAACTGTTATGGGACATATATTCATTGAGCATCTACTATGTGACTGTTATGGGGTAGGTAATTACACACGCTGTATTTCAGGTAATTTTTCCAAAGTCTTCTGAAGTAGAGAATCATCTCCAATGCCATTAATATTTATGGAGAGAAATTACAAGCAGGTGAAGAGATTGGCCCAAAGTTACAGACTGACAAAGTAGACAAGCTGGAATTTGAACCCAGATCTGCCCGAATCCAAAATCTTAACCCTTCCTTCTCCACCAGACTCACCCATGTCTTTCTCCAACTGCCCCCCTCAGTAGTTTCCTAAAAATCCATTACTAATGTTATTCCTCAAAACTATGATTCCCTCTCTTGGCTTGTGCTTCATATTATAACTAACGGTTTACTCATTTTTGCCTTCATTTATCAAGTTTATCAAGGATCTACTATGCATCAGGAGCAACTGCTCCATTTACTCAATTGCTCAATGGACATGAAACATAATAGTGATGCTCTACATTTGTACAGTCCGTTATATGTTGTAGAGTGCTATTAAATGATCTCATTTCACCCTCATGACAGCCCTCTGAGATTAGAATTATTTTACAGTTGAGGAAACTGAGGCTCTGATATATAAAATACTTTGTTTTAGGTCGTTCAACTTGTATGTGATGGAGTGAAGACATCAACCAGATGTTTTTAGTTTGATTTGGGAGCCCTTTCAGCCATACTAGTAAGCACCTGTTATAACCATCCATCCATCCATCCATCCATCCATCCATCCATCCATCCATCCATTGTAAAGCAGGGATTGCAAGGCAGGTAAGACATAGTCCATGTTTTCAATGGTCTTTCTTTCCAGGTTTGTGCTGTCCAATGTGGTAGACATCTGTGACTATTTAAATCTAAATATATATTAATTATAATTAAATAAAATGTAAAATGTGGTTTCTCAATCACATCAGTCACACAGAAAGGGTTCCACAGGAAACTGGTGGCTCCCACATTGGACAGCTCAGATATGCAATGTTTCCATCATCACAGAAAGTTCTATTAGAAAGAGTGCTGCTCTGGAAGCAGAAGCTGAAAGATACAGAATTATGAAAACATAAGGCAGGCGTTAAGAACTTCCGTGAAGTATGTAAAGAGCTACAAATGCAATCAACCGTAGGACAACAGCAGCAGCCACGGTTGCTTGTTGGTTAAGAACTTTATAATTTGCAAAATCTAGGGGCATCCATTTGCTGTTTGAACACTTTGCTAAATGGGAATTCTAAATATATTTTACAGATAAGGAAATTGAGGTTCATAGAGATAAAGAGACAAACGCGGGGGAGTCTGGGATTTAGTTTTTCCCTCCCTCCCTCCCTTCTTCTTTCCTTCCTTCCTTCCTTCCTTCCTTCCTTCCTTCCTTCCTTCCTTCCTTCCTCCCTCCCTCCCTCCCTTCCTTCCTTCCTTCCTTCTTTCCTTCTTTCTTCCTTTCTTCCTTTCTTTTTTTTCTCTCTTTCTTTCCCTCCTTGGAGTTTGCAGAAGGAAAATATCTTTCAGGGTTCTATTTTCTCTTGATTGGAAATTGCCTGACACCCAAACACACCTCCTCCTTGGCATCCTGTCATTTTTCTTTTAAGATTTCTTAGCTGTGATGAATCTGATGCAGCCAGCCTCATGGCTTCTGGCTTCTCTCCTTTCAGTCGGACCCAACATTAGCTACTAGAGAGGTTTCCCTAAAAGGCAAAATGACCAAGCCTTTCCCCTGCTTAGAACCTTCCCTGGCTTCCCACTCCTTCTAGGGTAACGTGCAAACTGCACACCGTGATCCAGGCCCTGCTGACTCACCTGCTGGGAATCCCCTCATTCTTCAGACTCTTGGGTTAGTTCTTTAGGGCTGTCATTGCACAGGTCACTTTATGCTCCTTACCATATAGCATCCATTTGCCCCCACACCCTTCTGGCTCTTGGCTGCCTGATGGACTTTTAGTCTTTTTCCACCACTGCTCTCAAATACGCAGAGGTGCATCTAGTCATATACCTGTAGGTGATGGAGAGAAGCAGAAAGACAGGTTAGGGGAGAGAGAATGGGAGGGAGAGAGGGAGGAAGACAGAGAAGAGAGGATAGGAGGGAGAAAGGAAGAGGGGAAGAGGGGAAGAGAAAGAAGAGGGGAGAGGAAGAGAGGGGAGGGAATAAGAGGGATAAAGAAAGAGAGGAAGAGAAACAAACAGAGAGAGATGGGAAGGGTGAAAGAGAGATTAAGGGAAGAGAGGGGATGGGAGGGGAAAGGAAAAAAGGGAAGGAGAGACGAGAGAGATATGGAGGAAGAGAGGAAAATAGAAGGAGATATCTAAAACGGTATTTGCCCACTCCCCAAAAATGTTAAGTTATTCCCCTTGGGGGGAAGAACTTTGGAAGTTATGCTTTCAATTTTGTATTTTAAAATTGTTTGTATTTTTAGTCCACTTACAGATATACTTTTTCCAAACAGCATACAACAACCAGAAAGTAACATTCAAATATTACCAGGTCACTTCAGCTATGAATGCTTTTCAGGACCCCCCTTTTTTCTTCCATAATTATGCACACCTTCTCTTCTGCCCACCCGCCCCAAATGGAGGGGTGTAGCCAGCTACCTGGGAGTTGTTGAAGGACAGGGCCCGTGCCTTATCTTCGTGGTCTCCAATGTCCTGCACCGAACTCGGCCAGGACAAGCTGGGCCTTGTAAGTGTCGGTTTAATGACCAGAGGCAGGAAACCCATTGTAACACCATGCATTGTGCAGGTTAAATAATGGAAAGGATTATTACAGCAATGATGCTACAATGTACTCTCGATTAGCCATGGCAATGAGGAGCATGGGGACAGCTCGTGTCACCAAGCTGGGAATCACCAAAAGGTAATTTTCCCTTCTGTGCACCACCATGCCCTCTTTGTGTTTTAGTTATTGGTGATTCCCTGTGCATATACCACGCCCATGCCCACATACATACACCTTTTTTCTTTTTCTTTTTAGGGCAGGGGCACTGACTCGAATCTCAATCATATCTGGTTGGAGTTGATCACACAACCAGCTAGTTTCTTGACACAGATGATGAACCTCCAGTGAGCAGCTGTTCTCGAAGCGTGGGCCCCGTATTTGCAACCTCGGCATTGCTGCCTGAGAACTTGTTAGAAAGGCACATTTTGGGGTCCAGCTCTGAGTCAGAAACTTTAGGTTGGTGTCCAGAAATCTACATTTCCACAAGTCTCTCAGGCGATTCTGATGCATCCTCAAGCTTAAGGATCACTGGCCCGAAAGGGGACTCAGGTGCTTGGGTTCCAATTCTGGCAGTGCTGCTTGTTGGCTGTCCCACCTCGGGCAAGTCCCCTCACCTCTTCCTGTGTCTGTGTCCTCATTTGTAATATGGGCACATCTACAGTGCCCATCTCACAGGGTGTGTCAGGATGGGCGAAGAGCAGTCGAACAACTCCCACACTTAGTCCCAGCAGATGTTACCTGGTACCGTATTTAGTGAAGTAGAAGCTGCCTTTGATCATCAGACTCATCCGGAATTCACACAGTAAATATAGGGCATAAGTTTGCCTTAAAACAGTGTTTCTCAAACTTCAATGTGCGCACGAATCACCCAGGAATGTTGTTAAAAGGCAGGCTCCGATTCAGTAGGGCCGAGGCCAGAGACGCTGCATTTTTAGCAAGCTCTTATGTAGGAGGATGCTGCTGGTCCCTGGACCACGCTTTGTGTATGGATTGGATCCAGCACCTGGGTCTCACAGTGGGCTCACATGATGTGCTGGCAATGGTCATAGGCTGGTCCTGGGAGAGGGTGGTGGAACAGGATGTAGTTCATTTTGCTCATTCCTCTCTGGCCAAAGGGCAGAAAGCCTTGGCATAAGAACTGGAGACATGGTTTGAGCTCCTTGAAAGTCCACCCACTGGCCAAAAGGAAGCCCTTTGATCTCAGCATCCTCATCTGCCAAAGTAGATCACTCAGTGCCCACCAAATAGACCACTCAGTGCTCACCAAGTCCATTTCAAGGGCAAATGGGGAGAATCAAATACCCATGTTCTCCATGAGTGAATTAATGATACATCTTTCCTTGGGACCACGGTTTTCCCAGAGTTTAAAAATAGTGAAATGATGTGGAAATTTAAAGGCATCAGGACAAGGCATTGCTGGTGAAGTTGGCTAATTATTACATTACTATGTGATCATCATTATTAGTGTGAGTGATAAGCCCTGCACTGTGATTCTCTTTTGAGCACCAGTCCCAGGAATGGCCAGTCCTTACAGTCATCCTGGAATTCTGATGGTTCCAGGGGACACCTGTCAGGCCACCCTCCTGGGTGGGCTTAGCATACTGAGGGCCATGCAGAGGGAGCCCTGGTTGTGTCCTCAAAGCCTCATTACCACAACCATCGTATTTGCAGCCACTCTTTGATTTCAAGGCACTGCTCACTTCCAAGGGGACATGACAGGGCTGGAGAGAGAAGGGGTCATGGACGCTCATTTCCAGAATGAACAAAGAACACTATGAGGGAGAGGAAAAATGCCTCTTGACCGCTCCCGACATGTGTGTGCACAAATACGCACACAAACACACACGTACACACATGCATGCACATGCACACACATACACATGCATGCACGTGCGCATTCACACACACACACACAGACACAGACACAGACACAGACACACACACACACACACACACACACACAGGCTGCCCCAGCCTGCATGTCACCATCAATCAGCGCCTTCCCACTTGCCGTTTGCAGGCAGAGTTCCCTACAGATGTGCTTGGGGGCTGGGAGAAGGAGAAGGTGGAGCTGGGGCTGGGGAGGGAGGGGAGGTAGAGATGTCCTCAAAGAGTTAAAACCTTGCCTCACCAGACTGCGAATCCTCCTCGACTCTCCCCCACCCCCATCCCCCTCAATCCAGCCAAACAACAGCTTGACATTTTCCATCCTTCACGAGAAAGACAAAGACGGGAAGATATTCCCATGATCCCTTTCTGCATGCCTAACCGTGAGCTCAGGTGCCGTAGCGTTTGCCCTGCGCCGGCCCCATCAACATGAAGGGCGAACTCATCCTTTCTGCATCTTTTTCTCGCCACTGCTTGATTAATTGGCTGACTACTACGCCGGCGGAATACCTAATGCCTTTCCTTCCCCTATTCTTCCTTCACAGTTTTTTTTTCCTCCTTTGCTCCATTTACATATACTTTATATTCCATAATTTTCACCGAAAAAGAAAAAAAAAAAAGAGCGGGCCCATCTCAGTAATTTGATGTAATGACGGCATGTCACCAAAAAGAGGAATTAGAAAAATCTGTAGGTATTTAATTTATTCTTGTTTTTTTTTTTTTCCAAGTAGAGCTCTCTGAGAAAAGCATTAATATTCATGGGCAAGAGAAAAAAGTATACTCAATAGGAAAATTCCAGATTTTTTTAGGGGTGGGGAGGCAGCTAAATTCAATGCATTTTTAAGCACCATTATTTAACTAATAGTGCCTGAGTCCCTCTGGCCCTAGTTCCTCCCTTTCAATGAAAATAAGTGGGTTTTAGTTTGCCTTCAAGGGTTATGTGTGTTGGGCTCACCCCCACACAGTTGAAGCAGGAAAGCTGGGTTCTGTGTTTTCCTCCCCTCCTGGGAGGACTCAAATGAAGAAGAAAAACATAAATAAAGGCCTTTCAGAGTCCCAGAGCTGGAGTTTTGGTTCTCCTTCAGCCTCCCCTGTTGGCTGTCATAGTTTTCTGATGGCTCTACAGAGGAAACAATTTCCTTGAGGTTTCCAGCTAGACCACCCGCTTCCTGTTAACCTGGGTTTGGGTTTTGTGCTATTAATTAACAACTTGGTTATCAAGTTAAGTGTTGAGTTATACCATAATCTTGATAGCTACCAATGAAGCAGGAAATAAAATAACGAAGCATCAGACAGATGCCGTAAATGTGAGACCTGGAATGGGAGCAGTCTTTCTCTCTCCAAGGAAGGTCTTTCCAAATGGTCCCAGGGTGTGTGGCTCTCCTAGTAACAGTGATGTTGGAGGCATCTGAGGAGTCGACTCAGTCTAGTAGGAAGATGAGTTCTCAGCCATGGGGACCTAAATGCCCACTTTCATCTTAATCAGTGGGATCGAAAACATGTATGAGTTTATGGGTCCTGAGTCTAAATCATTTGCCATTTGTGATAATAAAAATTATTATTAGCATAATGATTACAATAAGCAATTCTATGTACTATTAATTTTTCTTTATTTTTAAATGGAGTTATACTTACAGTAAGCTGCACGAATCTTATGTGCAGAGTAATGGATATTTTACCCATGTTTGTACTTTACGCAGATCGATATATAGAACATTTCCGACACCCTAGAAGGATTACTTGTGCTACTCAAGTCAATGCATACCTCCTCAAAGATAGCCAGTCTTCTGGCTTCTGGCACATAGATTCGTTTTGCTGGTTCTTGAACTTTAAACAGATTGAATTATACAGCATATACTATTTTGTGTTGAGGCTTTTTCTTAAAAACAAAGTGTTGGGGACTGATCCACGTTGTTACGTGTCCCAGTAGTTCATTGTTATCATTGCTGTGCAATATTCCAATGCATAAACACTTTAGAATTCAATTATCAATTTTCCTGTGGATGGTTATTTGGGCTGTTTCCAGTTTGGCCTACTTTGAGTCAAGCGGGCATGAACACCCTCCTCTACACCTTTGGAGAAATAGAAGCTCTCATTTCTCCTTGGAATATACCCAGGAATGGGATATCTGGTCACAGGGTAAATAGACCTGTAGCTTTAGTAGAAACGCCAAACAGTTTTCCAAGTGGTTGCGCCAATTTACACTTCCACCAGCAGTGGCTGGGGTTTCCGTTGCTCCGTATCTTCACCGACTCTTGGGATCATTGTCATTTCTTTTACCTTTAGCTATTGTTATGTGTGTAGGAGGGGCAAGAAGGAACCTTGGCAGAAACCAAACAAGGAGAAAACAAAGGATGCTTACTCAGCAAGACACAGATAAGAGAATCAGAGACACACACACACAGAGAAAGAGGAAAACAGCCAGGAAGAACCAGAGAAATACAGCTGGAAACGCAGACAGAGGAAAACATTGAGAGCAAGGTAAATGGATGGGGAAAGGAGCCCAGAAAAGAGAAAAAGAAGAGAGAAAAGAAAAATGGAAAAGGTGAAGTTGAAAGGGAAAGATGAAAAGTTGATAAAGGAGAGAAAAGCAGGCAAGAGAAAGGAGGAGAGAGTGAACAACCCTGGGTGACCGGCCAGGGGAGCAGGGCAAGTGCAGAAATTGGTCTCTTGGTATTTTATGAAACATGGCCTTTTCTTTCTTTCTTTTTTTTTAAAGTGCTTCTTGATATTTTTATGTTTATATGTTTTAACTTGGGCCCGACCTCATGGAAAATGCATGAGAAATAAGTGGTTTCTAGGAATGTTTTATACATGGCCGGGGAGTTGTAAGGATGCAGAAGTGGGCAGAAGAGAGGGAGGGAGCGTGGACGGCCCCCTCCTTGGGTCTGTCTGGCAGGACTTGACTGTGGTCTGTGAGCAGGTGCTCTCAAGGTTGTGTAGAAGGTAACCCAGGGTGGCAGATAACAGATGCACCCAGGATCTGCTCCAACCCTGTGACTTTGGGCAATCCACATCCCCTGCTCTGAGCCTCGGTTTCCTCCTCTGCAATATGGGATGTTAGCATTGCCCATTTTGCAGAAGATGGGGACACTTAATCTGTTCCAGGGCCGGGTGGGGACCACAGGGCTCTAGGAAATCTTAGGGAATCAGCGGTTTAAAGCAGAGCGTGAAATGCAAAAGACTGTCTCTGAAATCAACAGAGGACTCAAGAAAATTTCCTCATGTATCTACCTGGTAAAACCCTTTCCTGGTGTGAGGTTCTTGATGTGGGCCCCATCTATTTCCATGCCTTGCTGCCACCATCCAGGAGCCCCATCCTTAAGGACTCTGTTTTTCCAACATGCCACATAACATTGCATCCCTTGTCATTGGACACACTGTTGCTGTCACTTGACATGCCTCCTTATCCAGTAAGACAGTGCTTCTTAAAATCCCTGTGGAAGAGTAGAGACTAAAATCCATTTTACCAACCAGATGGGAAATTGTACACCCTCTCCCAAGGAAATCAATGCACATTCTCACCATCTTGTTTACAATGTCAGTGGTTTCCCTGGTCTCGATAATCCCATCTCTGAACTCTGATTTAGGAGTTTCTGCTTCAAGAACTTGCTGCTAAGGCCATTGCCTTCATGGAAGCTTCTATCTAGGTTTGCCCTAAAACACCATCAGCCTCTCTCCTGAGACTGGTCTCCCTAGGACTTGGGACTTTGCTCCATCATGTTTGTGTGTCATCTGTTCATGTGTCTTTCTCCTCCACGAGCAGAGGAGGGTTTGTGCCTGTCTCTGCATCCCTGAGGCCCAACACAGGAACTGGCCCAGGGGAGGCCCTCAGGAAACGTCAAAAGCATTTGTAGACATGTCTCTTTTGGCCTTCACAGTCAGAGTTTTGCAGTAGCTGCAAAGGCAGAGTGGGAGCCTTCTAGAGCTTTTCTTCATGAAGCTGGACCTTGTCCCTTTGCAAGGATGAAGGCATCCTCCAATGGAAGCGCGGGTCTGCGTAGGGAAACTGAGGCCTCCAAAAAAACCTAACACACTCACTCCCAAGAAGCATGAAGCCTCCTAACATCATGAGCATACTTCATGCTAAAATTGGCAGAGGTAGCTGTCAGTATGATGGGAGGAAGTAAACTATAAGAAGTAAGGAGTGGGTTCCCACTCCTGCTCTGTCACTGTCTCCTGTGTGACCTTGGGCAGGTCACTTTCCCTCCATGGGCCTCAGTTTCCCCATCTGTATATTGGGGTGGAGTGAGAAAGGATTGGGGATCTTCAAGGTTTCCCCAACTCTAAGAGTCTATGAGCTCTGAAGATGCTCTTCAAGAAGGCTGTGATTTATATCACAGATGTGCAGGAGAAAAACAACTGCAGAGGAGTCAATTTTTCTCTTGTAAATGGGATCTTTTTTAGAGGACTCCGGGGAGAAAGAAAGAGACAAACATTTCTAGAAGGCCTACAATGAGGCAGAAGACACCGTGTAAACCTGGTCTTGTTTAGCTCCTTACACTAAAGTTTATTTACCTTGCAAATGTATTATATGACTAAAATTTTAAAATAAAACAATTGGTTGATGTTTTGTCTCAAAAAAAGAAACCACATGATCCTGAGGAAAACGTGGAAATACAAAAAATAAGAAGCAAATAGACAAATAATCCATTCATTCAACAGGAATTTATTGAATACCCACTATGTGTCAATTATGATACAAAGCAACTGGTTTTTTCACAGTTTTATATATATGTCTATGTGTATATATGTATATATATACACGTGTATGCGTGTATATGTGTATATATACACATGTATATGTATATACATAAACACACATACACATATATCCACACGTATATATACATGTACACACATATATATGATTATAAGCATAGAGTCTACAATATTTAAATTCTGCAACATAATTTACATTTCAATTATATTCATTTTGATGTTGTAATATAGTAGTTCTTAATAATTCTACCAGTTACAAGTCAGCTTTCTTTTTCCTGATTATAAAAATAACACACAAGTTTACTGAAAAATATGTGGACATTACAAGCACATAAAAAAAAAGGAATAAAGATTACTTATAATCTACCACCCATACTTCTTTCTACTTATACATTTAGACTCTCAAAGTACATGGATATCACCCCCTTCCTTTCCCCAGGGGACCCCCTATTGCCCATTCATCAGCCCCCACCAAAGTTACACACACTATAATGTTGCACACTACCCAAAATGAGTGATTCTGTCTATTTAAATCACCGCTTTCTATTCGGTACCTTGAACAGTGCCTGGTGCACAGTAGACGTTTCATACCTCACAAATGGTCTTTATAACAGAAGCAATGAGTGACAAGTGGGTCATACAGAACACAAGGTTTTATAATACACTTTTAATGGAAGTATCACCATACCACAAGTAGTTTCAATACTTGATCTTAGCCAAAAGGCTGAGAAGCAATTGTAAGTAGTTTCTGGTATTGTGAAATATTCTGCTGTAATATAATGGATGCTGCCTTCCTCATATCCTGTCATACAGATAAATCATAATTACTTTCCCAAGTCTCATCTTGTGGCCATCTAAATAATGCATTCAGAAAGGTCCTGGTAGCTGTTCTCTGCACAATTTCATGATCATTTTCTTGGGATAAGTTTCCAGATGTGAAATTGGCATGTCAAAAAGCAGGCACATGCAATGGAACATTACTCAGTTGTGAAAAGGGGTGAAGAACTGATGCGTGTTACAATATGGATGTACCTGGAAGACACCACGTTAAGTGAAAGAAGCCAGACATAAAAGATCACGTGATCCATCATTTATTTGATATATCCAGAACAGGTGAATCCAATCCACAAAGGCAGAAAGTGGATTAGTGGTTGCCAGTGGCTGTGGGGAGGGGTAATGGGGAGTGACTGGTTAAGGGGTATAGGATTTTCTTTTAGGGTGATGAGAATGCTTTGGAATTAGGTAGAGGTGATGGTAGTATGACATCATAAATGTACAGAAAGCCATTGAAATTGTTCACCTTAAAATGGTTAATTTTATGTTATGTGAATTTCATCTCAATTAAAAAGATAAACAGGCATGACCTCAAGGCCAACTTGCTGTGCCCATTTGTATATCCATCATTAATGCAGTTGAGTGCCTGTTTCCTCAAAAAATCAGATTCTATAAACGTGGCCAGTGTCGTAAGCAAAATACATTGATTATTAGTGATACCAGTTTTACTTTTCTCATGGGCTAGTGGATATTTATATCCCACTGACATGTTCACATTTGCCAGTCATACTGGGGTGCTGGTCTTACTGATTTCCAAGAATACATTTCTCCATTGATGATAACCCTTGCCATGTACAGCTCAATCTTCATCACCTATTTATTTTTGCCATTTAATTTTAACATAATCTTAACTTTTTCAATTGTAACTATCCTACAACCAGCGACTACCACACCATCCTGTTGACTACCTGCTAAACATTGAGCTCCTACACCAATTTTCCTCCTCCTCATAGAGTCCAAGTCCACTGTCAGTGTCTCGGAGCCAGCCCTGCCTCCAATCTCAGAGAGCAGGCCTTAACTGACCAATCCAATTACAGCCGCTTTATTTATCTTCTCAAGGTTGGTTAAGACCTGGACATATGGCATGATCACAGGTCATGAAATATAAAGGAAAGTTTGCTGGGGGCCCCTGGGAAACTTTGTTTGGCTTTTACAAAGAGGCATTCATGAGGCAATGTCCCCATTCTTTCTCTAAATATGGCTGGATCTGGATGTGATGCTGGGATCTCTGCAGCCATTTTGTGTCCATGAGGACAGTAAGCCCAGGCAACAAAGCTAACATGTAGAAACGGACCTCTGCAGGCACCTTCTCACTGCACTCTCACTCTGGGCTTCTCATAAGGTAAGATAGTGGATGTCTTGATCCCTTCGGGCAGCCGAGTTAAGATGCCTGTTACTTGCAGCTGAGAGTATCCTAAACCAGCAACCCCATCCAGGGCAGTTGTTTCACTTTTTTTGTTTCTTAAATTTACAAACCAACTGCTTCAATAAGCACCTTCTTAAAGAAAATTTTTTCCATTTTTGATGCACATCCTCAAATTGATTCCTAGAAGTGGAATTAAAAGATGACATGATATTAATTTTTGTTTTTGAGACAGAGCCTTGCTCTGTCTCCCAGACTGGAGTGCAGTGGCACGATCTTGGTTCACTGAGAGCTCCACCTCCCAGGTTCATGCCATTCTCCGGCCTCAGCCTCTCAAGTAGCTGGGACTACAGGTGCCCCCTGCCATGCCTGGCTAATTTTTTTGTACTTTTAGTAGAGACAGGGTTTCACCGTGTTAGGCAGGATGGTCTTGATCTCATGACCTTGTGATCTACCTGCCTCGGCCTCCCAAAGTGCTGGGATTACAGGCGTGAGCCACCGTGCCTGAAGTTGCTTGATTCATATTTTTATTTGCTTTCCAGTTGAAGGCTCTACAGAATTAGTCTGTAAAGCTAGAAAATAAGGGGGTAGGGGCTAGACCCCAGGTCTTCTGATATCACATCCAAAGCTAGATATGAAAAGGGGGCTGATCCTTACTTCCTTTAAATCTGAAATAATGAGTAATGGGTTCAGTTTGTCTGAATGAAAAATCCCCTGGATAGCCAAACCATGTTGCCATATCCATTTCTGTGCTTTACACTTTATTATGTAGGATTTCAGAATGTATCTCTAAGTGTGATTGGATCTGGGAGTGATGCTGGGGCTTCTGCAGCCATTTTATGTCTATGAGGAGAGTCAACCCCTGAAATAACTGTCCCTGAATAGGGTTGGTGGTTCAGGATGTTCTCAGCAGTAGGTAAAAGGCACCTTAACTCGGCTGCCCGAAGGGTTCAGGACAGGTTTTTTTGTTTTGTTTTGTTTTTTAGATGAAATCTTACTCTGTCACCCAGGTTGCCGTGCAATGACACGATCTTGGCTCATTGCAACCTTCGCCTTCTGGGTTCAAGTGATTCTCCTGTCTCAGACTCCTGAGTGGCTGGGATTGCAGGTGTGCACCACCACGCCTGGCTAATAGTTTGTATTTTTAGTAGAGATGGGGCTTCACCATATCCGCCAGGCTGGTCTCGAACTCCTTGCCTCAAGTGATCCACCTGCCTTGGCCTCCCAAAGTGCTGGCATTATAGGCATGAGCCACTGCACCCAGCCAGACAGCTATTATGCTACCTCGTGGGAAGCCCACATAGGATTGGGTTGTAATTTGAGGTGGGATGGATCATGAGCCCCCATGATGACCTGATGAAACGTGTGAATCTTCCCCCAAAAACTGGCATGCGCACCTGTGTTGGTTTTCTAGGGCTGCCATGGCAAAGTGCTGCAGACCAGGGGGCTGAGAAAAAGGGAAATTTACTTGTTTACAGGTTTGGAGGCCAGAAGTTATAGATCAAGGTATGGACAGGGCGGGCTCCTTCTGAAGACTGTGAGACAGTGTCTGTTCCAAGCCTCTCTCTTAGCTGCCTGTGATCCCAGGGGTCCTTGTCCTGTAGATGGCTGTTTTCTCCCTGTATCTTCTCATCGTCTTCGTTCTATGTATGTCCATGTCCAAATTCTCCCTTTTGATAAGGATATAGCCATATTAAATTAGGTCCTACCCCATGACCTTATCTTAGTTTGTTCATCGGCAAATACCCTATTTCCAAATAAGGTCTCATTCCCAAGTTTGGGAGAGTAGGATTTTAACATCATTTTCTGGACACAATTCAACAGGTAACACCATCCAAATGCATAAGCTTGCACCTAGAATGTCAGGGGTCATGAACATGTTATGGTTTATCTAGGATTCTGTTTTATTCTGAACTATTCATTTTTGAGTGGGTAGTAAGAAAGAAGTGATAGAGAAACCAAGGCCTGAAGAGGGAAGCACACATTCTCACAGCACCCATGAGAACATGCAAGGACTGGAACCAGTACTCCTGGGCTTTCATGGAGCATCTCACCAGGATTCCAGCCTTTGCTGAGTCCAGTTCTCTGGCACTCACAGAAGCCGAGCCTTTGAGTTAGACAAGCTGAAAAAGGACTGGCGGCCCAACTTCAAGGGAGGCAGAGAGAAGCTGGCAGGAACTGGGGGTCCCTGCCAGGGGACACTCCTTCCCTGGTACGTGAAGGGAGCTAGAGCGCTGGGAGTCAGGGGCAGGAAGGTGTCAGGTCCTGGGGAGGCCAGAGCTTGTGCAAATCAATGCAGATCCTAGGAGGTGTGGGAGAGGAAGCTCGCTCTTACAGTTAACTCCTCAGGACAACAGCGGGGTGGATTTCGGCTTCAGTTCCCATTGACCAAGACTCCTGGACATTTAAGGGAGCAGCCAGGAGGGGGCGAGGAACCCTCCTCTCTGCTGCTTGTGCCAGCTGCCGGTCTATAGGAAGCCAACATGTCAGCCCTCCTGCCCACCAACGCCAGCCCAGAGGTGCCAAGACACCAAGTGCAGCGGAGCCAGCTGGCAGCGTAACGGAGAGCCAACGGCCCGGCCGGCCGGCCCATCTGCTCCTCACTGCCAGCTGCATGCCTGTGGGAGGCGGGCTGGCAGCCCATCCGAGTGGCCGAGGTGCCAGCCACCGGGTGCTCCGGGCCAGCTGGCAGGCTGGCAGGACTGGCCAGCATACCCATCTGCCCGCCGGCACCAGATGAACGTGCCGGGGAACTGTGCCCGGGGACCTCAGGGTGCCAGCCTGCCTCAAGTTCCAAGGCATTGGAGACGCTGGTTCTCCTCTTCCCTCTCTCTCAACCCTCGAGAGCCCTGAGATGTTACTAACAAAGACCCAAACAAGGCATGGGGAATCACAGAGGGGGGACAGGAAGTAACCCTTTCCGTCTGCAGGACTCCAGAATGGTGAATTTGCAGGACGTCAGGAGCACAGTGCATCAGTGATTAAGAGCACGGACTCTGGGGCCGGATTGCCTGGGTCCAAATTGCAACTCTGACACTAATTAGCTGCGTGACTTAGGGCGGGCCTCTTAATTGCTTGTAGCCTCAGTTTTCTCAAATGTAAAATGAGAAAGTAGCACCCACTTTATTGGGCTAAATGAGGAAGAAGTAGAAGGTGGTCAACACTCAACACATGATGTTTGTTATTATCAACCACATTCTCAGAATCAGATTCAAGGAGTGTTTTACACTCAGGGGTGCCTCAGATATAATCTGGTCCAATTTCATCATTTTAAAGTGGGGGAATTAAGGCCCAGAGAGGAGAAGGGCCGTACTTAAAGTCGCAATCATGTAAGAGTCATTTGGGGTACAGAGGCTAGATTCCAGGTCTCCTGTCACTCTCCCTAGTCTGTTGCCATGAAATGCTCCCCTGAAATAGAAGAGATGATGGAAAAGTAGGGAGGAGCCTTCCCATCCTGCCCCAATGCACCTAAATGCCTCAGGTGCACAGCTGCCACACTCCCTGGTTAGCCCTCAGAATGCACTGCCTAATAGGTGAGTGTGGGTGTTTCTGAGTGTTGACATCTATTCTTGTGTATCTACCATGTGAGCATAAATGTTTGGTACCGCCAAATAGATCCAAATCTCAAGTGCCAAGACCATGTTTTATTCTGGAACATCACCCCCACCCACAAGTCACCCCTCTCGAATCCTCAGATATCATATCCAGAAAGCCTCTGATATCCCTGAGCCCCTATGCTTAGCACAATACCTGGAATGTAGACGGAGCCTTGGTTCACTTGGTGCAGCTCCTTTAATTGATGAATCAGGACTTTTACTGTCCACCCAACAACCAATAAGAGCAGGGATCCTACTGTTTTAAATCCTTTATGCTAATCAGCAGCCCTTGGATCTCACTTAGAGCCTAGCTATTCTTGGTTTGCACACAGTACTAACAAAGGCGGTTAGCTGATCTTCCTGTCTACAAATTGAATTCAACAAACAAAAAGGGAGAAGGAAAAGCTGCAGGTAATAAAGGCCAATAAAGTTGGCTGGTAGTGTCTTCACGGGCATCAGAAATAGGTAGGATTATTTGAAAATAGCCTCACTAATGGCAAAAACTGTGCGGTCTAGGGCCATTTTGTGAAGGGGCAGAGGGGGAGACCCCTTGGCATTGTACAGAGCCTTTCATTTCTCACTGGAAAATAAATGATGCTCATAATGATAGATCGGAGATTTAGTTCAAGGGGCCCTGTCCAAACTATCAAAGAGCATAGTGCATTTTACAGAGATTTTCATCCCAAACATAATTTTTAAGATGATAATTAGAGGCGATCTTCCATCAACCAGAAAGCTTGGCTTTCTCAAGTGACTAAGTCAGGGAAGGTTATGTGCTGCAGGATCCACTGCTCTTTGTGTGGATGGAGACGACAATTAGAGAATTTAAGGGAAGCAAAGGGAAAGTGGAAGGTGGAGAGGGGGATCAATCAAGATGGCTTTGCATTCTGGACATGAGTGTTAACTCTCCTTAGCTACATATTTATAGAATGGGCAGCTTTCAAAACTATTTTGCACCCATTATACATCACCTCATTTATTGGGATTCTTGTCGACCAAAGAGGAAACATGCACATATGTGTATGCACACACACAGAGATGTGCACACATACATGAGGACACACATCCATGCACATGTACATGCAGACACTGACACACAGAGTAAGTCCCACCCTAAAATACCCAAGAAGAAATCGATGCAAAAAATCACTTTGCAGAAAAGTACATGTATGTGACGATGCACACACTCAAGCATGCATATACAAATACACACACAGGCATGCATAGAGATACACACAGGCTCACACACATCTACACACAATTACATGCAAAGATGCACACGTGCACATGTGCATGCACATAAACACACAGACATGCATACATGTTGCCATCCTTTATTGTTGCCTCAGAACAGTCAGCCTGAAAGATTTTTTTCACTGTCTCAGACTGGTGAAAGTCCACATAATTTTGGGATCTTGCCTTTTTTTTGTGTTTTGAGACAGAGTTTCGCTCTTGTTGCCCAGGCTGGAGTGCAATGGTGCGATCTTGGCTCACTGTAACATCTGTCTCCTGGGTTCAAGCAATTGTCCTGTCTCAGCCTCCTGAGTATTGCAGGTGCCCGCCACCACACCTGGCTAATTTTTTGTATTTTTAGTAGAGATGGGGTTTCACTATGTTGGCCATACTGGTCTTGAACTCCTGACCTCAGGTGATCTGCCCACCTTGGCCTCCCAAAGTGCTAGGATTACAGGCGTGAGCCACTGCTCTTGGCCTGGGATCATGACTATTAGGAGGGGATGATGACACTGTAACTGCCACCATTCTGAGGTGGGCCTCGTATGTTCAAGATCTTGTGCCTGGTATTTGACATTCCACTTACCACCCTCTATATCTTTTTCTTCCTCCCATTCCTTCTTTTTTCTTTCTCTACCTTTTTCTTTTTCCCTCTTTCATGAGCAGTTCCGTGAGCACTTTCTCATTGTAAAACATCAACATTATACTGACAAAACAAATCTTCCTCCTGTATATTTTCTGCTTTCGTAACCACTCAATTTCTGAGCAATAATGGCTGTGATCAATTTCAAGTGGAACCTACATCCCCCGATTTGACATGCAGTTCCATAGTATATACAGAAAAGCCCTGAATGTCCACAAACAGGATAAAGGTTAAGCGTACTCTGAAATGCCATACGATAGCTGAAAATAACCAAAGCAAATTTTTGGAATAATATTAGTCAGCATCTACCAGACCCTAAATAGGAGTTACCACTCTCCCTGCATTCCATCATTTAATCCTTCCAGGTACACCTGCACACGATTAATGTTCCCATTTAACAGATATGAACACCGAGGAAAGGTGGGATTAGGAGGTTAGGACATTCGTCGTGCTCATACACTAAAATTGGAATGACACAGAGAAGATTAGCATAGTCTCTGTGCAAAGATGACATGCAAATTTGTGAAGGACGTTAGGACATTTGTCCAGCCAGCATGTTGCAGACCTGAGATTTAAACCACATGATCTATCTCTAAAGCCTGCATTCTTCTTCTTCTTTTTTTTTTTTTTTTTAGGTGGAGTCTTGCTCTGTCGTCCAGGCTGGAGTGCAGTGGCGCAATCTCAGCTCACTGCAGCCTCTGCTCCTGTGTTCAAGCAGTTCTCGTGCCTCAGCCTCCTGAGTAGCTGGGATTACAGGCATCCGCCACCATGCCCAGCTAATTTTTGTATCGTTAGTAGAGACAGGGTTTCACCTCGTTGGCCAGACTGGTCTTGAACTCCTGATCTCTGGATCTGTCCACCTTGGCCTCCCAAAGTGCTGGGATTACAGGCGTGAGCCACTGCGCCCGGCCTTAAAGCCTGCATTCTTAAGACCCATGCTAAGATAACCAAGAAGCAATACGTGAAAAAAAAATCCATTTGCAGAAGACGGTGCACAATATGATCCCATTTATATAAAAACTGAACACATATGTACGGGTGCATACATGAATGTATGGCTTTCCATAAGTCCAGCAATATCCCAGTACACTTTTAACAAATGACTGGCGCAGCAGAGGTGAACGGACTTTCTATGGCTGCGGAGCTGGGTTCAAGTTCACCTCTGTCCGATGACACAGCTTGTGCTGTATTCACAATACTTTTCTTCCTATGATAACAGAGTGAACTTTGCTGGGAGTGGGTGAATTGGAAGAGGATTGTTTTTAATGAGTTTGCCACCAAAAGCATCTTTTGGAGAGAACACCTGTCCCTCACGGTTTCATGCCTCTAGAAAGGAATGGGTAGCTCCATGAGGTCGGAGAAGAAAGAACTCTGGGCTGTATAAAGTATAAGACCATCACAGAGGGAGGACCCCTCCAGCACTGACGATTGAAAGATGCCTCCAGTGCCTCCTTTATAGGGCGACGTATTGACTGGTCTCTTGGTTTGGTGGTGCAAAGTCTCTAAAAAAATCTTAGCAAGTTTCAAATGCACTGTGGGGCTGAGGAAAGTACTTCAGCTGGGGCCCAGAAGACCTGCGTTGCAATCCTATCTCTGCCTCTTGCTTACTCTCTGTCCTTTCTCTACTCTGTTTTCCAGCTCTGCTCACTGGGGCAGGGATCTGGACTTGGGGACTGGACTTGGGGAGCCAGTGGAGAGAACACCAGGTTTAGCCTTCAAAACTCAGCCTCGTGTCTTACAAAATTCACAACGTGAAGCAGTGCACATGATATTCTGGAGCGTCACTTTCCTCATCCATGAAGTAGAAATGATTATTTGATGCATATCTGTCTCATGGGTGGTTACTATGTATGAGTTCTTGGTGGTGTTCTAGGCAGAGGCCATTACAAGTGCAAAGGCCCTGTGGCACCATGCTTGATGCTCTATGACCGCCATCTCAGAGAGGAAGGCACTAACTGTGGGCCACCTCGCATTGATCACTCCACCTCTACCCACGACGATCAAGAGGACCAGAGTGGTCAAGTAACTGGCTCGAGTTTGCAGAGCTCTCTGATGACAAAGCAAGGACTGGAACCAGACAGGACTAGAGTGAGACAATTGTTGGGCACAAAACTTCAGGGGCACCAAAAAGTTCAGTAGTCAAGATAGATAACACGAATAAAACATTATTTAAAAAATGAAAGTTAGTGCAAATAAATCCCTGATGAGCAGAAGATCAACATTTTAAACCATTACAGGATGAGTAGACTGATTTCTCCATTTGCCTCAGCCTCCAAAATGGTTCTTCACAAAGCTTTATTTAGAATTTTTAGACTTTGTTCATTGTGGGTTTTTTCATTAAATTTGATTTTTAAAAATGCTACATTAAAATATTTATTTTGGCTACTGAGTTTTCTGGTGCCCCTTTAGTTTCCTGCCACCCATCTTACCCTGGTCTGGGCCTTACAGATCTGCCAACCAGGATGCCTTGTTCCTTCCCTGCATCTCCTCTCTCATTCATTCATTCACTTACTTATTTGGTCATTCAGCAAGTATTTTGGGAAGTCAATGATTCCAGCAACTGGGAAAATGTCAGTGTATTATTCTGTTTTCACACTGCTAATAAAGACACACGTGAGACTGTGTAATTTTTAAAGGAGAGATTTAATTGACTCACTGTTCCACATGTCTGGGGAGACCTCACAATCACAGTGGAAGGCAAAGGAGGAGCAAAGTCACGTCTTACATGTCAGCAGGCAAGAGAAGTTGTGCAGGGGAACTCCTGTTTGTAAAACCATCAAATCTGGTGAGACATAGTCACTACCACGAGAACAGCATGGGGGGAACCACCCCCGCAATTCAGTTATCTCCACCTGGCCCTGCCCTTGACATGTGGAGATTATTACAATTCAAGGTGAGATTTGGGTGGAGACACAGCCAAACCATATCAGTGAACAAGACAGTCATGGTATCTTCTGTCCTGAAACTCACAGTCTAGCTGGGGAGACAGATATGATTCAAATAATCACATAAACCAATGTAAAAGTAGAAATGTGGAAATAGAACAAAGGGACATTGTTCTATTGGGGGCATTGCCCAAGAAAGGCAGTCCGGGAAGGCTTCCCTGAGGAGGTGGTGTTTGGGTGAGAAGGAATTAACCAGCTGGGGGTGGATTGAAGATCTGTGGCTAAGAATGATCTAGGCAGAGGAAACAGCAGGTGCAAGGGTCCTGTGGCAGGATCAGGATCGTGGAGAATTCTAGAAACACAAAAGAAACCAGTGCAGTTGGCATGCTGAGTGCCAGGAAGAGTAAGGGGCAAGACAGGGATGGAGAAGTGGGCCTGCAGACACAGTGGGGAAGGATTTGATCTCTGGTTCAAGGACAATAGGGAGCCACGGGAGGGTTTCGAGCTGAGGAGTGGCGTGATCAGGTTTGCTCTTTAGAGTGATGCCCTGGGCTGCTGGGTAGAAGGTAGGTTGGCATTGTGGATAGATCCCAGACTCCCTAGTTTTCTAGTCCAGCTCCCCTCTTGCTTGTGGTGTGACCGTGGGCAAGTTACACAGCACTTGCTTTCTCTGTGAAGCCCTTGCTTTTCAGTTCACTCATCTGTAAAATGGGCTACCAGCCTCTTAAAGTTGTTGAGAAGATTAAATGAGATATGCGTTGTCTCCTAGAATAAGGCTGGCATAGAGTTAGCATTCTATAAATGTTGTCATGATTATTATTACAGATGATAGATTTGGGGACAAAAAGAGAAGACGGTGAGAGATCATCTCCTGCCCTCAGCCCCAGGGGTGGCTCAGTCCATCTTCTCCGCCTGAAGTTCACCACTCCCGTCATTAGAAAGTGGCTATTCTTTTGGCTGTGTGCTGTCTGGAGAAGAGGGCATGGTGGAGGCTGCAGGAACGCTGTGAAGGTCTTAAAAGAAATTATAGCCTGCATAAAAATATTCACTCCAGTGGAGGGGCTTAAACCATTCCCTTGGGCATTGAACAGTGACTGAGAGTATATTACTGTGCACTTAAGGCGACTGCAGCCACCCAAGGTCAGAGAGAACGGAAGGGAAGCACTTAAGCATGGAAGTGCCCCTAAATAGGAGCATCTTTCCCAGAGCTGTTCCTCTCCTCCATCTGCCAATGTCTCATCAGTCCCCTCCTTATCAACAACCCCAAGAAAAAGAACAGGCACTGAGATTCCTTAGGGAGGTAAGGGGAGGAGAGAGGAAAGAGGATGGGCCCGGGGTTGGCAACAAGAAAGTGTCCCAATTTTAGGGTGCGGTGGCTCATGCCTATAATCCCAGCACTTTGGGGGTCTGAGACAGGTGGATCACAAGAGGCTGAGAGTTTGAGACCAGCCTGGCCAACATGGCAAAACCGCATCTCTGCTAAAAATACAGAAATTAATGGCACATAGTGGTGCATGTTTGTAATCCCAGGTGCTAGAGAGGCTGAGGCAGGAGAATCGCTTGAACCCGGGAGGTGGAAGTTGCAGTGTGCTGACATTGCACCACTGAACTCCAGCCTGGGTGACAGAGTAAGACTCCATCTCAAAAACAAACAAACAAACAAACAAAGAGTATCCCAGGCTTAGCCATGATCTAGGAAGAGTTACTTAAAACTTCAGATCTCAGAAGCATCATCTGTAAAATGGGAGCCAGGCCAACTGCTTAGTTCTAATTTCAGCTAAGACTGAATGAAGAATCCCAGCCTGGAATGCCACATAGTAAGGGCTCAAAAAAGATCCTTTGTCCTTCTTGTTGCTTTTTGTCTTTCTTCCCAAGACATTTTTTTTTCTCTCCTGAACTCTAGGTGACTTTACTTCTTGGCAAGTTTCATAACCTCTGCAAGCCTCAGTTTGCTCATCTGAAAAGTGGGTATAGTAACCGGAAGGACTTACTGGTGGATTGTGAGGATTAATGAATCATTTTGAGCTGTTGCATGCTGACAGCAGGGAGACTGTATCTCACCTGTCTTGATAGGTTTTGTCTTTTCACAGTATGAAGGCAGTGGTAGGTAGATGCTGTCTTCACCCACTTACTCCTGCGCAGTATTTTCTGCTCACAGTCTCAGCAGTGTGGAATCATAGGTCATCCTGGATCTTAGCAGGTCCATGAATCAGTCCTCTGCAGTCATGCACACAAGCTCATCATGTCCTTAGACAGGGGCGAGAAGCAGGTCCTTGGCATCCCAAAGAACAAAGGAGCATGGCATCACAAGGAAAGGTGCTCTGGGCCAGGACTCAGAATCCAGATATAGGCTCTCACTGGCCTGGGGTCAGACTCTTTAGCTAGTTGTTCTGGCCTCATTTTTGTCAGGGAGAAACAATGGGTTAAGCAAGGGGAAAGAATGGAGTGTGCTTCATAGGGTTATTGTGAGAGGTAAGCAGGATAATGCATCTGAAATGCTTAGCACATAGTAGGAACATCAACTCTATTAGCTTGCTTTCCTCTTTCCTTGGGGCAGAGCTACATTTTGTGCAATATGCATCACACTTCTATTTGCTCTTTGACCAGTATAAAAATTTAAAAACTATATATATGTATATATTCACAAACAGATACAGATATATTCATCAAGAGAGACTAAATAAGAAAGAAAACTATGCTCACCAGCGGGTAGAAAGACCCATCACTACCAAGGAATATTTTTTGGTGTATGTGGGGACAAAAAGAAGCATTCTGTGGTTCAATAGGTTAGGTAAGCCTTGCACTGATAAAAGTAAATGGGTGTACATCCTGGCTAACACGGTGAAACCCCGTCTCTACTAAAAATACAAAAAAAGAATTAGCTGGGCGTGGTGGTGGCAAGCATCTGTAGTCCCAGCTACTCAGGAGGCTGAGGCAGGAGAATGGCGTCAACCCGGGAGGCGGAGCTTGCAGTGAGCCGAGATTGTGCCACTGCACTCCAGCCTGGGCAACAGAGCGAGACTCCGTCTAAAAAAAAAAAAAAAGTAAATGGGTGTCTTTCCCATAAGGTAGATTGGACCCTTAGCATGAGATGTGCATTGCAAAGCAACAAGAAGAACTTAGATATTCAGTGTTTTCTTCTTCTTTTTTTTTCCCCAACCTATGTGGTGGTGAATGCTCTGTAAGGGGGCTCTGGACTAAGCTTCTAGGGCACACTATTGGGGGTAGGGCAGGGAATTAAAAACTGCAGTAGCCAATCTCTAAGAGCTCCTCTAACTCGTGAAAGTAGATGCCTCTATTTTAGCTGTTTCCTTTGCCTTTTTTTTTTTCAATAACTCCTCTACATAACTCTTCTTCATTCTTGTATGTGCTTGTCTTGATGCAGTCCACAATCATGGTTTTATTGACCTTGTTTTCCTGTTACAAAATCACTCCGTGTTTGTGATTTGTTTCACGGTATTTCTCAAGAAGTGGCTTCAATCTCCTCTGGGATAGGCACGTTACCATGCACCATGGGGCAGCAAGCCTGCAGGAGGAGCTTGCAGTCCTGGAGGCTCCTGGCTCTCCTCTCACCCCGCTGCCTGCCCCTTAGTGATTAGTTGGAATCCAAGACAGCAATACAAGAAGTGTCGTTGGTGGGAGTGATGGAGTGCCTGCTGAGTGGGCCGCAGATAAGCACCGTGATTTCGGAGGACGCTTCATCATTTCGCCGTAAGAACATGTTAACGGGTGATTGTTTGAATGTCTCCAGCTAATAGGATATTATTCATAACACTCTGGCTAGTTGGAATGGAAGATGATAAGAAATTAAATCCTTAATGGCTTTCTTTAAGGGAGGACTTTTCCCAGGGGAACCAGGAACCCTGGGAAATCACTCCATGTACCCTGGCAATATCTATACGGAGAGAATTGGCTTTAAATGAACCTCTGAGGGTTACACAAAGGGTAAAAGAAAGAGAACAAAAAGCAATTGACATTAACCGGGTCCCTACTATGTGCCAAGTACTTAGACATTTTACATACATCACGTTACTTCATCCCAGCCCTGTCTCTGTTGTGACAAGGCACTATTAAGCTCATTTCGGAACTGGGAAAACGGATGTACACAGAGGCGAATTGACTTGGCCAAGGTCTCATTTCTGGTGCTGGAGTCACCATTTAATATTCTAAATCAATCTTCTTTTCCTGAAATGAATTATGGAGAGGGGAGCTGTCTGGAAGAAGTAGCCCTTACATGCAATTTGAAAGGTGGAGAAGCCATAGTATCCCAGAGGTAGCTGCAGCAGGTGTAGAGGGAAGGCGAGGGTTCTGCAGGTGGCTTCTGTTGACACCTGGGAATCGTCTACTTCCTGGATACCTGCAGCCAACATTACCCATGAGTATCGCTGTGATTCCTGAGCTTCTGGATTTCCTGGAAGCTTTTCTGAGCTTTGCTCTCCCTGTCTTTCCAACAAGTAAGGAAGCTTCTAACTCTACGTATTAAATCCCCTCCTGCTTGAAATACTGAGAACAATGACAGAACCCTGCTTGCGAAGTACCCTGATAAGCATTACACACATGCATGGCACAAACACACACACACACTCAACTCACAAAGGTAAATTCACAAGAATAGAATTACAGGTCACACATGTTGGGGACATAAGATATCACAATGATAACAATAACAGTATGTGTGTGTGTGTGTTTTTTTCCAACATGGAAACCATTTCTGGAACAATTTCTAGAAGCCTGGGAAGAAAGAGACCACATTACTTTTTGCCAACAACTGCTTTGTCCGCGTAATGAAATCCTCCTTCTAGATAAACAGGACAGAAATGGTGGTGAAATTCTTCAACGAGCAAGATTCACTTTCAATGGGAACTCACCATAGCAACTGGCTGTGAATATTTTAAAGTGAATGTGATTTTTGTTTGTTTGTTTTTATTTTTGTTGGGTACAAAATATCCAATATGTTCCCAGCCTCTCCACTCTTCTTCCTTCAGGTCTCATCAGCTCCCACAGTGAAAGCCAGCTTGGTTTTCCATTTGCAAAGTTCACAATTCACCCAGTCATGAGCTGTGCCTTTAACCACTGGCAAATTGTTTCCTGACAGCCCTTGCTACAATTTTCTCCCCTGACATTTGATTTACATATGATCTTTAAGCACAGCCATGGCGGTAATAGCGATTTGGTTAATATTCCACGCGCTCCCCCATGCCCCACACCTTGCAGGGCCATTTCGTTGCTGCAGTGTGGCAAAATGCATGTACCAAATAAATGTATTGCTAATGAAATAAACGGATTATGGGGAAGAATCAATTGCCCCGCTGCCGGGATGAGGCACCAGGAGTTAATTTTGTCTGGATCTGCAAGGGTAGCTGTTAATAGAATAGGCTTTTTACCTAATTGGAGGGAAAGTAAATGAAGTACAGTAATATTCCATGATGCATTGGACGAATTTACTTCATTTTCTCTTAGTCTTGCTTGATGAGTGTTTACAGCACAATGGAATTTATGGTCTCTCTTCTCTCCCCATTTTTCTTTTCTTTCCCGTTTTTCACTCTTTCTTTTTCTTCCCTTTACATCTCATTTTCTTTTCTTTCTTCTTCCTTCCTTCCCTTTTGTCCTTATTTCTATGCATTCACCCTCATCCATCCATCCATCCATCCATCCATCCATCCATCCATCCATCCATCTGTCCATCTATCCATCCACTCACCCATCTATCCACCCACTCACCCATCTATCCACCCACTCATATATCCACCCATTTATCCATCCATCCATCCCTCCATCCATCCATCCATCCATCCATCCATCCATCCATCCA
>NW_012114477.1:2617228-2720307 GCF_000951035.1 Colobus angolensis palliatus | reverse complement strand
CATCCATCCATCCATTTCTTCATCCAGCTAATAAATCAGGGTCTCAAATACAAATGTCTCCAGGAAACAGTAATATAAATGAGAAAATCTTGGTGAATCCTGTGGCAAAAGGGAACCATCACTATCCTTCTCCTCCTCATCAACATCAATATATCTATCACTTATTGAATGTGTCCATTCATCTTCCATTCTTTCAACATTTACTGAAGCCTGACTATGCTAGTTAAGACTTGATTGGCTTCTGTGGATATGATCAAACAAAACAGTGTTGCTGAGAAGCTCCTTTACACCAATCTGTGTATCTGGCTAATGCCTAGCCTCTTACCTAGGGTCTTTTCTCTCTCTTCTCCTGATGAACACATTGAAATTCTGTTGCAACAAATGTGCTTGCCAAGGACTGGAACCAATAGGTGTCAGGTGAAGGGTGGTCAGATCAATGGTATCAGGAGTAGGAGACATCACTGAAAATCTTAAAGAGATGGATCCAGGTACATTCAAGGGTTTCAGGACTTTTTTCCTAGTGCGAAAGTCATGCATGGGAGATCAGATACTAGTGGAAAGAACAGAATGTGGCTTACTGAATGGAGAGGTCATGAGTTAGGGGGCCGAGGCCTAGGGCAGCTCCAGGGACAGCCTCAAGGCCTTTAATCTGGGCAAATCTGACGTGGTAAAACAACTCCTAAAATGCTCTCTCCAATAGCAATAATCCTAAATGGCATTTACTGAACACCTACTCTATACCGAACATTGTCCTTTCCATATGTTATCTCACTGAATCCTATAGCGAGCTTTCAAGAGGTGAATCACGTTATCCAGCTGTGGTTGAGGAAAGAGACTCAGATTCAAAGAACATAGTGCTATGTTATGCAAGGTCACGTGCCTGATAAGAGGCAGGATTAGGATTGGAACCCAGGATTTAGAGCCCATAGTTATCCCCCAAATTTAGCATATCAAAATTCCTTGGGAGCTTTTCTAGCCCATTGATTCTTAGTGAGTAAGATCCCTAGGTGATCCTGATGCAAGTGTTTTGCAGACACCACTTTGACAAACTCCACCTGAACCTTGCTGAGACATGTTTTGGGGGACTTCTTTTATTTTTGCAGCATCCTTTGGTTGCTCATTGTCATTAGGAATGTGACAGTGCTCAGAGAAGAATCAACATGGGGCTGGGGGAGTGTCAGGGTAGCAGTTACTTACTCATGAACTTTTTGTTTGCAAAAGTTTCAGGTTTTATTTTCAAGGGCATGACTTCATCTACTATAAATGTGGGACAGACTGGGGTCTGTCATTTTCTTACTGAGGACCAAATCTCTGCACAGATCCAGAACCCAGATTTTGATTTCTAGTTAAATGCTCTGTCCAGGGTGAGTTATTTCTGAGAGCCTACTATGTGGCAGATACTTTGCTGGACACTGGGGATACAGAAATGAATCTACCAAGATCTTTAGCCTCCAGGAGCTCAATGTCAAAACCACATTCACCTCTCTGCTCTGTGTCTGTTGGGCTGACACCCTATAAAGCATTTATCATCTTGTTCAGCTGTCTCCTCTTTTCCTCCTTCTCTTACTGCAGACTTCTGCCTGTGTAAACTTTGCTGAGAATTTGAGCAGAAATAGTAAATAATGAAGCTCCAGAGGGTTGCACTAATTTCCCAGACATTTAATCAATACGGAGCTGCCCTGTTCATTACAGCTGTCAAAAACATGCAAAATCGTCCATCTGGTCCTCTCAGGTACAAAGCTCTGAGCTGGAGTCACCAGTTGCCTGCTTAATTACCACACCCCATTTTCCCTCGTTCTGTGGCCTCTCCATTAACCACGAGCTACCAGCTCAAGTATAAAGGCAAACAATAAATATTTGAAATGGCATTGCCTAGTCTGGGGTCTTTAACAGTGGTTGAGGTGGGTCTCGTCTCTAGATGAGGAATACAGGTGGAGTTTTGTGGAAGAGCAGCCTCCCCCAGCTTCTCCCCTGCACCACGACTTTGCCCAGTCTGCAGCCTCCTTCCTTCTGAGGCCCCTCCCTGCCCCTCAAATATTTAGACCTATTAAAAACCATTGGGGGGAAAAATGATCTATACAAAAGCTTTGCATAAAAAAGTGATCAATGCAAATTCCTCTGAGGAAATTGCTTCAACAGATGGAAACGGCCCATTTGCAACAAATGCCGCTGGCTGTGCAGATGGTAATTATGGGATGTATGTAAACATGCAAGCTCTGGCAAGCAGAGCAAACTGCACTGCTGAACTTAGCCTGCATCAGGGCTGCCTGCCCTGGCACTGCCCCTGCCCTGACTGGCCCATGGGCCAGGGGTTCAAGAGGATGGATTGTGGCTTGGAATTCCAGGACCTATTAGCCTCTATTTAATTACAGGTCTTTCTGAAAAGGTCCCTGTGAGGCAAACCATACATTCTCTAATCTCTGGGTGGACCCAAGCTATGGCATGCCCCCCTTGGAGAAAGAAATCAACAGGTACTGAGCTCTCACTGTGTGCTAGTATGCTAGGCACTGTGCTGTTAATCTTGAATGCATTATTTTGTTTAATCTTCATAAAGACTCTGGGAGATTAGCCTTATTACATCATCATGATCACCACCATTTTGTGAATGGGGAAATGAAGGCTTGGAGAGGTGAAGTGATTATTTTCAAGATCACAAAGTTAAGAAGTAAGGGGACCAAGATGTATCAGTTAGCTGTTGCTGAGTAACAAACAACCCCAAAATTCAGTGACTTTGAACAACAAGCATTTGTTATTGCCTACAAGTCTATGGGTCAGCTGGGCAGTTTTAGTAGACTGGGCTGGACTCAGCTAATCACGACTGAGCTTATTCAATCAAAAAGTTGGATTTGCATAAGTCTGGTGGTTGGCTGACTATTGGACTGGGATTATGGGGAGTGTAGGACCATGTGTCTCTAATCCACTAGCAGATCATGGTAGATGAGCAAGTTCCAAGAGAAACAGCAGAAACTCACAAGGCTTTTTTGGGCCCAGGCTTGGAAAAGGCACAGAATCCACTGCACACATTCTAGGGGTAAAGTAAGTGACACAGCCAATCCAAAGTGAAGAGTTGGAGACAGACACAACCATCTAATGGAGGGAACTGAAAAGACACATTGCAAATGACAAGGACACAGAAAGGTAGGGAAAACTTGGGCCAGTTTTGCAAGCAAATAAATCACATAAGACTTGAACTTAGAGTCCTCTGGCTCTAAGTTCAAATGTTCCAAGGCCAGCCATGATGGCCCGTCATTCTAGATACAGCTTGGTCCTCCTTTTCCATCTGACCCTGACTCTCTCTGGTCTGCATATAAGTCTTAGCTCATCTCTTCTTTCTCCCACTGATTCTCACTCCCACTCTCAGCCTCCTTTCCTTGGACATCTAAATTAGATGGCATTTTGTGCAGGAAGGGAGGAGTTGGCCCATTTGAGCTCTGTTTCTATCTCCATTTGTTTCTGTACCTTTTTGGGTCTCAGACAATCCCTCACCCTCCCTGAACCTCAGTGTTGCCATCTGTACAATATGTAAGATGGAGAAGATTCTATCTGAGATTCCTTCCAGGCAAATTCTTCATGATTCTATGAGTAGTAAGTGATTCCCTAGCCCTAGTGGTTTGGCTCATAACTGTACCTGTCCTGAAATTACCACCATCCTAGCCTCTACTTCAGGGAAATATCTGGGCTCCAGAAAATCTATATTGGATAATATATGTGTATAAAGCTTTATTACAGGGAGTCAACATAGTGTCATGGACTTCAGTTTTGGAATGAGATAGGCCTTGGTTCTCAGGCAAGCCTCTTCAGGCAATCTGCTGGCTATGTGACCTTGGGTAAATCACTCGTCTTCTCCCCCATCAGGCCAGTCTGGGCTTATTCTCATGGTGCATGATCCATGGTGCATGGATTCTCTTTCTAGAGTCCAAGAGAGAGAAGAATTGCAAGAGGTCCTTTGAGATACCAGCTTGGAAACAGCACAGTATCTCTGTTTCCCATATTCTCTGAGCTTCTGTTTTTTCATCTTCTCATAAGGTTACTGTTGATTAAATAGCACATAGTAGAGGCTTGACAAATGTTAGCTACTACACTTATTCTTATTTGTGCCATAGAACTCTTTTTTTTTCTAGACATTATCTCATTAAAGTCCATGATACAAGACAGGTGTATATTTTTATAGATTTATTTCACTATGGATGAAGAAATGGAGACCCTAAGAGAGGATGTGACTTGTTCAAGACAACACAGAATGTCAGCAGCAAAGCTGGGGTTGGCCTCTTGGCCTACAGCCCACTGCTCATCTCACGGTAACTCATCAGACCTGTCCCTCTCTTTCCCACTTATTATTCTGGCGTCCAGTGTACTCAACTTTGGCTTAATATGGGGATGGAGTGGGGAGTCTTGGGAGTGGAAGGGCTGAAAGGGAAGAAGCATGGTCAGGAAGAAGCAATGAGCTTGGGCTCAGGTGATACATAGACTTGGGTTTGCATGCCTGACTTAGTGACTTCACCTCTCTGAACCTCAGTTTCGTTGGGTGTAAAATAAGGCCACTGCCAAGATTAAATGAGATAAAGCTCATATAGGAGATAACACATGGTAGGTACTTAATGCATTGTAGTTCTCATTTTTCTAGCAATAGTTGCCAAAATACTGTGCTGTAGGGCGATGGTAGGGGAGTGCTTCATGAGAGTGTATGTAGTGATCTCACTGCCACTGTGTCTTTGCTTGTTCTGGGTGTGAGTCCTGGATTCCACTCCTGGAAATGCCAATTGCACTTCAAGATTTGATCTCCGAGGACCCAGAATCTCTAGGACCTGTTTGTGACATGAGTTTTATAACTTGTCTTGCAATAGTCTCCTTAATGATGATGGCAACGTTTCACATTGAGCAAACATTGAATCATTTCATTTACTCATTCAACAAGTATATTCTCCTCTGTGTCAATCACAGGAGATACATAGGGACATATAAGATAGGGTCCCAGTCCTCCCAGGTTGCAGGCTGCAGAGAGACATAGTCATGCAAACAGACAAGTTTTAAAGCTTTAAGGTGTATCTAATCTTTCAATAAAATATACATCCCAGAGTCCTGCCACTGGAGTCTGATTCAAGAGGTCTGGGGCCTGCATTTCTGAATAAGTATTCTTTAGGCCACAGTTCCAGAATCATTGGCTCAGACACCAGGGTTCTAAACATTTTAGAGTTTTATGCAATCCTTCGTGTACCTATTGAGAGCTTCTCATGTTCATTATTTTACTTCCAATCACTTCCAATATTTCCTTTCACCACATGGCCTTTGTACTCACTGCTCTGTCTGCCAGGGAGGCCTTCCCTTCCCCCTCTTCCTTTAGTCCTCATCTCTTCTCAGCCCTAGTCCTCAGAGATGCCATTCCCAATGTATCAGACCAAGCCAACTACTGTGACTCCATCTTAACTTCTCTCCTTAGTGGGGATATGATACATATAGTTATCCACTGCATAACAAAATAGTAGTCAACAATGGACCACATATATGACTGTGGTCCCATAAGATTATAATGGACCATATATAGAAACCTGATGTATGGCATTTGATATTGACATTGCAGATCAAATAGGGAAAATGATTGATATTCAGTAATTGTGCTGAAACATTTGGTTTTCAATATAAAAAAAATTAGGTTGGTGTAAAAGTAATCATAGTTTTTGCCATTACTTTAAAGGCAAGACCACAATTACTTCTGCACCAACCTAATACGTAAATAAAAATATGCAAAAATATTAATACCATCTAGGTTTGTGTAAGTACCCCATGATGTTTGCACAATGATGAAATCGCCTGATGACACATTTCTCAAAATGTATCCCTGTTGTTAAATGATGCATGACTGTATTTACATGTTGTTTGATGAAGGTTTGTCTTCTGCTCTAGAGTGTAATCCTTGTGAGGGCAGGAAGTCCATCTGTTTTGTTCAACTCTGTATCCAGTGTGCTGTGATTGTTGAATAAATGGCTGAGCAAAGCAATGAATCGTCCAGAATGCTCAAAGACCCCCTGAAATCTATTCACAGGCCCCAAGTTAAACTTCAGTTAGAGGTATCACCCACTCCCTTCTGCCCCTTTAAGCTCTTTGTGTTTGCCAATATGAATGGGTGGGAGAAAACACAGCTAATCTCTCTCATCTTTAGTGACCAGATCAAGGAGAAGCTTTGGAAGTACTTAGGAGGCAATGTAGACCTTTCTAGCTAGTAGAGCTGCTTTCACATGGAGCTGGCTGTCTCATA
Source organism: Colobus angolensis palliatus (assembly GCF_000951035.1). Classification (NCBI taxonomy): domain Eukaryota; kingdom Metazoa; phylum Chordata; class Mammalia; order Primates; family Cercopithecidae; genus Colobus; species Colobus angolensis. The sequence goes on along the minus strand of NW_012114477.1, from coordinate 2,714,054 downwards.
ATGTAGTGATCTCACTGCCACTGTACCTTTGCTTGTCCTGGGTGTGAATCCTGGATTCCACTCCTGGAAATGCCAGTCGCACTTCAAGATTTGATCTCAGAGGACCCAGAATCTCCAGGACCTGTTTGTGATATGAGCCTTATAACTTGTCTTGCAATAGTCTCCTTAATGATGCTGATGGCAACGTTTCACATTGAGCAAACATTGAATCATTTCATTCACTCATTCATCAAGTACATTCTCCTCTGTGCCAATCACAGGAGATACATAGGGATAAATAAGACAGGGTCCCAGTCTTCCCAGGTTGCAGGCTGCAGAGGGACATAGTCATGCAAACAGACAGTGAAAATTCAGTGTGATTAATTACAGGATTTTCATAGAACCCAGAGGCGTAAAAGCACAGAGAAGGCACTGAACACTGTTAAGGGATTCAGGAGGACTGCCTGGAGGAGGAATGACTTGAGCTGCACCTTGAAGGAGAGTAGAAGTTAGCCAAGCAAACCTGAAGTGGAAAAATGGGAAACAGCATTCCAGGTGGAGCAAACAGTCAAAGCACAGCCATGAAGGTGGTAAACAGCGTGTTGTGTTCTGGGAGCTGAAAGGCATCAGCGAAAAGGTGGAGGATGTGTGACTTTGAGGGCTCCTTTGGGTAGCCATAGTGGAGATGGCATGTAGGAGCCAAGAGAGAGAGAAAAACCAGTTAGGAGAGAGACTGAGACAGAGGCAGATGGTGGCAGTGAGGCCTAGAGAACCAATCAGACCCAGGGAATGTTACGGGGGAATTCTTACAGGAAGCAGGTGATGGAGAAGAATGAGGTTGTCCAAGTTTCTGGTTTGAGGGTGGTTCCCTTCTTGGGAAGAGACATGCACTTGGGGAGGGATGACAGGTTGTCATTGCAAGCTCTGGAACTGAGAGCAGCAGGCCATGAACCACGTGCCCAGCATGAGCACCTTTGTGCATCCATGAAAACAACCTTCAGGAAGAAGCACCAAGACATTGTCCTCAGTGCTTTGCAGGGAGGGGTCATCTAATCCTCATATCAACGCTCTGTGTAGGAATTGCTCCTAACTTCAGTTTTCACCTGAGGAAGCTGTGGCACAGAGAGGCTAAGTAACTTGCCAGAGATCACACAGTCAGCCAAATGCAGAGCTGGGAGGTGAGCTTGGGCAGTTTTTTGCCACAGTTTATGTACTGTGATAATTCTACATGCATACCTGCATGGAAACAAACAGACTGAATGTGGCGTCATGCATTAGCAGAGGCCCATCGCCGCCCAAGTGAGTTGGCCCAGAGGAACAGTGGAAAATGGAAGCCCCTCGCTGTATACGGCCAGCAGATGTGATGACATTTTGTTAATGTAGAGTTGTGAACATTCTGAGGTCTCACATCCAAATTCTGTGTCTCTTTAAAAATGAGCTCTGGTGACACCAGGCTGACATACCTGCATGACATCAGACTTCCTGCCTTGGCAGGAGGGAAAGGGTAGTGCTGCTTTCTTTCAATGAGATTTGCACTGCCCATTGTGCCCCAGTCTCCATCATTCCCTATTTCTCTTCACCTGGCCCACCTCGCTCCCTCATGTGCACCTCTGTCCAGCCCCTGTAGGTATTCGAGTTTGCAGCCCCGGAACTCAGAACCTCTCTGGCACTAAAATTATTTGGATCTGCTCTATCTCAACAGCTCTGTGAAGGAGATAGTATTATCATACACCCATTTTACTAGTAAGGACACTGAAGCTTATAGAGTAGAAAAGACATGTTTAAAGCCTTAAATCTCCTGAGTCTGGCCTGGAGACAGAACCCATGTCTCTTAACATCTAACCCTCTATGGGGAGGTTAGAGGCCCAGGATAGGACCCCAAGCCAGAGACGAAACCTCTCCCCAAGGCCCAGCCAGGTACTTTTTCCCCTGATTCTGTTTCTTCATCCTTCAGACACTGCAAGGAAGCCAGATTCCTTTCCCTGCTGCCTTTAGCTCCCCCACTCACCCCCGCATTGATCTCCAGCTTTACGAGGGTGACAGGCCATACCTTTTAATTGCATTATTACATCTTTATGGTCTACTCATTGAGCAGGTCTCCTCCGCTGGGCAGCCAGGCACTGGAATTTATATGCGGAACTGAAACGTTTATTGGAATCATATTGATAAAGGCATATTGTGAAAAGGCCTGCGGCTTTTAAGAAGAGACTGGGGTTCTCAGGAGACAGGGGAGAAGGCAGGTCAGCATACTCCCAAGGAGAGAGTTGGTCACTTGTGAGATATGAGGGCAGGGCCTCCCCTCATGCCCTTGCCAACCCTTAAATATTTCCTCTTTCATCTGCCTGTTAGCAGCTGGGTAGGAAAGAAAAAACGTCTGGAAAAGGCACACAGAAAGGGACTAGGAGATTTCTGAAGAGGGGCAGGATTCCAGGTTCATGGACTAGTTGGGAAGGCAAACACAGGGATTGCCCCTGTTGACATGAGGGAGGGCCCTTCAGGTAGAGGCTTGGTGTGAACAAAACATACAGCAGGGGCCATGAAAGGCCATAATGGACTTTACTTGGAGCAGGATCCACAGGGAACATATCTGGTTTGCTTGACAACTCCATGTGACTGTCATGCAGGCATCTCAAACAGAGTGTACCCCAAATGGAACCGATCCTCCCCATTCTATTAGCAGGTGTATCCATTACAGGTAATGACAAATCCACCCTCCCAGGTGCTCAGGGAACCTTGGAGTCACCTTTATCTCTTCCCTTTTTTCCACTGCCCACCTTCCACTCCATCACAACCACTGTGGACTCTACTTTCAAAATATTCTGTGACTTCAAGCTGCCCTTGCATTGCCACTGTTTCTGCCATGGTTGGAGGCCCCATTACCTTTCCTGCGATTCTTTCAGGAGCCATGGAATAAAATTTTGGTTCATTTGTCTTCTTCTCCACAAGATCTTCCCTGATAACCCTATCTCAAATCACAATCTCTGCCATACACTACAGTCTGTTGCTTGACCCTGATTCACTTGGCTTCATAGAACTTTTCTCTATCAAATGTGATATGTAATTTATTATTACTATTATCTGTCTCTCCCACTACAATATAAGTATCTTAAAGGCAGAACCTTTTATCTTTTATTCTCTGCCCTAGTTCACATCTCCAGCACCAAGGACAGTGTCCAGCGCATAGTAGGTGCTATATAAATATATAAAGAGACAGGTTCTCTGTCTCACTGCAGCCTCGAACTCCTGGGCTGAAGCAATTCTCCTGCCTCAGTTTCTTGAGTAGCTGGGACTACAGGCATGCACCATCATGCCCGGTTAATTTTTAAACTTTTTGTACAGATGGGATCTCACTATGTTGCCTAGGCTGGTCTCAAACTCCTTGCCTCAAGTTATTCTTTCACCTCAGCCTCCCAAAGTGCTGGGGTTACAGGTGCAAGCCACCATGCCTGGCCATAAATATTTGTTTAATGAGTTCGAGAATGGATTTGATTGGAGCCGGGTCCTGGGGTGGGGGTAAGAGAGATCTTCCATGTTGCTCTGGGAGCTGGAGCATGTACCCTGAACTCTGATTTCCACCCGGCATGAAGCTATATGTTAGCAGAGTCCTTACCCACGTCTAAGGCAATCAGCGTTCCTTCCCGGAGCTCCGAATTAGTAATATCACGCGCCACGGAGTCAACCCTAAATGGAGAATTTAGAAGAGGAATAGCTCTGGGGTTAATTTGAATGTATTTCCATGTCTCAAAATCAGCACATTGTAGGAAAAAGGAATCTGCTTAGCATAGTAAATGGCATTTGATGCGTAGCCTCTTTCTTTAAGTACGATCTGGGTAGTCTGTCTTCTTGATTTTGAGATGATTGTGGTACCCAGTTGAAGGGTGATTCGATGTTAATTGGTGGCAACTAATTAGACCCAGTTTGTGAACTCTCCCGGGCTATAAGCCATGGATGCTTTGGCTCAGTGTTATAACAATCACTGCTGTCCTTCTTTAAAATGGTTCTCTCTTTGATGAGAAACACTGGCATGTGGCTAAATGAACCTCCAGAGATCTCTCCTAAAAAGGGGCAGAATGGATGGTATTTTAGGGTTGAGATCCCAAGTTGGAATGGTCGGATTACAAAGTTTAGGCCAGATGTCTCTGGGTTCAAATCCTGGCTTGGCCACTCATTAGCTGTGTGACCTTAGGCAAGTCCTTGACCAGGCTGAGCTTTAGTTTCTTCATCTGTGTAATAGTAGGTTACAGTTCTATTCCCAAAGTTCTTGGGAAGCTTACATTAAACAACCAGAGAAGGGGAGATTGAGTGCCTTTTATTTAGCAGTAACTGTGGCTAAGTATATCCCAGGTGCTTCATAGAGACATTTGAAGATTCCCAAAAAGTATCTGTTAGGTGGGTATCTGAATGCATGAGTTATTGTTGAGTGAATGAGTGAATGGATGCAATTCAGAGATTATAGGAATGGACCATGTGTCCAACGAAGAAGACGGCAGGACTCGGTATTAAAAGCATGAAGACTATTCATGAAAAATTCCAAAGTTTCAGAACTTGAAGTGGTCTCTAAAAGCCTTCTCATTTTGAAGGCAAGTAGAATCAAGGCCTAGAGAGGGGAAAGTGATGGGGCCAAGGACACACAGTGAGTGGAGGACAGAGTTGAGGTCGGAACTACTGTGCCCTCTACCCACAATGTCCCCAACTCAGCCTCTTCACAGGTGCACATGGGAGAGAGAGGGGCAGAGTCTAGAACTATGGTTCAAACATTGGGTGGGGAAAATAAACACCACCAGGGACACCTTCTCAGCATCCACTACAGACCTGGGAACTCCCCACAGTAGAAGATGAATGACAGACCTCATGGGCATCAAGGAGATGCAAGAAAAGGAAAGCACCATAATTAATAACCATAAGCAATAGATTGCACTGGGGTGAGCAGTAAGATGCCTATTGATCAAAGATGTAAACACAAATTGCTGTCAAGTGTCCCTTCAGCCATGGTCAATATGCTTCATATACAAAGAATCCAAAAGCTATTCTTGATACTGGATATGTCTTAATCAGAGTGGCCAGGAGAGCTTGCATCCTTCAGAGATGTGGCTGCATTGTGAGCAATCTAGTATAGATGCTTTTTTTCATTCCTTCCTCCATTTGTTTATTTAACATATCCTAAATGCTTACTACATGCCAAGCTTCTTGGAGGCGCTGGGATAGAGCAATGAACAGGAAGGCAATCCTTGACCTGATAGTACTCACAAAATAGACAAATAAGGGGGATGATTTCAGATGGTGATGAGGGCTGTGAAGAAAGTCACATAAGGGTAGGGGGATAGAGAGTGAGGAGATGGTGTCTTGCTGAGATGAGGTGACTGAGGAAGGCCTCCCTGAGAGATGATGACATCTGTTCTAAGACACCAATGAATCAAAGGAGCCAACCTCATGATCCAGAGTGAAGGGTGCTCCAGGGAGAGGGAACAGTCCTGAGGTAGGAATGAGCATGGGATGTTGGAGGAACAAAAAGGAGGCTAGAGGAGAGTAGAGTGGCAGGAGATGAGGGTCAGAGAGGTGAGCAGGGACAAGGTCGTGCAGTCACATCTTCCAGGTTAAGGAGGTGGATTTGATCTAAGTGATGAGGCCATTCGAGAAGGACCAGCTGTCCCCTTTCTGTATGAGTACCTCAGCAGTGAAGCATTCACCTAGAGTAAGGGACGGGCTCCTGGTTGGAGTCCTGCAGGCACGGCCTGGGCTGAGCGTGAGAACTTGGGCAAGCTCCTCCCCACGGTGAGGCCTCCATTTCCTTATTCACAACATGCAGGACTTGGGCTCATGAATCCCCAGCTCTATCATTCCGGCCTTTTTTTTTTTTTTTTTTCAAGAAGATGAGGTACAAATATGCCATCTCAACATGCCATTCATTCACATGTGGGAAAACCCTGGCCACTGGGTCGCAAGGCTCTAGTGACCACATGCATGGGTGGCAGGTAACCACACTGAGTGCAGGAAGCCCGGCAGAAAATCCAAGGAGCATCCAAGGGCATCCTTGAGTTCAAGATCACCTCCTCACTCAGCCCTGGGCGTCCTGCTGTTTGACCTCGATGTAGCTCAGATGCCAATGTGACCTGAGAAAGCTGGTTTGACTCATTACCCTTTGAGGTCTAAACTATGGATTCCAGGCCCGTACAGACCCATAGCACTCTGAAGATACAGGTTCCTCTGGGTGATGTAGAGTAAATGAGCTCCTTCCTCTGTTCCTATGTCCATGGGATGAGGGAGGCAGTGATTACAGTAGAGAGGAGGAAAAGCACGATTCTGAAAAGTGCTTGCTTGAGAAGGGCTCCACTTGCAAACGCAGGTCCTGGGCCCTTGTGTCTCCAGGTCCATGCCGGTAAGTGTGGGTGCACACCCGTGTGGGGCTTCCCAGGCGTGTGTGAGCGTGAATGTAAGTACCAAGCAGGCAGGAGCTGTATTCTATTCCATTCACTGCCGATTCCCTAGCACCTGGCGCGTGGTGAGTAATCAATAAACATTTGTAGAGTGAATGAATAAATGTGTGCTCATGTGTAAAAGTTAAAGTTATCTGTTTTCTAACTTGACAATCTGTTATTTGAGCTTTCTGTCCAGGAAATACATTGAGAAAATACTTGGCATCACCATCTACACCCACCGTTTCTTTTTTTTATTTATTTTTAAATCTTTATCGACGAACAACGTGTGTGAGGGAAAGCATAGACATCGCTGTGTACATCTTGATGAATTTTCACAAAATGAACTCCCACGTAATCGGCACCCAGATTAAGAATCAGAATGTTCCCAGCGCCCAGTTCAGTTACTATTCTTCATGGATAGCCATTATTCTGTCCTCTAGCAACACAGACTAGTTCTGCCTGTCTTTGCACTTTATGTAAATGCAATCGCACAACAGATACTTGTGTGTGTTTACTCCTTTCACTCAATATTATGTTTGTGAAAATCACCCACGTTTCGCAGGGAAGTTATAGACTGCTCATTTTCATTCTTATGCAGCAGGAGTTGGTAAATTTGTTCTGGAAAGGGCCAATTCTGCTGTTGTAGTACAAAAGCTGCCACCAACAATATATAAACGAATGAACCCAGCTGTGTCTGATAAAACTTTATTTACAAAACATGAGGTGGCTGGATTTGGCCACCAGCTGGATTTGCCAAGCCTGTCATGTGGTACACCTTACTGGGAATATGGCATAATGTATCCACTTAGCTGTTGATGGACATTTGGGTAGTTCTCAGTTTCAGGGATTAGAGGAGTTCACCCAGAACATTCTCACACATGTCTTTCAGTGTACATACACCGTCATTTTTGTCAGGTATGTATCCAATGTGGGATCTCTGGGTTATGGTGTTGGCACCTGTTCCGGTTTAGGAGTTACTGTCAAACAAACAGTTACAACACTGCTGGTTCTTAATTAGGTGAGCTTTTGTGTTTTCACATGGTGCAACTATTCCCTTTACTTTGTGCTGTCCTGCTGGTTGGTACCTTGCACTGCTTGTTACTGTCACCAGGAACTGCCCTCAGAGGTTGCAACTTCATCAGAGGCATGCTGGGAGGGCAGCCACCAGCTCTTGAAACATGGCTGATCCTTAATGCAGCCTGGAATCAAGGTATAGGCAACTGGATAACTCAAAGGAGTCAACTGTGATGAGAGGTTATTTACAAGTAAACTCTTCTCTTTGATATATTAACATATCCTGTCACTTCACCTTCCATTGCCTTTACCACAGCAACCCACCTTGCATGGCAAGCAACGGGGGCCTTCCAGATAAAATGAAAGACTGGGTCTTTACTAGTTCTGCTTGGAAATAGCCACTTATTTCTGTCCCTAAACAAGTTTACCAGTTTAGTGAACCCTGTGTTTCTTTGTGTATCTTCTCTTGGAAGACTTTTGAGCCATTCAGCCCAGAAAGCCAACTGGTATGACTTTGGGTTTTTGTAAGTACCAGTCATCAGCATACCTGTACCATGGTAGATAGCACCATGCAGCATGATGGCTGAACAAGCACACACCTGAGTTCAAAGTATGCCTGTATCATAACTTCCTCTGGCTTCAGGCATGTTATTTAACCTTTCTGTGATTCAACTGCTGTGCATCATTTCATCTAATCCCTCCAGTGACGATATTGAAGAAGGTACTATCATTATCCTCACTTTAGAGATCAGGAAACTGAGGCTTAGAGATGTCAAGGTCTTGCTTGAGTACATACCCACACCTGCATCCTGAAATCTAACTTTAGAGACTACCTGTGGCTCTTAAGCACTGGTTCCAATTATGCAGCCAAATAGTTTCTTCTGGAAAAGTCACCGTTTTGTGTTTTTAGAGTCCTGAGTTTGGCTAATCAGGAACAATCTCCTTTTCTTGGAGAAATAATTCAATGTTGGATGCAGCCTTATGGAAAAAGTGACTTCCCTCCAAATTCTTGCAATGAGACAGTTCTCGCCAAGGACAAAATACTGAGGTCTTTTGAGGAGATGGCACCTCTTAGTCAGTGGAGATATGCAATTTTTTTTTTTTTCAGCAAAGTATCTGCTGTTTTAAATTTCCAACAGATGGCTTACTGTTTAAATACTGGAAAGTAGTGGGCTTTTAGTACCATGGGTCATCTCTGGGCTGGTGAATCCACCAGTTTTGAGCATCAAGTCAGCCAGAAGTGAAACTGGTGTTTTCAAATGTATTTCCACTTCTCAGATATAAACTTTTTTTTGGAAAAATTAAAATTACATGATCCATTATTAAGTATAAGAGGCAAAGTGCTGGTGATCCTTCCTCCATCAGTGGATCATGATTTGCCTGACAATGTTTCATTTAGTCAATAAGTGTGTAAGCCTAGCACATTTATTGGTATCACTTAGCAAACAGGCCCATGGTGTTTACCTGTGAAAGTGGACAGGTAGATTTCTAGCTGAGTGGTTCATGAATTCACCTGGTTTAAAAACTATCAGGAAAGGCTGGGCTTAAAGTTCCACCAAAAAATTGCCCTAGGCTCAGGACCTGTTCTTTGAACACCATCAGGCATATAGGAGGCCATTAACATCCAAGATGGGGTAAAAACCAAGATGGCACCCTACAGAGTAAAAACCAAGATGGCGCCTTACGGGCCGGGCGCGGTGGCTCAAGCCTGTAATCCCAGCACTTTGGGAGGCCGAGACGGGTGGATCACGAGGTCAGGAGATCGAGACCATCCTGGCTAACACTGTGAAACCCCGTCTCTACTAAAAAATACAAAAAATTAGCTGGGCGAGATGGCGGGCGCCTGTAGTCCCAGCTACTCGGGAGGCTGAGGCAGGAGAATGGCATGAACCCGGGAGGCGGAGCTTGCAGTGAGCCGAGATGGCGCCACTGCACTCCAGCCTGGGCGACAGAGCGAGACTCCGAAAAAAAAAAAAAAAAGATGGCGCCTTACAGAGTAAAATCCAAGATGGTCCCTACAGAACCAAAGGTGGCCATTTGCACCCATGGGGTACTGAATTTGGGAGTGGCAGGACATAATATAACTTGGAGGCTAAGCCCACAGTCCTGGAAGGGCCAGAAACTGTAGAGAGTGACCTTTGTATCCTGGAACACCAAATGACCCCAGGGCTGAGACCCTGAGCCCCAAAATACTGGATTGTCCCATCAGAGATCACACAGAGGGAAAGACGCCCAACTTCCTAGCCAGCATGAGTGTGGATGGTGAAGGGTAGATTTTAAGCAGGACCACTGAGGCATAAGAGAATTCCTGTTTCCACTTGCCATTTTCCAGCTGGGACATTGTTAAACACCCCTTTCTGTTAATTAAGCATTTCCAAGAGGCTTACGCTAGATGCTAGATTGCTGGCACGAAGTGAGCAAAGCCTGGCTGACCTGTCTTATAGGTACTTGGAGGTGTGTGAGGGAAAGGGGCAGGAATGTGTGGCACAGGCAAAGTGACAACACAGTCCAAGAAACAAATTGCCCCCTTGGGAGCAGAAAGACCCTTGCTCTGATGATCAATGTTGGAAAACCAAAGGTACTCATTCACATCTGGCCTCGGCCTGGCTGCAGACATAACCTGGAGAAGGCAATTCACACTGATTTTTCCCAGCCCTGGGATCCACCTTCAGCCTGGGATCCAGGCCTTCAGTAATCAGCAGCCCAGGCGAATGAGGTTTGGAGTCGAAATCCATCTGAGGCCTCTCTCCCTGCCAACATTTACAGCTTAATAATTGCTTCCTTGCTCCTGCTACATTCAGGTTCAAGAGGAGCGTGAGCCCCTCCAGCAGCATTATGCAAATAGGGCCCACTCCGTTCCGGCGGCATATAGAATATGTAAATTTATGGCGGTGGCGGAGGCTGTTTAAGACAGAAGATTTCTCAATGATGAAATTAGATTTTCTGGAAAGAGGCTTCCGAGGACCTGTCTCCGTTCCTCTGCCTCGTGCTGTGCTGTAGCCACCAAACCGGGGTTCTGGGAAATAATTAACCGAATTACAGTCTCAAGCCTCTTTAAAAAAAATAAAGAAGGAAAGAAATAGACCAGGTTTCACGAGGCCACAACAAATTCATACTTCACAGAATGTGTAAACAGGAAGGGAGGCTGAGTGGGAGGGAGGGAGGCTGGTGTGGAGCATGGGCTCTGGTTAGCAGGAGGCATTAATGCAGAGCAGAGAGGCTATAGCGTCACCCTGGCCTTCACACCTGGCCCTGCAGAGCCTCCAAGCAGGGAGACAAGGATGGGGAGAGTGAATAGAACCATGGGTCCTGGTGACTGCCTCACCTCTAATGCTGCAGCTCTGATCTGCTTCCTATGCCTGTCTTTTCATGAATTTGATAGAAGGAAGTATTGATGTCATTTCAAAAATTGCAAAATTAGCAATCTAGACCAGAGGTTCTCAAACTCCAACATGCATCAGACTTACCAGGAGGGCTTGTGAAGCACAGATTACTGGATCCCGCTCCCAGAGTCTCAGAATTAGTCCATTCAGGGAGGGCTCGAGAATTTGCATCTCCAACAAGTTCCCCGGTGACAGCTAATGCTACCGGCCCAGGCAACACACGTTGAGAACCATGGCCCTAGAGTACTGTTTTCATTTGGCAGATGGGGGAAATTGAGCCCCAAAGAATTAGGTGGTTTGCCAAAAAAAAGGCACACAGTGGAGTCAAGGCCGGGGTACGGATCTACCTCTTTCCACTATTATCATCCTTGGTCATTGTCATCGCCATCACTACTGTCACTGTCATTTGCTAAGACCTTTCTATGTGCTAGGCACATGTGTGCCTTACCTCATTTAGCCTTTACTGCAGTTCTACATGAGAGCTGCTACTATGATCCCTACGAGGTTCCTGAGGTTCAACTTCAAATTGCTTCACCTCTTGAGTCTCAAGCTTCTTATTTGTAAAATGGGGAGTTCTCATCCTTCAGAACGTTGGGAGGATTCAATGAGATTTTACACTTTATGTGCTCAGCACAGAGCCCAGCACATGGAAAAGACTCAGTTATTAGATATTATAGTAATTATTATTATCTGTCAAGTTGTGAGGATTAGGAAACAGAGTGAGGTTGTGAAGTGAGATTAAGGATTAAGAATATAAAGATCTTAATTTCAGTGGCTAGTCCTAAACTCACCTGCTGTAAGACTGGGCAGGGTGATGTCACCCACCTTCTCTAAGGTCCAGCTTTTGTGAAAAAGTGCAGGGGGGCAACTTGAAGGTCCCAGGATACTTTCAGCTGTAAAATTCTCTGATTCCATAATTCCAAGATTGGGATAATTTCTCCCCCTCCCCACGTTGCCCCAGTGTGGATACTGTCCCTCCTCTCCTGGGCTGTTACCCAGCCTCCTCCTGGGCTCCTTGCCTCTGGTCTCAACCCAGCCAATCCACCATTCTAAAATTCCCAAATGGCAACCTGATTCTGTCCTCTTCCGCTGAAACTTTCCATAGCTCACTACCTCTCTGCTTTCAGTTGAGTCCGACCATCTCAGCTTGGCAGTTGAACTCCTTCATGACCTGGTTCCTCTAAGCCCTTCATCTGCCTCTCCCTCTTCCACTCTATTTTCCAATAATACATGGAAGTACCTTTTACCCTCTGTGTGACACCATACTATTTCCTGCCTCCCTACTCTGGTTATTGGACCTTCTGCCTCATAGTCCATCCCTGCTTTTCTTCTCTCCCTCTGCAAACTATTTGACCTTCAGTGCTCATCTCAGATATTTTGTGCTCTGAAAAGGCTTCCCTCTCTTATCTTCCTCCTGTCTCCAACCCCAGGTTGGATAAAGTATTTTATCTGAGCTGCCTATAGGCATCTCATTCTAGGGCTTAATAGTTTACATGGTAGTAGTCTACTGACGTTTCTGTCTTGCCCAATGGAGAGTGACTAGTTTAAAGGAAGAGACAAGTTTATTCGTCAAGCTTTTTTGGAAATTTCCTGGCTTGTTGCTTGTTTGATCTGCTGTCTGTAAGTCTCATGAGTGCAGGGGCCTTATATATTTTGTTTGCCACTGTCATTGCAGTACTTATCACCATGCCTGGCACATAGTGCATGTTCAATCCTTGAATTAATAAATCTGAAATCCCTGCCCATTTTCCTAGATTTCTTACTAATCATTATATCCCTACTGCCTAGCAAAATGTCTGGCATGGAAGTGCTCAAGAAATATTTGCTGAATGAACAAATATGTGAATAAAATGAATGACTTCAGATATAACTGTATCAGTCAGCTGTTGCTGTGTAACAAACAGCCACTAAATCTCCATTGCCTACAAAAATAAGCATTATTTCTCATCTAGCTTTATTCTGCAAGTAACTGGGGCAGCTCTGAGCAGCAGGTGGTGCCTGGCTTGACTCTGCATGTCTGTCAGCCTCTGTGTATGAGCAGGTTAGCCAGAACATGCTTCTTTCATAGCAGGAACAGAGATGCAAAAGAAAATGTGGCAACCTGCAAGGTTTCTTAAGATCTCATTCCAGAACTAGCATACTGACCCTTCCACTTGTATTCCATTGGCCAAAACAAACCACGTGATCATGCCCAATGTGCAGGATCACCCTGTAGGAGGAGAGGTTGCAAAGTCACATGGCAAAAGGCATGGGAAAAGGGAGAGTGAAGAATTGGGGTCAATAATTTAATTCACTCCAATAACCAATCCCAGCATCCAGCCCAGAGAGCTTATAGCACATGGTGACCATTCTCTATGACCACCTAGACAAAGTGACCCTGTGTGGACCACCCCCCACCCTGCCCTAAGTGGCCCTTCCTTGTTCAAAACTCTAGAATATCTTTGTACTTCCTGCATATTACACTCTCCTTCATCCCCCACCCTGAAGTTTTCAGTGATTTTCCGAAGCCCTTATTAAACAATCTCTAGATCTCAGCCCATGGTATTGGTGCACTGGGGCATGTCAGAAGTGTCCCTTCAGCCTGTACTGATGCACAGAACTTCCTCCTCCCCATCCTTCTCCCGCCCCACGGTGTATGTTGCGAGGGTCCCCCGATGTTTAATGCATGAGCTCCACATCCTCCCAGCAGCTGCTGCAGACAGATTCTCTCAGCATGGGAATGGCCATGAAATCAGATGACTGTACAGGAAGCAGCTCCTCACCCCTCCCCAATTGTTGTGATGCTGCCCTGCTTCAACTCACTTCCAGTTTTGTAATCTCTTTTATTAATGTGCCAGAGGCAGAGAAAAATGCATTTGTAATTTCTCCTTAATGGCTGGTGGAACTCTTTTTGCTTCCTTTCTTAGCATTTGTTTGTGGTACACACACACACACACACACCAGGTCAGGAGAAATTGAGTGGCAAGGCAGTAGACGTAAAAGCACAGAGTCTTGGAATATTTAAGGAGGAAAGGATCTGAGTCCAAGGCTGTCACACTGTGTTCCCAGAGCCCCAGGGTCCCTCAAAATAGCATCAGAGAGTGCTGCAGGGTGAGAAGAGGGAAGAAGGAGGAGGTTGGCAACCCCTCCCTGAACCTTGCTTCAATCAGAGCATCTCTGTTCTTACCTGCTTTGTATATCGTGGTTATGCAGGAAGCTTGTTTGGAATTCAAGACTTTGCTGCTGCACAAAATATACAACAATTCTCATCTCCTGTACCCTTGGTTTCACAGAAGGGGCAGCCCAGTCTCAGAGAGTCTGTGACTTACCCAGAGTCACAAAGTGTGTTAATGGGAGAAGTGGACTCAGGGATTAGGCCCCAGCTTTCCAATTCCTAACTTGATGCTTGAATGCCAAGCATCTTCCCTGAAATGGCTTGATACATGCTTTTCCACTTCCCTAACGCATTGATCATGGATTGTTCTACTAAAGGGATAAGGCAACGACGGGGAGGCATGCAACTGGCACAGAACTGCAGGGGCATTGGATGCCTATTACCTAATCAAAACCACAACAGTAGGTGGGCGTTACTGTTTCCTATGTTTACAGAAGAGGAAGTTGAGGTTGGGATGGATGAGCCAATTCAAAGACATAGGGCCAGGACATGGTGAAAATGAGATTCAGACATGGGTTCACCTTATGCTAAAGATCCTCATAGACTTTAAGAGCCCAGATCATTCAGATGATAATACATGATGGCAGTGGTCACAGCTGCTGCCAGATCTGAGTGTTTGAGCCTGGTACAGGCTGAGTGCTTTATATGCAGAGCTGCCAGGTATAGTTGTGCAGGATGTGGACTGCAGAAGAGCACCCAACCAAAGAGGCAACTGAGAGCTGAACCCAGTCTTTGGGCTGCTAAGCAAACCATGGCATAAGGCAGTGATCACCTGGAGCATGAGGAAGCTGTTCTCTAATTGCTCTGCCAGCAGGAGCTGGCTTTTCCTAATTCTCACAAAGGCACTCTGTGCAAGCTGCTATACTCCTTGCCTACATGATCTCATGCTCCCACAGCCTCTGGGGCAGCTTTGTTCCTATACCCATTTTAAAGATGAGGAAAAAGAGGCACAGAGGAATTACATTTCCTGACCAGCATCATGCAGCTCTTTCAGGGACAGAACTGCAATTTGAACTCAAGGTTGCAAACCTCCAAGGCTAGATGAGCTGGGAATTTGTAGCTATATCCACCCACGCTCCTGTCTCCCAAAAGACTATTGAGTTTCACAAGGTTCTAAGGATGAAATCTGGAGATGCAAAGTTTGGGAGCTCCTGAAAAGGAAGTATTCTCTGCCCTGAGTAAGGGGAATCAAGAGAGATTTCCAGACAGGAAACGGCACCCCAGAGAATCAATCCAGCTGGGCCTTTTCAATTAGTCTGTTTTTGAATCACGTGATTACACTCGTCCCTGCCTCCTTCCTCCTTAAAGAGACCCCCTGGAGGGAGCAAGGCTGTGTAGATCTGACCTTCCCTTCCCCATCTCCCCTGCCCCACACCCTCTGTCTTGAAAAACATTAGAAGAAGAAGAAGAAGTCTTCTGGAAGAAGACTCCCCTGGCGATAAACATCTACGCAAAGCCAATTGTCAGGAAATGTCCCAGAGCCAATTATTCATTCTGAGGGACCCCGAGGTGGTTTGAGGAGTTGACAGATAAAGAGGAAATAATTCGCAATTTGCTGTTTACACATAATCAGTGTGTACCAGGAAAAAAAAAATAGTGTCACAGCTTCCAGCTTCCCACATTTTATGTTGATCTTCTTCTAAATCAATACATTAAGTGGAAAGGTGGAGGCAGACAAATGTTTTGGGGAAAAAGACATTTGGGTGTGTTTGGCTAAAGAAAAGACTCTCTGTAAACACGAGGGCGTGGCCAAGGAAGGTTGAATGAGAGCATGTTACCCACTTCCAAAATCTGGGGAGCAGCAAATGACAGTTGGAGGACTCTTACTCCAGGCCAGATGCAGAGGCAGGCACTTGACCCAGCGATTACCATGCATCCTCCCATCCACCCTGAGAGGTAGATTCTGCTGTCGGTTCTATTTCACAGGTGGAGAAACTGAGGCTCCAGAAGATAAAGTTTCCTGTCCAAGTGCATGTGACCTGCGCAAGCTGAAACCATGACTAGCCACCCAAGTCAAGCTGATGTTGAAGTCTAGGATTTTTTGGCTTATTGTTTTGCTCCACGTTCAGTTTCTTGAGTTTTGATGCTGCCTTTTATTCTGGAACCCCAAAGGGGCTTGTTCTCTCGAGGAGAGGGTCTTGGGAAGGTATCTCCTCTCCAGTTGTCCTTGGCTGACTGTCAAGACTACAAGTAGCTAATAAAGTAGGTGAGGTCCCTGGAGAGAAAGGGGACTGGGCAGGAGACATTAGGGACGGGGGCATGGTGACAGTGGCTGCTGTTCGTGGTTTAGGAGGAAGGGTCCACTCAGGGATGTGTCCCAGTTCTGCATTTTTTGGTTCTTTCTCTTTATTGGGCTCCTTGAGAAATTGAATATCTCCTGCCAATGTCTACGCTTCTTTCATCTTCCTTGGACTTAAAGCAGCAAAGGTTCCTTCTGAGAACTTCAGGGCTGTTCTTCCTCTCCTATCTAAAGATTCTCTCTCCTCTCATTGGCCTAAGACAATAGATTTTGGAGCCACAGTGACCTCAAAAACTGACCTGGTCTAGCCCCAGAGTCAAGAGAGATAAGGGGATCTCGGTTCCATTTTATAGACAAGGCCATTGAGGCCAAGTGCCAGTCGTTGGCCCAAAGTAGAAGAGAGGACTCAGATCCACCCTCCAGCCCCTCCTGACCCTGTCGGCCTGGCTTCCTCAGCAGGGAAGCCTGCCTCTCTCTTTGTTCTCTATCTGCCACTGAGTCTCCCAAGCTTTGTGCAATTTACATCGACACGCACCCACATTTGCATTTAACACACAGACACACGCAGACACAGGACTGCTCCTGGCTTGAACAACAAGGGATGCCAAATGCCGTTCACATCTTTCTGGAGAGGCGCGTATCCATCCCGATTCTGTCTTTGCCAAATGTGCCATACGTAGCAGACGTACATATATTCCGCGTGAATTTCCTTAATCTCCCTCACAGCTGTCCCTTTCCCCGGCCTCTGCTACAGTGTTCCCAAATTACTTGTCTCCTGACTGGTATAGCAGCCTGTTCCCTGACTCTTTCATCCCTTTAAAAGCAACAACAACAGCAACAACAACAGTCATCATGGTTGCTGTTTATGCAGCCCCTACTCAGTGTTCAATATGAGGTTAAGCAGCGGGGTGGCATCTTCTATTGCTCTTTCAGCAACCCTGGAACAGAAGCATTATTAGCTCCATTTTACAGGTGAGAAAAATGAGGCTTCAAGTTTGACTGCATTATGCAGGGTTTGGGGTTGAGCTGTGGAGCTGTGATTGACTTTGAGACTTGTGCCGGTACCTCATGTCATAGGCTGCCCCCTCGATAATCCCGTCTACCCCAGCCGCTGGCCATGGCACAGTGGACAGCCCTTGTTTCAGAGGACCCAGGAGGTAGCAGTTAAAAAAGTGCACCATTTCAACCTCTGATGGTGTCATTTCTGTCTACGCTAACTTGGGTAAGTCATTTAAGCTCTCTGAGCCTGTGTCCACTCTTGTGAAATGTGGATCACAGTTGTACCTAGACCCACAATGTCGCTATGGATACCGTTAAGATCATTGCAAAGGAAGCACTCTGCACCACTCTCAGTGCCCAATGAATGTGGGATAATTAAACTATTGTAAAATAAATAGATGACTTTGTGTGTGTGTGTGTCTGATGATCAAGGTTCTTTCAGGTGGAGCCCTGCCTTTCTTTCCATCAATAATGCTCACCGGGGCTATCTCGCATCCTAGCCTTTGGCCAGAGGGAGACTCTCTCTGGTCTCCCCCAAATCCCCACCACTTCTCACCTCTGTTGATTGGTCCAAGTGGGTTCCTCTGCCCATCTGCCTTGCACTCTCTCTGCAGACCCAGAGTCAGCTTGTCCCCCATGCCCAGCTCAGAGACTGGTTCCTACTTGGTGGCCCCCCATTATTTGCCCATAGGAAATTACCTCCAACTCCTCTGGACATGGCCCTGAGTTCCAGTGTCTTTCAGTCCTGATGTCCTACTGTGTGCCAGGATAAAGATTTAGCTATACCTTGAGGACATGATCTCACCTTTTTTTCCCCTTATTTTCCTTGCCCTTTAAATGCCACTAGATGGAAGAAAGCCTGGGTCTCTGAATGACTGTATGAAACAAGGCCTCATCTCCTGCCAACCCACATAGGACAAGATATGACAGAAAACAAAACTGATAAAGCCAAGCTCTAGTCTTGGAAGTCAGGGTAATTTTTGTCGCTAGCAAGGACTGGAGAAGCAGAGATTGAGAGAGGCCTAAGGAAGGGTCTTGGGTACTGGCCACATTCTATTTCTAGACTTGAATGAGATTTGTCTATGAGCTGTACATTTATGCTGTGTGTCCATTCATGGATATGTGTCACATTTCAATTAAAAATGTAGTACATATTCATTGAAGAATGCTTAGAACCATAAGAAAACACAAGGAAAATGAAAATTATGCACAACTCCATACCTCAAGGATGTCTTCTGTTCACATTTTGGTTTAATCAGTAGATTTTCCAGGCACAAAGTGAAGGAGTCCAGGAACAGTGTCCATTTTATCTCGATAGCCCTGTTCCAAAGTGCCTAGCACAAAGCCTTGAATTTAGTAGGCTCTCTATAAATAGTGGATGAATTACAGATTATTTCATTGTAAACCTACCGCAGTTGGGTTTGGCTGTTGTGGTTGAGACAATGCCGTGGGTTCACCTGGCCTCTTTCATTTTCCTCTTGAGCACACAGGAAAACTACATTTTTCAGCCTCCTTTGCGTTGCAATGTGGCCATTGCGTTGCCAATGAAATGAAGGTGAAAGTGATGTCAGCCACTTTCGTACTTCTTGAGCAACACTACATACTCTCGCTTTGAGGATCCCATCAGAGGAACCTGAGGCCCTAAGGGTCACTGAAACTGGAGACTGAAGGAACTCTGAGCCCCTGAATGGCTGTATGGAGCTATGCCTTACCTCCCACCAACCCACATTGGATTGTGCCATGAACAAGAAATAAACCTTTGTTGTATTGAAACATTGAGAATTGGATATTGTTATAGCAGCAAAACTGCCCTAATACATCTATCTACCTAAAATCTGTCTTTCTTCCCATCCATCTAATATTCCACAAAAAAATCAAAGTCATTTACAGACATATATTTTTAAATGGAATGAAAGAAAAATAGAAAAATACATGTAGGAACATAAAATAGGACCAGAAATGACACTCAGAAATGTATATAATTCAAATCAACACCCCTACTATGTGTGGACCAAAAATATAGCTCTGAGCTTCCTAGTAGCCAAGGAAAAAAGGGAGACCTGTATAATTATACACTTCCCAGAGTCTTTGAGATAAGTGAAAAGACAATTGCAGAATAAATACAATGAAATAAGAGATTTTTTTCTACCTGACATACCAAACATGAGATTTTTTTCTACCTGACATTTTCATGAAAAAGATCATTGAGTGGTAACAGCACAGCTCTTTAGTATTGCTGGGGACTTTCTCTGCATAGCAAACCTTTTTCCATGCCTTGTCTTCTTTAAATACATGAAAATATGTGTACATATAAGCATATTGGTGGTGTCAAGGAACTCTGTTAATGTACCTCAGTGGGAGGTACTTCGGTTCTCTGTAGGCTTGAGATACCCTTGAGGGAAGAGACTCCACCATCTTCATTCCTGTATTTTTATAGCTCAGTATAGAGCTTGCTACATGGTGGAAACACATAGTGAATATTATTACTGCTGCTATTGAATATGTGTGTGAGTGTGTGCTAAGTGTGTCAGGCTAGTGTACTGGGAACCATGAACTCTACACTGGGATTACATGTCGTGTGTATGTGTGTTATGATGTACTATGTATATGATGCATGTATGCTGAGTATGTGTGTTGTGTATTGAGCGTGTGTTGTGTATATGTGTGTTGTGTTGTGTGTTGTGTGTGCATCGTGTTGTGTTGTGTTGTGTGTATTGTGTTTGTTGTATGCATGTCATTACATGAATTTTGTGTGGGTGGTGTGGGGGTATTGTGTGAGCCTTGCACGTGTGTTTTGTTTGGGTGTCGCATGGGTGATATGGGTGCTCTGTGTGCATTGTGTGTTTTTGTAGGGGTGATGTGGGTGATGTAAGTATTGTCAGTTATATTGTATTATGGACTGCTGTGGGGTGGTATGTGTGTTGTATGTGTGTGTTAGGAATTGTAACCATGTGCGTTCCAGCACTCTGTATGCCCTGAGTATTCCACCTATTCCCTAAAGGCTCAGGGCACACTCCCTGTGTGTGACTCATGCCATCCTGTGTCCCTTTTATGAGTCCAGGGCATGACCCTTCGATGCCTAAGGGCATATGGGCTTGCACCCTTTCACCCCTCACCCTTCATGCAGGCTCCATGTATGCACACATTAGCTATGTGCCCTAAAGTCATTGCAGATACATCTAGAAGGTGGTGACTATTGTCTTCAAACAGAACAGCCATTAACACATTCATTAATTAGGATCATGTTGACACTTCTATTGCCGATTAAAAACATCTGTTTGTTTAATCAGAGTCTCCTTAATTCCTTACACTTATTCTCTCAGTGAGAGAGGATGGGCTTGCTTTCCCCACGTGTGTACACTGGGGTTTTACGAGGTGGGGGCACAGGCTCTGTCAATATTGTCACAGGGTGACAGCTCCCAGGACAGCCCACCATTTTCCTAAGCTCACAAATGAGCATCCCTTTCCACGGTGAACAAAGAGTCGTACGTGGGTCAATTTGCCAGTGGCCAGCTCTTGTCTATTGGTGTAGCCTGAATGACACGTTATAGATCAGATGTAAGAAATCCGCCGCAGCACTAGGTCTAAACGCCGCAGGGCGAGGCGGTTGCTTCACTCCTCTGTGCCTTCAACCTAGGTGTGTACCTTACACCCCTCAATAAGCAGCCAGTAGCCTTGGAGTCAGAGAGTCAGTTTCTCTCTCTGGTGACCTCAGTTTTCTTACATGTAATATGGAAGAATAAAAATACAGAACTAAAGAGTCAAAGAAGATATATCTATGTACATACCCATCACGGAACCTGGAACCAAGGAGGTGTGTGAGAAATGTTACTTCTATCCTCTGAACTCACACCCTACATGAATTCGCAGGGACCAGGAGAGATGACCGAGGTAAGGACTCAAGGTCAGGCACTGATCCTGGTCACGGACCTCGAGTCATCTGTTTCCCACTGGTCATACTCTTGGACATTCACCCTATCCACTGCCTCCCTCCTCTGGGCCAGGCTGGGACGGGGTGCTGGACACACAGGTACCTGTCCTTGGGAAACTCATCGTGGCCGGATGAGAGACGCTTTGCTGTGCAGAACAGGCTTGAAGACCAAGTAGGATCTCACTGATGAAGGTGGAAAAGGAAAGCGTTGCCAGCAGAGAAGATCAGAGAGCCGGGACAAGATTAAGGCTCCCAGGGCTGGGAGCATCAGGGACAGGAGCAGGGTTGAGGCTGAAAGGGTTGAGGGGATGCACCATGGAGAGGTTTTCCTTTGGAGATTTTTTTGTGTTGTTTTACTTTGTTGTTGTTTGGCTTCTTGTTTCAGGTACTAATATATTTGGATAGCTTTTTATAATAAATATGCTCTTTGAAAATATTTATTTTTGGCCAGGCATGGTGGCTCACTCCTGTAATCCCTGAATTTTGGGAGGCCAAGGGGCGTGGATCACTTGAGGTTAGGAGTTCAAGACCAGCCTGGACAACATGGTGAAACCCCGTCTCTACTAAAAATACAAAAATTAGCTAGGCATAGTGGCGGGCGCCTGTAATCCCAGCTACTCAGGAGGCTCAGGCGGGAGAATCACTTGAACCCAGGAGGCGGAGGTTGCAGTGAGCCAAGATTGCACTGCTGCACTGTAGCCTAGGTGACAGAGTGAGACTCTGACTCAAAAACAAACAAACAAATAGAACAGCCAACCAACCAAACTCCGAAAATGTTTATTTTTCATCGTTTTAAAATTGTGGTTACATATTATATGTATGTAAAATAAATGTGCTGTTTATAATAGAATGAGAAGATCCTAGTTTCCCTCTTTAAGCATACTTGGTGCCTAGCATGGCTGCTTCTCATTTGTACAATGGGAACCAACTGTTCTCAAAGGGTGATAAGAGGATTTGATGCGAAGACATGTGCAGACAGAGCTTTCCTGAGTGCCTGACACATGGTCAGAATCCAAGACCCAGGAATTATTAAATTAAATAATTTAAAGGCACAGGGTCTGGTCTCAGGTTTGCCGGCTGTGTGACTTTAGTCCAGTCACCGCACCTCTCTGAGCCTCTGTTTTCTCATTAAAATAATACGAAAAATATGGAGGGGTGCTATTTGGATGTGCAACAAATGATATTTTATTTTCAAATCATCATGATTCCTTTCTGCTAATTCTGTACTTGAACAAAACCTGCTACCTCAATTAAAATTTACTTGTGTTTTTCTGCTTTGGTCCAGGTGGTGCTGCCACACATCTTTTCTGCACGACGATGCATTCTAGCACATCCACTTTGTTGCTGCAAATGATGGTGATCATGGTGGTAGACTCTTTGAATGATAGTTTTATTCTTTCCCACAGCAGAGTGAGACTGCAAGGTTAGAGAAAGGACTGACTGTATTTCACGCTTCTTAAGAACTAGACAGTCTTATTTCATCCTTTCAGCAACTGTTAGAGGGCGGCACGATGTCTATTTCACAGGCGAGGAAACCGAGTTTCAAAAAGCTTAGGCAATTTTCCCAAGATCACGCAGTTAGTAGATAGTTCAGTCAGGAGCTGGACTTTGGATCTAATTTCAATGTTTATGCATTTTTCTCTATATTAACTCATTTGTTAGATGAGTGGACCAAAAAACCCTAATGGTAACCCCATTTGACATAGTTTAGGCAAAAGGAGAATTTATGGGTTCTCATAAATAAAGTCTAACTGGGATTCGTGACTGGCTGAATGAATCTAACAATTTCCTTAGGACCTGGTCAGTCCCCTCTTTCCATCTCTATCTCGGTTTTGCTTCCCGTGTGCCGACTTTATTCTTATCCTCATGATGACAAGACGGCCCCCAGCAGCTTCAGGCTCCAGTCCTCCAAGCCTGGTAACGCCTGCTAAGAGAGGAGCAGCCCCAGCCGAAGTCCCGGAATCAGCCTCAATTGGCCTGAGCTGGGTCACATGTGCATCCATAAACCAATTAGTGAGAAGGAATGGGATGCTCTTACTGGCCAGATCCGATCCATGTGGCCACCTCCGGATTGTGGAGGTCGCATTCATTTCACGCTGAACCAAATGACCCTGAGGGGGAGATTTTCCCAGAGGGAACTCTTGGTGCTTAACTTAAAGATGGAGACTTGGCTACTGGGAAGAGAATAGGAATGGACGTTCACTCCAGCCAGCTTTGGATTACACAGAAAAGCATCAGAGAGGTCTTAAAAGGAACTTCAGGGAGTCTAAAAATGGCAGCATTTGTCCCCAGCCAGCCTCCAGGCAGGGGAAGGGACCACGTGACTTTATTGAAGTCCCTTCCCAGTCAGCCTTTTGGGATAGCTCCAACCAGGACTTATTGTTCTGGCAAATCCCCCAAAGCTTTGGGAACTGAAAAGCACAGGAAAATGCAAGACCATCTGCCAGGGTCCTTGCCTTTCTTCTTCTTCTTCTTCTTTTAATTATGAAATGTCTATTGCTGGACTATTGATCTCCTGCTTGTACGAGCAGCTGGGGTGATATACGGTGAGCTAGTCCGCTCCTTTAATTCTGCAGCACGATTGAATACTGCCTTCGATGAAGCGCTTATTAGTCATGCGTTGGTGAAGTGAAATAGCTTGTAGCGCTGAGGGAGGGCTTTTGGAGGAGGATGGGCAGTTCTACGGGTGAGATGAGGGTTTCTCTTTGGTTCTCCCTACTGAGAAGGGCAGACCCTTATCTCGGGTCAGAGGGACAGGTGGTCCCTATTGAAACCTTCTATTCCTTGGGTCAGCCTCCACTCCCAGTCCTTCACTCAAAAATATACCATCTCCTGTATATTTGCCAGAAATTCCGCCATTAGAGGTCATTGCCAGAAATTCCACCATTAGAGGTCATTCTTTGGGTTTAAGAAGTTACCCATAAAAGGCCCTGCTAACATGAATATGAATTCTAAAACTACTATTACAACCACACTAGTCACCATTTGTTGACCAATTATCTTTTTATTTCTTTTTTTTTTTTTTTTTTTTTTTTTTTTTTTTTTTTTTTTTTTTACACACAAAGAAGCAAATGCAGAGAAATCAAGTATTTAACAGACTGTAGGTGCTAGGATTGGAACCCACTTGGACAAACTCTTGTCTCTGAGTTTTTTTGTAACATATGAACCTATTAACACAGAGTTTTAGGGGACTGGGAGGAAGGAGCAGAGCAGCTAACAATTGTCTCAAGGCTGGGGATGGAGTAGAAAGATTTTAATTTGCTAAATTGATTGCTTTAACTCCCTGTGCCTCAATTTTCTCATTTGAAAAGTAGAAAAACTCATAGTATGTGCCTCATAGGATTATTGTAGGGATTTAAGAAGACAATCCTTGTAAAGCCCTTAGCAATTAGCAAAGGCCCAATAAACATTAGTGGTTCTTGATATGGCTATACATTTTAGCCTCTCTGGGGGTCTGTTTCCCTGTACTTCCTACAGTAGGCATTCTGTATGTGCTTATGGAATTAATTCATTTGTTCTGTCTTCTCTGACAAAAATCTTGAACGAGACCATTAGGGATACTCTGCCTTGCTTTTATTCCTATGTCAATTACAGCCACTCCAAAATAATGACAATAATGATGATGGTGAGGATATGATGATGATGGTGGTGGTGGTGGCGGTGATAATGATGACAGCTGTACTATGATTTCCTAAGCAGAGCCTTAGATTCTGGGTTCTGTGAGGGGAGTTAGTAGAGTTAGAATTGCTGAAGCCCCAGCGAGGTGGGGCAAGCGTAAGAAGGGGGAGGATCCCACCTTTTAATGAACCTCTAAATCCTAGCCACATCTATGAAAAGATCTTTGCCCATGTGTCCACTTCTCCCCACCTCACTACTCCATGGGACCAATGCCCATGCAAATCAGATGACAGGCATGCCTCAGCCCCAAACCCACCACAATAAAGATCAAAGACGAGCTCTGTTCTGCAGCCCTCAAAGGTGTTCAGGGTCTGGCCCTGCTATCTCCACCCTCATCTCCTGCTTCGCTCTCCCTTGCCCTCCCAATTCCAGCTACCCAGCCTTCGTTCTGTTATTTGACACTATCAAACTCTTCCAAGCCACAGGGCCTTTGCACTTGCTATGCCCTATGCTTGAAACCCTCTTCCACTGGCCCTTTGCATGGCTGATCCCTTCTCATCTTCAAGTCTTAGTTTAAATGTAAGCTTCTCAGAGAGACCTTCCTTGATCTTTCAGTCTAAAGCAGCCTCACCCCACTTTGAGTCACCCTCTATCCCAACACCTCATTTATCATCTTCATAACACAAAATTTAAGTGAGTTCTATATCCTTGTCTTGTTTTCTGCTTCATCCACCAGGAGGAGGAAGGAAGAGACAGGGCTACCTTCATTACTGCTGTGATCCCAGAATCTAGCACACAGTAGATGCTCAGCATCAAGTTTTTTTGATTAAAGAAGCATATCCCCATTTGGGGTAGGGAGTGTGGCTGCAGAGCCATTGCCATGCTGAATTTTGTAAACCATCTTCCCCAGTCGTTTCCCTCTGAAGATTTAGGGTCTCTCTACAATGAGAGATTGAAAGGAAGGTACATCTGTGGTTCTAAATTCCCATCTGGAGTCATAGGGAGAAACTGGACTTCTCCTAAGAGCTAGGAGAGGAAAGGGAAGGGGAACTTGGAATGGAGATTGGTGTTTGGCCTCAGCAAGAAAGCCAGAGGGAGACGTGCTGGGTGGGGAAGAGACTTCAGTCAAGAGTTATGAGGGAGCAGCTGGGAAGACACAGATTGGGACAAAGAGAGAGGTAGAGGAAGAGATATAAAGAGGTGAGAGATAGATGGAGACTAGATAAATGGAGAGAGGCAGAGACAGAGAGATACAGGGGGTGGGAAGAGAGATGAAGAGATAAATAAATCAAGAGAGAAAGGAAGAGGGAGAGAAGGAGTGAGGAAGGAAGGGAAGGAAGGAAGAAAGGAAAGAAGGAAGCAAGGAAGGAAAGAAGGAAGGAAGGGAGGGGAGAGGGAAGGAAGGAAGGGAGGAAGGGAGAAAGGGAGGGAAGGAGGAAAGAAGAAAGGAAAGAAAGAAGAAAGGAGGGAAGGAAAGAAGGAAGGAAGGAAGGGAGGGAGGGGGGAATCTATAAAAGGAAAGAGATGTGGAAGAGGAATAGAATGATGGAGAGAGGGAAAGGTAGAAAGGAAACGACAAAAACATCTTTTGTGGGGAACTAATCTGAGCGTGTGGGTGAGAGGGTGGGAGTCAGGACATGCGTGCACCAGCCTCCAGTCAGAGTTCAGAGACATCTGCTGAGCTGCCGTCCTCCCGTTTCAGCACATTGGACAGAGCCTCCGCTGCATCTTCACGTTGACCCTGCCACCCTTGTGACCTTGGATAGGTCAATCTTGTGATCTTGGATAGGTCATTCTCCTGTCTGAGCCTCAGTTTCTTAGCAGTCAAATGGGTCTATTTACATTTGCCACCCAGAAACCTTGCTCGAGGGATAATCTAGAGTAACAACCAGCTAGATTCATCTGTGGAATTTTAAACAATGTTGATACCTGGGCTCAAATCTCCAGATATTTTTATGCAGTTTTTTTGAGACAGAGTCTGGTATTGGTATTTTTAAGAAACACCCTGAGTAATTCTAATGACAGATAGTACCAAGAAGTTATAGTCAGCATAAAGGCTTTGTCCACAGGAAACTCAAGGAAGTTAGCACTGTTCTTTCTCAACTCCAATGTACTTGTTTCACTAATAGAGTAATTGGAACCCAGAGAGGGAGGTGACCTGCCCAGGTCACACAGCAGGTGAGACATAACTTTCAATGTCTAGAAAACCCGGAGGGACCCTGGGCTAGTACAAAAGTTGAGGAGCAGCTTCCCCACCTCCCTGCTTGAAGGCTTCTCTGTCATCCCCAGCCACATGGGAAATGTGTAGGCTCAATTCACTTCTCGCGTGGCTACACTCCAGCCACAAAGGAACCCAAACATGTTAAATTCTCCTTCCTCATTTGTTCTCTGACCCATTTCACAGCTGAGTGCCACTCAGCAAACCCACCTGCTGTCTTCAGCCCCAGCCAAGGGAGAGGCAGGAAGAATTAAAGCTGGCCCTGTAGCTTAGGTTCAATATGTCACGCTTAGGTTCAAACGTGACTTCTCTGGTCTGTAATATCAGAAAGGGCATCAGTGAAAAGAATCTTTGCCAGGCTTTGCAGCGTTTTGTCAGTGGCAGATCCCTTCTGCATGGGAGGAGGATCAGGGCAGAAGGAAGGGTGCTGGTTCTGCTCTCTGACTGGCCCCCTGATCCAAATGCTGATTGCTTCTCAGGGGATCTTATGGTGACCCAATGCAAGCAAATAATATTTCCAGTCTTATGTTTTATCATCTGGAAAATAGGGTAATAGTATCTTCCTCCTAGGTTTCCTATAAATGTTTTTGAAGTGTGTCTTGAGTATGGTAAAAATACTTAACAAACGTGAACTGAGGAGGGGAGGGAGAAGAAGGTGGAGGAGGAAAGGAAAAGAAAAGAAAGAAGGAAAGGGAAGAGGAAAAGGAGGAAGAAGAGGAGCTGGAGGAGGAGGAGGAGGAGATGATATGATGTTGGTGATGATGGAGCTATTCTGTTTTTTACTTCAGTGAATAGTTATGACCCATGGTAGGTGGAGTAACTGGGATGTAGAGGTGATACATGACTTGTCTGGGTTCATCCAGAAAGCTGAGAGCAAAGCATAGACCAGAACTCATCTTTCCTCACTCCACATTCAATGAAGTCTGTGAAGATGATTGCATTAGGAGACTTGGGAGAGATCCTGTTTCTCTTGGAGTTGCCTAAACCCTCAGGATGGGATTGCTTCTGGTCACCCACTGCCCCCAGCATCTTTGCGAGAAGGTAAATAGTGCAATGCATACAGAACAGAACCCCAGCTCTGCACCAGCTGGTGGCTCTGTGTCTTTGAACAAGCCACTCCCCCTCCCCAAGCCTCAGTTTCCCCTCTGATCATTGGCAAAAGGGTCAGACTAGGTGGCTGCTGAGGCTCCAAAAGCACTGATTTCTGGGGCTCTCTGACATCCTGCTGTGATCCACACTTTACAATCAGTCCCAGGAGCCTCCGTGATTCTCTGGGGCCATTTAACAGCTTCCTAATTCTACGTATGGGGGATTCGACTGATGTCTGGGGAGTTCTCTGGTGGAAAAGTGTATTTCAATAGATGTAGACTCAGGAGGTAGTTTCTCTGGAGACAGCAGAGCATGGGAGGATGAAGATAGGAGAAAATCTCCAAGGCTTGCAGGAGGAAAAGCTGTAGAAGTGCATGTTTCTTGTGAGCCTGCTTTTTAACCAACACAGTGTCAGGAGCATTTATGTGGGCTGTCTCAGAGAATCCTCCAATCCACCAAACCATGCAAGTGTCATGGCTCTCAGGTAGCAGGTGAGTGAACTGAGGCTGGAGGGACTCACCTTGGACTCCATGTCTAGGAGGTGATGATGCCAGGTGTTTCAACTTAGGGTCCAGTGCTCACTGCTGGGCCATGTCTCTTTCTCTCGGGTAGGAGCCCAGCTTTGGACTGGGTTCTCTGGGCAGGGCTGTAGAAGAATGGCAGGGACTGACCCTGTCCCGTGGAGCTGACAGTGTAGTCCACAAGAAGAGACAGGTAGGCACAGGCAGTGACAGCAGAATCAAGAATCAAGCAGATGGGATGTTAGAGGCAAAGGTCAAGGCAGGAAGCCATGAACAGACCAAAAAGCCCTGGACTAGCCTTTGATGGCCTGTGTTCAAGTCCTGGCTCTAACATTAACTATATTTTTTTGACTTTTAAGTTCAGGTTTGGTATACAGGTAAACTTGTCTCATGGGCGTCTGTTATACGTGATTATTCCATGATCCAGGTAATAAGCCTAGTACCCATTTGTTATTTTTCCTGATCCTCTCTCTCCTCCAAATGTCCACCCTTTGGCAGGCCCCAGCCTGTGTGGTTCCCCTCTGTGTCCATGCGTTTTCATCATTTAGCTCCCATTTATAAGTGAGAACATGTAGTGTTTGGTTTTCTATTCCTGTGTTAGTTTGCAAGGATAATGATCTCCAGCTCCATCTATGTTCCTGCAGAAGATGTGATCTTGTTCTTTTTCATGCCTGCATAGTATTCCACGATGTGTATGTACCATGTTTTCTTTATCTAGTCTACCACTGATGGGCATATAGGTTGATTCCATGCCTTTGCTATTATGAATAGTGCTGCAGGGAACATATGCATGCATGTGTCTTTATGATAGAATGATTTATATTTCTTTGGGTATCTACCCAGTAATAAGATTGCTTGGTCAAATGGTATTTATGTTTTTGTTCTTTGAGGAATTACCACACTGCTTTCCACAATGGTTGAACCAATTTACACTCCCACCAACAGTGTATAAGCATTTCTTCTTCTCCACATTCTCACCAGCATCTAATTTTTTTGACTTTTTAGTAATAGCCACTCTGGCTGGTGTGAGGTGGTATCTCATTGTGGTTTTGATTTGTGTTTCTTTAATCATCAGTGATGTTGAGCTTTTTTTCATATGCTTCTTGGACGCATGTATGCCTTCTCTTGAAAAAAACAAAAGAACCTATCTGTGTGTGTCTTTCACCAAATTTTTTAACGGGATTTTTTTTTTCTTGTAAATTTGTTTATGTTCCTTATAGATGCTGGATATGAGACCTTTGTCACATGCATAGTTTGCAAACATTTTCTCCCCTTCTGTAGATTGTCTGCTCACCATGGACAGGATTCTGCCTCCTCCTTGGCCAACACTACCTTCTTTAAGCTCCTCTGTTTCCTCCCATGGCCTCCCCTGGGCTTTTTCTTTAGGGAGAAGCACAGAACAGGTAAGAGCTCAGGTTTTCTTTAGTGACAGGATGGATAGGAACCCACGAGGAGAAACAGATTTTCTTGCTCTCCTCCTCATCTCCCCTGCCATCCTGTGGGCACTTTGTGCCTGCTTGGCAGGGAGAAAAGAAGGAAATGCACTTATTCCCCAAAAATGCCAAGAACAAAGACAGGAAGGTTTGTTTTTGACATTTATAATGTAGAATCTTTATTCCCTGCTAGTTAGAAGCATAGAGCCTTGAGTTAGACTCTGTGGGCTTGCAGTGCCAGCTCCACTGCACCCCAGTTGTGTGACCTTGAGCAAGTGGGTTCACTTCTCTGAGCCTCAGCTTCTTCATCTGTGAAATGGGGACAATCACTTCCCCTCTGCGAGTATCAGGTTTCCCATCTGCATTGGGAGTTTGTTAAATATGCAGATAATCACTGTCTACTTATCAATTTCTCTCTTGTGTGACTTCCTAAAAACAATCACGATATTAGCTAATGTATACAGTAATGTGCTCACTGCATATCAGGCACTATTCTGGGCATGTCACACGTATTAATTAACTCACTTGATTGTTCTACAGACCTGTGAGTTGTGTATTACTACTACAGCAACTACTGGACAAATGGGGAAATGGGGGCTCTGAATGGTTTGGTCTGTTGGTCAAGTTGACCTATTATTGTTATTATTACTTTTTTGAGAGACAGGGTCTTGTTCTGCCTGCCAGGCTGGAGTGCAATGGTGCAATCATAGCTCACTACAGCCTCAAACTCCTGGGTTGAAGCAATCTTGCCACCTCAGCCTCCAAGTAGCTGGGATTACAGGTGTGCACCACCATGCCTGGACTCTTTTATTTTTTGTAGAGATGGGGATCTTGCTATGTTGCTTAGGCTGGTCTCAAGCTCCCGTGTTCAGGAGATCCTCCAGCCTCAGCCTCTGAAAATGCTGGGATTACAAAAGTGAGCCACCGTGCCCAGCCAAGGGCACTTACCCTTAAAGTGGCAGAGCTGAGATTGGAACTCAGGTTCCATGACTCCCTAGGCCTCCTGACACCTGAGACACGACCTGCGAGGCAGGATGCCTTGGGTACCCATACATCCCACATCCTCACCTGAGCTTGCCAGCCTGACTCAGAGTCCATCCTCCTCCATGCACAGTGCTGCCTCCCCCTCCCTGGCAGAGCAATCTTGCTGAGTCCTCCACAGGGCTCTGGCCAAAGTCCGGACTGATTATTGACAAATTAAAAATATAAGCTATTGACCAGACGCTGGGATGGAGTCCCAGAGCTGCAGACCTGAATCTCAATGAGGCAGCTGAGCGTGAAGATCGATTCTGCAGGTGGAGGAGGAGGCGGACAAATTGCCCCATGCATAATGCAGAATCTGATGTTCTGGTTAATAACTGCCTGGTGGGGAACAGACAGGGGGTGGCCTGCCTGAGTCAGCTCTCTCACCACCCAGGAAGCCTCCCACATTTTACATTCCAGATCCAGCCCTCAACAGTCCCATTGGAGAAGGAATCGCTAACTCCATTTTATGGACAAGCAGATTTAGAGACATACAGGTATTGCCCAAGACTGAAGGGCACTAAGTGTGAGGGCTGGGATTTGAACCCAGGTCCTCCTAACCACAAAGCCTGGTGTTTAGAGGCTCAAGCAAACTATGGTTTCAATCCCAGCTCCAACTCTTCTACCTCCACCTTTTCTGTGTGACTTTGGGAAAATCACCATACCTCTCTGAACCTCAGCTTCCTCTCTTTAAAAAGGTGGATAATAAAATCTACCTTACTAGACTGTTGTAGGGATGAAACGAGAAGGCGAGGCATGGTGCTTTCTGTGTTGAACATCTTCTGCGTGCCCCTCTCAATCCTCTTTCTTCTCCACCACCCCACTGCTCTTCGATTCAGGCAGCTGACTGTGGGCTATTTCAGCGGTGTTCCTTGCTCTCTGGCTTCCAGTATGGCTCAGCCAATGGGAGGTGATGTCAGGAATATTGGAGGGTGGGAGGAGTGAAGTTGGGATATTTCTCCTCTCTATTCCCTCCCTGCCTGGCTCTGGGTCAACTGTGGCCAGGTTGCTCTCCCCAGTGTCTCTCACAGAGGCAGCCACAGCTGTCTCTAGGATTCAGCATCACTTACCTCCTCCAGCACTCTTCAGCCTAGGGATGGAAGGGCTGCCTGCTACTGCTCCCTGTAAAGGTGCTGCATCGTCCCTGTTGCTCTTTCTGTCTTCCCCTGATGCTGTCATTAGTATCCCATTCTTAAACTCTCCTCGGTTATCCCACCGAATACACCATCTCTTGTCTGATGATCCACTTTGTAAACTGTAAAGTGTGGTGCACAGGCAAAAGGCTATACTAAAAATCATTGCCATCTGTGTTGCTCCTGTCAATTAGTGCCTCTCTCTTTCATTCCCCCATCCATCTCCCTCTAGCATCCCTCTGTGGGCACCCATCCCCCACTAAATCTAAACATACCAGTTTGTACAGGGGCTGCCTCTCCTGGGCGGTGACCTCCTCGAGGGCAGAGCATGAGGTTATGCAGCACTGCAGCACTGCCCCTCCATGTACAACCACCTTCGTGGGGCCATGGACCAAGGAAGGGCCCAGGGAGTGTTTGTTAAATAAATAAGTGAGCCTTAGATGACTTTTTGAGGCCACACAATGAAAGTCTGACATGGAGCTAGAATTCAGGTCTCCCAGGTCCCAGAACAAGGATCTGAAAATGTCTGCTGAATGAATAAGTGAACAAAATATGGATCGATGAATGGCACCTCCAGAGACAACAGATGAAAAGTGCTTCTTCCTTATCCCTGGCTCAGTGGTGCTCAACTGGGGGTGATTTTTTGCTCTCCCTACCCCGTCAGGAGACATTTTGTCAACTTCTTGAGAAGTTTTTGGTTGTTTGATGTTTGGTCGGGTGGGGGAGGGTATGCTACTGGCATCTGGTGGCCCTACTGCCCATGGGTGCTACTGAACTTCTTCCAACTGCCAGAGCAGAGAATTATTCGCCCCAGAGTGTCCAGTGATCTCATGTCCAGGAACTCATCCTCAGAGAAGATCGCAGATAAAGAGATTGGAAACATCTCTTTGTTTTGATTGCAGAGATTGCAGAGGCTGGGAAATGCTGCCTTACCAATACACACCTTCTGAGGCACCTGCCAACACAAATGGCCCCAAATTGAAGGGGACTTTTCTAATTTTACTGAATTGACTGGAAATTTTCCCTTATTATAAAAATGTGTTAGTAATACAAAATGTAAAAAATACACAAAAATAGATGGAAGGAAATGAAACATGGTCACCAATTCCCCAACCGGCTGTTAATTTTATGGTGAATATCCTTCTACGAATATTTCTGAATTGATGTAGCCCCATCCACACACATGCTCACACACATATCAAAGTCATTTTAAAAATAGAGTTTTCTGTACATTTTCACCATATTACATCTTAATCATTAGTCTTTCACAAGTTTTCTAAATGGCCATACAGAATTCCATCTTATGTACCATCCGTAACATCCTATGAATATGTAAGATGTTTCCAATCTCTTTATCTACGATCTTCTCTGAGGATGAGTTCCTGGACATGAGATCACTGGGTCAGAAACCATGAACTTCTAAGGTACATCATGGGCAACCAGATGCCTTCCAGAAAAGTGGCTCTTCCTCCTACCATGGTCAAGGGATCTATCTCGACTTCCTCTTGCCAACATGAAATAAACTCATTAAAAATGTGTTCCAAACCTGCCATTTGCTCCTAGTGAAATTGCCTATGTGCATTTTTCTCATCTGTTCTTTCAGTCATTTGCATTCCCTCTTCTGGGAGCTGTCCATTTCTGTTGACTCTTTTTCTCTTAGGGTTTTAATGTTTTCTATTAGATATGCAAGAGCTTTGTAAAAAAATATTGAGGGCACTAAGCATTTGTTTATCAAAAGCGTTGCAAATATTTTTCATCAGTTCACCAGTTGGATTTTCATTTCATTTATGGTGGCTTTAGTCACACCAATTCTTTTTCCAGTTTAATTTCAGGTACACAAATCTATCCAATTTTTCCCTTCTTTGTGATTCATTTCTTTGTTTTTCTTTTTAAGAAATGCCTTCCTCTCCCTGGTATCATTAACTCCCCATTTTTGTCTGTAAATTTTTTATTAAATTTTACATTTGAGTCTGAGTTTACAAAATCCATCTGGAATTTATTTTGTTAAATAAAATGAGAATCTATGTTGATCTCCTTCGTTACTTTCCCCCCCGAAAGCCCAATATTCCCAGGGGAAGATTTACAATGTGGCATCCAATACACCCACCCCATGTGTGCCAGCCTGGGAGGATTAGGAGGCCTGGACTCTTCAGCTCTCACAGCATAGCCAGAACTCCGCTGTGGGAGCTGCATCTGAGACCCCTCCTTGGTCATCTCAGAGGCTGGGATGGGCCCAGCACCATTGGAGCTCAGAAGATAAGGGATATGCTGGCCTCCCTTCTGCAGGGGATTCTGAGACTGTCTTATAACAGTTAGGCCCTCCAAACGCCTAGCATTTCCTGTCACGTAGGTCTGCTGCAACCTGCCTGTATCTATTTACTTTATGTTTTGCCCTTGAAGTTAATTCAAATTGGAAGCAGAAGCCACCATGGTCAGATGCCTCCTGTGTTTGCTGTAAAAACTGCCCTGACCGTGTTCTTTATTATAGTGTCCTGTGTCCCCAGGGTGAGGGGTGTCGGAGCAGCCTGGTGGATGGAGGGGGAGCAGGCTGGGCCTGGGTGTCAGGCAGACTCCCCTGACCCCTAAAATCTCTGCTGTGTGACATTACGCAAGGCTCTGTCTCTCTCTACCTCACTGAGTGCTGCATATTTCATATGTTAAATGGGAACTGCCCTCTCTACTCATAGGAAGTTAACACATGTGGATTGCTTTCCGCCGTGGTCAAAACATAATGGGGCTGCACAAGGTGGCTCATACCTCTAATCCCAGCTCTTTGGGAGACCAAGGCGGGCAGATTGTTTGAGCCCAGGAGTTTGGGACCAGCCTGGACAGCATAGTAAGACTCCTATCTCTATAAAAGATAGAAAACCTGGCCAAGTGTGTTGGTGCTCACCTGTGGTCCCAGTTTCCCGGGGAGCTGAGGCAGAGAGATTGCTTGAGCCCAAAAGTTCGAGGCTGCAGTAAGCTATGATTGCACTACTGCATTCTAACCAGGGCAACAGAGCAAGACTCTGTCTCAAAGAAGAAAAAAAAACACATAAAATAAAAAAAACAAAAAAAGAAAAGAAAACGCCAACACCACAATGGGTATCTGTTCAAGAAATAGAACAACAAAAATTATGCAACTATTTTCCACTTTCAAAGCAAGAACATTCCTGTCTCACCCAAGGGTGATTTCTGTTTATGAGCTGCAGAGAATTACATAACTCTCCAGGCTCTATTTTCTGTGTTGGCTTCCAGGAAAGTGTTACCTAAGGAGGCAGTGTGTGAAGAGGTTAAGAGTATGGGCTCTGAATGTAGAGTCCCTTGGCTCACATCCCTTAGCCGTGTTCCCTGGCTGAGGCATCTTTCCCTGTCCAGCCTCTTCAAGCCTCAGTTTTTCTCATCTGAAAATTAGAAACTAGACACTCTACTTCTGAAAGTTACAAATATTAAATAAGATCATCCATTTTTAAAATGCTTATCCCATTGGCTGCCAGATAGAAAGCCACCCCCCATTCCATTTCACAGAGTTTCAAAACTTCCATTTATCATTTATGATTTTTCACCTCTGTATTTCCCAACATCTGGTACATAGTAGGGGCTCGACTGAATAATTCTCAAATAAATGAATTTGTAGAGCATTATCATGAGTCAAGTTCTAGGCCAGTCGCCACAGATACTCAGGAGCTCAGGATCTAGCAGGAAAGACAGACACGAAACAAAACAAAACAAACACTTCAAGGTTGTTAGTGTCACAAAAGAGACATGCCTAACATTTGAGAGGATTGTAAGGGCAGTATTGGTCCCATCTGAGCTAGCAGGAGCAGGTGATGGCTCAGGTGGATTCTGAATCCAGGTAGGAGTTTGCTGGGTGGAGACACAGGTTCTGAGCACATACATGAGCTCCCGTATTTCTGAGCCTTAGTCAACCTTGAGTAGTGGCTTTCTGTTTTATAGCCAGGAAGCCTGAAGTCCTGGGAGGTTACAAGACTCTTCCTTGGTCACACAGATAAAAATGATGAAGACTAAGTTCAGTTGTTGAACTTTTAGAGCCAATGTCTTATTCTAGAGCTACCTTAGACCTTGTGTAGATGCCAAGGTTAGGCTGGGAGGGTTTTAAATGACAAGTACAGGAAACGCTCCTCAGACCCTGCAGTCATTTTCCCCAGATTGTGCTGCCTGCCTTCTCTCTGTTATCACAGTCTGTGATTGGGCCATTTACACACATGCCTTTAAATCCTTTGAGAATCTAGCCTCCAAGTACTGTTCATTCTCCCTCCTAGAGGGCCCTTGGATCTGTACATGTCTCTCCCACTCATCTCAAGCCAAGATGCTACTGAGGCCACCCTCAATGGGTCTCCCAGCTTTTACTCCTTCCCATCTATGATCAACATCACAGCCAGAAACATTATTTCAAATCACACATATGATTACATTAGGTCCCTAACACCCTCCATGGCTCCCACTGTCCCTGGGATGAAGTCAAAACTCCTTGGTGTGATCCACAAGGTCCTGCATGACCTGACTCCTGCTGACCTCTCCAGCCTCATCTTTGGAAACCTTCCCCTTCTTACCCTCATCCCTGAGCTGCATCCTTCTCTTCATTTCCAGAAGATATTCTGCTGACTCTTGCCTCTGGGCCTCAGCATGTGAGCATGTGTGATTCCCTCTGCATCCTCCCCTTCCTCATGATCACCTAACTAACTTCAGCTCTTCCATGGAGCTTCAGTTTAGGACTCACCAGAAGCCTTCTGGTGCTGCTGTCAGGATGGTGCATATTACATGGTAAGAGAATTGTCTGGTTTCCCTAGCCCTGCATTCCTCAAAGTGTGCGCCATGAAACACCTGTATCAAAAGCACCAGGGAGCCCATTAAAATGCAGATTCCCAAACCCCACACCAGGCCTCCTGCCTCAGCATCTCTTGAAAATGGATTCTTTACATTTTAAAAACAATTTTTTTTTTTTTTTTACCATGGACATTCTCAAACATACACAAAAGTAGAAAGGTTAGTATAAAACAGTGTGTAGTCTAGTAGCAGCAGCAGCAGAATCCCCTGGCATTGTTAGACCTGCAGCATCTGCCCCCAATCCCAGATCTATTGGATGTGAGTATCTGGAGTAGGTTCCAGAAATCTGCATTTAACGAGCCCTGCAGGGGGTTCTGCTGCCCACTCAAGTTTGAGCTGCATGAGCAACTCCCACAGCTATCTACTCCTGGCCCATCTTGTTCTATCTATACCACTTCTCCCTCAATTTACTGCCTCTTGTCTTATTTTGGAGCAAATCTAGACACTGTGTCATTTCATCCTTGGATATTGCTGTATGCATCTCTAAGGGATATGGACTATTTTAAAAATACATTTTAAATTCGAGCCACTATGTCATTTCCCCTTGGGTCATTCTAACATGTGTCAAGTCTGAGACGCTGCTGTGGATATTGTGTGTGTTCTGGGAGGGCAGGGGCCAGGGCTGTCCTCATCACCATAGGCACTCGCCAATACCCTGCTGAATGTCAGCAGTTTGAATGGAAACGCGGACTACACGAGGAGATCGGGGACAGGAAGAGTTAAACTCTTCACAGGAGGAAGGAGCCAGACTTCACTGGCAAAAGGAATTTTTTTCTTTCTTTCTGCCTTTGCAGCCCCAAGCCTGGAGCTTGGTACTCTAGGGAAGGCACCAATCAGATTGTTGCCTGCATGTTGGAAAATATTTATGTCACCTACCAAGCTGGGAGCACACTCAGCAGGCTTCCCGGGGCCTCCTGATAGACAAGGTCGCATCTCAGCAGCTGTGAGGAAGGAGGCGTGCCGGCCTGGCAGCTGTGCTGGGCTCCGGGAGGCTGCCAGCGAATGTGGCATCGCACAGGAGAGGGAGACGCACTTCTGTGACCCCCCGCTCTCAGGCAGCGGGTGATGGGGCATTCCTGCTGCCTGAGACAGCTCCTGGGAGCACAGGCCAGCTGGGGGTGGGGAGTGGGGGCCTGAGAAAAGACAAGCTAAGGGCATGGACAAGAGGATGGGGTAAGGATGAGCCAGGCATTTACGAGGTGCTGGCACCATGCTAAGTGCTCTACAAGTGTTCTCTCTCAGTGAATCTTTGTCGCATTCCTTGAGATGGTTAGAGTCATGCCCATTTTACAGATGAGGAAACTGAGGTTTTGAGAAAGTTGGTGAAAAATGGAGCTGGGACTCGATTTCTAATTTGTCTTTCTTAGATCCTGCATACATCACAGATGTTTACCATTCGGCCATAACTCTGACATAAAGAAAAAAAACACCAACAATCTATCTATCTACTTATCTATCTACCTACTATCTGTCCGTTTATCCACCCATCCATCCATTCAAATCTATCTATCTTCCCATTTGTCCATCTATTTATTTTCCATCCATCCATCCATCCATTCATCCATCCATCCAAAATTCATCCATCCATCCATCCATCCAAATCTGTCTCCCTCTGTATCTACCTATCTGGTCATCCATTCTAATCTATCTATCTATCTATCTATCTATCAGCTATCTATCCATCTATCTATCTATCAATTTATCAACTTAAATTTGACAGTGAAATCTCATCCTGTAGCATTGGAAAGACCTCTAATTTTGATCACAAGCAACAGCAAGACCTCAAAGTTGTGTATCTGAAAATATCAAGCTGGGATACCAATGACCAACTTTGTGGTCCTACCACTACCATCAGGTTGCAAATTGCCCCAGAGAGCCCTTCCCAGTGGTTAACAGTGTGGGCTCTGGAGTCAGACTTCCTGGGTGCAAATTTTCCACTTGGGCAAGTTACTTCTCTCTGTGCCTCAGTTCCTCAACTATTAAATTGAGATATTAATAGGACTTCTAACATACGTTTTGAAGATTAAATCAATGAATATTTGTAAGATGCTTAGGACAGTGCCTAGCACTGGGTACTCTATTATGTATAGCTGTTGTCCCAATTACTCTGACTGTGTAAAATTCAGTGGTGTAAAGCAACAGCAAGTTATTTACTATGCTCATGGAATCTGTGGGTTAGGAGTTCAGACAGGTCACATGAAGCAGAACATGAAGTCTCTGCGTCATGTTTTCTAGGATTTCAACTGGAATTCTTGAAGTCTGGAAGTTGGAATCTCCAAAATCTCCTACACTCATACATTTGACATTTAGGGTGGTTTATAAGCTAAGACTTTATCTGGGACTAGAGTTCAGAACATCCACCTACATGTGGCTTCTCTACATGAGGAGCTTGGGCTTCCTCACAACATGGCAGTTGGTTTCAAGACTGAGCATCCCAGGAGAAAGAAGACCAGGTGGAAGCTCTGTCTTTACAACCTAGCCTCAGAAGTCACATTGTATCACTGTTAATATAAATTTGTCAGAGCAGTCTACAAGCCCTCCCAAGCTCAAGAGGAGGGGTAAAAGATTTCACCTCTTGATGGAATATGGTACAGCACTAGAATAAGGTAGGATTGGACTGTGACTGTATAAGGAAATTTCATCTGCAGCAGCCATGATTGGCTATATTCAAGCTGTGAGCATTGGGAACTTGATGGAGAGATTCTCAGGGAACCCCTGTAGCCTGGATTATACTTCCCTGGGTTCACCCACAATTGTTCCTTCCAGGATCTGATCACCTCCCCAGTATACTCAGGTACCTTCCCCACCTTCCATCCCTCAACCTCATTTTGGCTTCCAGGTGCTCCATCTGCATTCTTGTTGCCCCCAAAAGTGTGCTGTTTCCTTCCCCCCACCCCTTGAGAGCATCTAGGGCCATATTTTCAGGCAGGAAGACATTTAACAAAACACGGGAAGGGCCCCTGGCTTATGTCTGCACCTTTTCCTCTAGGCAGGGAAGGATCATAGACCTGGGTCCCAAATTGAAGAATGGGAAAATGTAGGAGAATCAACTCAGAGATATTTATGCTATGAACCAGGCCCAGGCCCAACTCAGAGAGGCAAAGATTACCTGCCCCCTGTGTCTCCTCTCTCCATGCCAAGGGAAGGCATGGGGCATAGAAAGGCAGTAGGAGGGGAGCTGGAAGCCTTGACAGAGGCAGCAAAGAATTAAGAAACCCCGTCTAGCTTCAGCTGGCATCTATGCAGTTGATGGGGCCAGACGGGATACCTTGGATGTGAGCCACAAAAACACAACTCAAACAACTTAAATATGTTTCCAGACCCATGGAGCCTTCTTCCAGGCGCTTAGCCCAAATGAAATTTTACAATCACCTGGGTGGCTGTTTGGTTCAACTCTTAGTCCCCACAACCCCCACCTAACCTGCGTTTCCAGGGACCTGGCATCTTGTGTTGGGAAAGATTGTGCCTTGTACTAGGTGACAGACATGACAGAGCATGTTATTAGCTAATTAAATAATCCAGTCAATAAATCAACCTCACCGAGTGACAATTCCATGCCAGGCACTGTCCTAGGGCCCAGGGATATGGCAGCAAATGAAACTGGCACAGCCCTTATCAACGTGGAACTTGACTCTAGCAGAAGACAATAGACTACAAGATAAATAAATGTGTGCTATAATGTCAGAGTGCAGGGAGCTCTCTGAAAAAGTTAAAAGGTTGGCGGGGGGAAGGATAAAGAGTGACAGGGAAGTTGCTAATTTACATCAAAAGTAATTAGAGAAGGCCTTGGGGAAGTGGTGAAATTTGAGCAGAGACCTAGCAAAAGAAGGGAGGACGCCATGCGGGTGCAGGAGAAGGAGCATTTTTGGCAGAGGAGACAGCAGGTGCAAAGGGCCTGAGGTATGTCTGAGCAGCAGCAATGCCAGGGTGATTGGAGTGGAGTGAGGTAGAAGAATAATGAGAGATAGGTGGAGGGCAGCTATGTGGGGTCCCGTAGGACACAGTAAGGATGCTGAATTTCAGAATAAGTTGTGTACATGATAAAATGAATGAATAAATGAATGAAACAATGGAGACACGGAAGGGTGGATGGAAGGACACTTGGATGGATGGATGCTTACATGCATGTTTGGAAGATTGGATGCACAGACAGATGTGTGGATGGACAGATGGATGAGTAGATGAACAAATGGTGTGGTGGAGTGCATGTGTGGATAGATGAATGGATGGAGAGATGGATGGATAGATGGAGAGATGGATGGATGAACAAATGGATGGTTGGACCCTAGAAACACACACACTAAGATAAACCTCTTTAGTTCCATTTTTTTTTTTTTGGTCTTTTTTTTGAGACAGTTTCACTGTTGTCTCCCAGGCTGGAGTGCAATGGCGCGATATCGGCTTACTGCAACCTCCGCCCTGGGTTCAAGGGATTATCCTACCTCAGCCTTCCGAGTAGCTGGGATTTCCTTCGTTCTTTTTCAGGACTGCCTTTCCATTTTCTGACCCATATTGCAGTCCCACCCCAGCAAGAGAAACACTCCAGGAAGAGCAAGGCATGGCCCAGCTGATGCCCAGCTGCTCTCAGGAGCATAGGCTGAGCCTTAAATAATGCCTCCTCCTTCTCAGGAAGAGCCGTTCTGGTGGCGCAGACACCAAGAGGCGTTTGGGGCAGGCAGCCGTCACTAACAGATTCATTAAGCTCACTCCAGAGCAACGATAAAAAATCAATTTAGTTCACCAGGCAGCTTGAACAGGAGCCAGGAGCAGGGCAGCCCTCGCATCCATGAGCTGGGGGCGTGCAAAGAGGTGCCGTGGAATCGGCGGGGGCCAGAGCATGCCAGGGCTCCATTGTCAAAGACCCCCCCCCCACACCGTGGAGTTGCAAGAGCTCTGATGGGAAGGCCTGCCAGGGGAAGCGGCAGGAGCAGGGTGGATGCCTCTGTGGCACCCCAGGCAGCGCCGCAGACATACCCGCCTCACTGGCACGCAGGCCATGATCTCTCTCCCCCACTGCCTTGACTCGTTAATTTATATTTTAACAATCCGCGAGAGCTGACTCTGCACGAGGCTGAAGGTGTGAGAGATGGAGGAGTGGGAGATCGCGGCATGGTCTCTGCTCCTGCAGTGCCTCAGTCTGGCTGGGGAGAAGATCTGGGCCCAGTGCAGAAAGGCAGGTGTAAGAAGAGGTTTGGAGAGGAGGCAGAGGAGAACAAAGAGGGAGAGGATGGTACTGGTGTTCGGCAGAAGCAGGGTATTGGCATCCATCAATGGCAAAGCAGAAAACAAGTGGGAGGCACCAGGAAGTAACTCCAAAGGGGTCATTGAGGGAGAATGGGATGAAAGAAACAGCAATAAAAGGGTGGATGGGGGGACCCACAGAGAGGTTGCACCTCAGTGTTAGCAACAGCAGGGAGCCGCTAGCACCCTTAGGCCTGGACCGGAACCCGCAAAGAGGCTAGGCTGCCAGAGAGGACCATCTGCCAGGGACATGGGCTCCAGTAGAGGCAGTCCTGCCACCAACTTGGGATTGGCAGGGAAGAATGAGGACAACATGTCTCTTCGCCTGCCTTGCCTCTCCTATTTTGACTCCCTTTGGGACCTGCATCAGGAAGCCAGGACTAAATGAGACAGGTGACGCAATCTGGAGACGATGCATTCACAGGGTCCAGGGCTTGGGGGACAAGGGACAATAAAAGGCTGGAGGACAGACAGTGAAGAGACAGGATCACACTGTAGAATGGCCCTGATGATGCAGTGGGGAGAGAAGTCACCTACTGAGCCCCATCAGGGGACTCCGGGGCTTCCTAAGAGTCCTGGCTGCAACCAGGATGGATGGGCTGTGGCATCATCCCGGGAGAGGCTGAATAAAGTGAATGGATGGGAACAGATGGGAGGTGGTAAGAGATGGACAGAGAGAGGCAGAGATGCAGGTGCAGAGGGAGAGACACACACACATAGAGGGACAGAGGGACGATGTGAGGGGGTGGGAGAGAAACGGAAGGAAATGGAGACAAAGAGGCAGAGATGGAAGAAGGTCCTGCAGAAACAGAGAGACACAGGAAGACACAGAGAGACTCAGAGAGGGGACATACAGGCAAAAAGGAGGGAGGAAAAGAGAGAGGGGAGCAAAGAAAACAAATGGAAAAATGTACCTGAAGGAGCAAGAAAGAGACTAAGAAAGAAACAGAGGAGAGAAGAGGAAAACAGAGAACAAGAAAAAAGAAAGAGGAAGAAATGAGAGAAAATGATGGAATCCAAGGTACAGAATTCAGACTCTGGGGGCAGAGAAGATGAAATAGTAAAATACAAACACAACTGAGGAAATTCCTGGGAGCCCAGAGGGCCAGCAGGAGGCAGGGGCAAGAGTCTGATAATGCCCTGCCAGCTCTTGGAGACACATCATTATGCGAATAGGATGCTTGGGCTTGGCCCCTGTGCTCAAAATCTGCGTGCCCTTAGCAAATTTCCTCAGGGCTGGTGCTCAGTCTGCTCATCTGCAAAGAGGAGATGGTATCAGGCTTCACTTTAAGGGCAATGTGTGGATGACCTGAGTCCATAAAGAGAAAGTTCTGGGCTCAGCGTCACATACACCACGTTCTCCAAAGCATGGCAACTAAAAACGTCTATAGAAAGACACGAACACTCACATCCGGGTGGGAAGTTGC
The DNA here is from genome assembly GCF_000951035.1 of Colobus angolensis palliatus. Classification (NCBI taxonomy): domain Eukaryota; kingdom Metazoa; phylum Chordata; class Mammalia; order Primates; family Cercopithecidae; genus Colobus; species Colobus angolensis. The sequence goes on along the minus strand of NW_012114477.1, from coordinate 2,670,406 downwards.
AGAAATCAGGGTCCAGAAGGTATTTACATGCAGCTTCCTATTTCTGCAGTTCTTGGAGCTCGGAGGGTATCTACCTAGCCGAGAAGAGGGTGACAACAGCACAGTCATGGATACACAAACACATCCCATAGCGCACACACACACACACAGAATACTGCACACACACGCATGTATATTAAATACACACACATCACACACACCTCACATACATGCGCAACCAATACACACATACCACGCATATATGCATAACCAGTATACACATATACCATATACATATATGCACGGCCAATACACAACCCCCATACATACATGCCCACAACATATTTATAGATGACACACACAGGCACACTGAACACATGCTGACATGACACACAACATACACACATCACACACAACATACACATCACACACACATCACACAACATACACACACCACACACAACACACACACCAGACACATAACATACACACACCACACACATGCATGCACTCAGCAATGCACCACACACACAACATACATACAACATGCACACAACATACACACACATCACGCATGCATGCACCCAGCACACACCACACACAGAACATACACACATCACACATGCATGCACCCAGCACACACCACACACAGAACATACACACACATCACACATGCATGCACCCAGCACACACCACACACAGAACATACACACACCACACACAGAACATACACACACCACACACAGAACATACACACACATCACACATGCATGCACTCATCACACACACCACACCCACAACATACACACACATCACACATGCATGCACCCAGCACACACCACACACAGAACATACACACACATCACACATGCATGCACTCATCACACACACCACACCCACAACATACACACACATCACACATGCATGCGCTCAGCACACACTACACACACAACATACACACACCACACACAGCATACACACACATCACATATGCATGCACTCAGTACACACACACCACACACACAACATACACACATCACACACACAACATAAACACACATCACACATGCACTCAGCACACGCACACCACACACATAATGTACACACACCACATGCACAACATACACACACACCACACATGCATGCACTCATCAGACACCACACACAACATACACGCACATCACACATGCATGCACTCAGCACACACCACACATACAACATACACACACCACAGACACAGTGTACACACACATCACACATGCATGCACTCAGCACACACACCACCCACACAAAACATACACACATCATACACACAACATAGACACACATCACACATGCACTCAGCACATGCATACCACACACAACGTACACACACCACATGCACAACATACACATCACACATGCATGCACTCAGCACACACACACAACACACACACACATCACACATGCATGTACACTCAACACATATACACATCACATAACTCACACGTAGCACACACATATCACACAAACATGTATATACAACACACAACACATATATGTGCACAGCCAATGCACACACACCACACATACAACATATATACACCACACACATACATGCACACTCGATACACACACCATACATTACACACAACATACACACATGACACATGCATACACACTCAATACAGATACACATCACACAGCTCACCCATAACACACATATTACACATACATGCATGCTCAACACACACACCACATCTATGTGCGCATCCAATGCACACACACCACATACATGACATGCAGATGTTACACACAACACACACACATCATACATACATACACACCTAATACACACACACCACATACCACACACAGCCTACATACACATCACACATGCATGCACACCCAATACATGTACACCGTGCAACTCACACAGAACACACACACATACAGGCACACCCAATACCGATACACACACCACACATACATGTACACTCCACCTCCTGCACACGCACACACACACACTCACACACACACCCCTTATAGTTCATGAGGAATACCTTTATCCCACCTGCAGCTTGCACGGAGGCCATCTGACAAGTCTGGAGTGAGCCAGATTGGCCCTAATGACCAGTAAGATGGGTTGTAGGTAAGCAACAGGGATCTCTGCCAAAAGACATCCACCTTCCCCACTCCCCCAGGCTCTGTCCTTTCATCTCCCCCACCCTCAGGAGGCCAGAGCAGAGGACCCAGGAGCCCAGATCAATCCAGTGCTCTTCCTCCAGTCTTCTTTAGAAGAGGAGGAAAGCATCGAATGTGAATCAGGAGAGAGATAGGAGGCTGGTGGGAGAAGGGTCAAGACAAGCCAAGACATGGCTGGGTTCATGGAAGAGACATAGTAAGACAGCATGTGATGCCATGAGGTCTAGTGGTGACAGACAGGGAGGGGCAGAGAGGAGTCCTGGGTGCAGAGAGTGCCAGGAAGGCCAGGAGGAATTTGAAAGGCTGCCTGCCTGGAGTCATGCTGTGAGTGACTGTGGCAGGCAGGGCCGGCTAATGTAGGAAACGTCAGGGAGAGGAGAAGTCTGGGGAAACTGAGGCACAGGGGTGGGAGGCGACTTTGTTAGGGTCATCTGGCAGGCTAGGGGCTGAACTTCTGCATCTGAGTCTTATCTAATCCACCTTCCTGCTTTCTGGATTACACCGAAAAGTAAATATGAGATTAGAGCAGGAGAGAAATACAATCTGGCAACCATCTGCTCTGTGTTAGGCCTTTATTTTACATTGACCAGTGGATTCCTCACAAGGGTAGGATGTGTGTGTTTACTCTTTTTAGTATTCCCATTTTACAGATGGGGAAACTGAGACTCAGAGAGGTGACTCCACCAGGAAGTGGCCGAGTCTGGGTTGAGACCCCAAATCTTCAGGTGTCAGAGCTCTTCCCAGCCCGCCTGTGGGTTTACTGCCCGTTGCTCCAAATCATCTGAAATAGAGAGGAACATTTGTGGATGGGGTGGAGGGGTGAGTACTCTCCATCATTCCTCTGGGAAGAAACTCAGCCAAAATTCCTTGGAATCCATTGCTTTAGGTTGTGCACAGGGGAGAACAGACTCAGACAGGGATGTTTATAATGGCTTCCAAATGTCTGGCCGCAGCTGCCTCTCTGGCAGTGAGAGAGGAAGAGGCCCAGGAGTCGGGGAGGCGAGTCCCACTCCCTGCCTCTCTCCTCCACATGCATTTTGAGAACACTGGTGCTTCTGGGGATCTGGGTGGGAAGATGTGCTGCTGCTCCAGTGTAAAAGCAAAGAAATGAATGAATGGATGAGTGAGTGAATGAATGAATGAATGCTACAGGTGGAAAATACAACTTTCCCTACCTGTTAAATGGGAATCGTTAACACCATTATTGGCCACTTCTTTCTTTCTGTGAAGTCCTTCTGCTTATTAACCGCCTTGATGAAACCTCCCAAGGATCCAAACAGCATAGCACATTTGACAGATAATGAAACCGAGGCTCAGAGGTGAAGGCACTGGCCTAAGCCACTTAGTGATGATGGAGGGAGAACCTGAACAGGGTCTCTTTGTTTGTAGAAGTCTTGCTCTTAATTTCATCCATGGTAATCGGGTGAGGGGCTAACATGGGGCTGAGCACACAATGAGTGTTCAGTTAATCTCAGTGGAAAAGATACATTGATAAGAGCTTCCTAGGGGTAGGGGTGAGGGTGAGTAGAAAGTGCAGGTGAGCCACACAGACCTGACCTCCATGGAGACTGTCATTCTTGATTAATTACCTCTCCTTGCCAAGACTCAGTTTTCTCTTCGTAATGTTAGGTATAGTAGCCTCAACCTCATTGGGTTGTTATAGGAGGCTGATTTGATAATGGATAGGAAATCTCTCCCATCACTAGCAGGCACACAGTAGGTAGTTTTTTAAAAAGCATCAACAGTAAGAACATAAATAATGGCTAATCTCTTTTGATCCTCTCTGCCAGGTACAGTGCTCTTTATATGATTTCTTTTTGTTTTCTCATCTGTTCCTCCATCCAACCCTATGAGGTCAGTTTCTGTTTTCTAGAAAGAATAAAGAGGCTCAGAGAGGTTAAGCGGCCTGTACAAGGCCACACAGCTAGGAAATGTCTGAGTTGAGAGCGTGGTTTATGAACCCCTAGGTTTTTCAACTAACACACTTGTGAAAACATGCCAGTCAGTGTTCGGCTCATACAGGCTTACAAAAAGAGCTAGACATTGCCCCCAGCTTTTCCCTATAAGCATCTCTCCTTTTCATAGATGGGGATCTGAGGTCCAGGGGTGGGATGACAGACCGCAGCCATCAAACGGCGCTTGCTCTTTTTATTAGTTCGTTTTCACACTGCTATAAAGAACTGCCCAAGACTGAGTAATTTATAACAGAGGAGGTTTAATTGCCTCACAGTTCTGCAAGGCTGGGGAAGCCTCAGGAAACTTACAGTCATGGTGGAAGGGGAAGCAGGCATGTTTTACATGGCATCAGGTGAGAGAGAGAGTGTGAAGGAGGAACAGTTAAACACCTCTAAAACCATCAGATCTTGTGAGAACTCATTCACTATCATGAGAACAGTATAGGGGAAACTGTCCCCATGATCCAATCACCTCCCACCGGGTGCCTCTCTCAAGACGTGGGGATTATGAGGATTACAATTTGAGGTGAGATCTGGGGGGAGACACAGAGGCAAACCATATCCCTCCTGAACAAGATTCCAGGTTACCACCCTAGAGGAAGAGGCCAGGGCAGACCTGACAAAGCCTCCCACTATGTTCAAGATCCCTCCCTGGATAAGTCTCCTTCTTGCACCGTTGCCCCTCTGTTAAGAGGAGTTAATCCTGATTTACTTTTAAGTTGCACATACCTAGGTTTTAGTTTTTTGATTAGAAACACCAGAGACTTGTTGCAGAAAAGCAAGAGAGATGACCTTCTAATTGGTTCACAATTTCCCTATTTGGAGAAAAACACAGTTTGGCATTTTCTACATTTCCTTCTTGGTACAATCACCATCGCTATGATCTGGGATCCTACAGAATACTCAGCTCTGCACAGATTGATTCTTTTTCCCAAAGCCAAGTCTATTGTTTGCTATTGATGAGAATGGAAAGTGCAAAGGGGTAAGAAGATAAAGTCCTACCTAGGGAAAGGTAGCCACTATCACTGTTTTGGCAGATGACAGATAGATACATACATACACACATATATATACATATATACATAGAAAGATAGAGATACAGTCACTGTGTATGTGTGTGTGTGTATCATTCACATGCGCACACACACACACACACCCTCCATTCATATGTAAACATTATTGCATACTTCAGTTCAGACTTTGCATCGAGATCTCAAACTCAAAGGCCCTGGCAGGTCACAGGAATGAGTGTGGGGGCCAGGTGGGAGCTGGGCAAGCTGGACTCCACATGCCCCATCCACAGGGGCAGCTGTTACTGCTCAACTCAACTGCTGTCACAAAGGAATGCAAGCCCAATGTCATCCCGTGTTCCAATGTTACAAGAATTGGAACTCCAGAAATCTAGATTTTTATATAAAAACTTCAATTTTTTAAAGATATTGGCAGCAAATTCCTTGTAAATAAAGCACGTGTGGAGCAAAGAGACACATTACGGGGTTGCCCTGAGTTTGCAACCTCTGCCGGCTGCATCCTGCAGACATACCCTCCTCACTTGATAAGTGTATGCTAGGCATTTTCTCGTGGACCTGGTTAATTGCAAAATCTCTCATACATCTATTCTCCTGGTTTGGGGTCAGAAGGGCACTTTTTCGGCCAGGCGTGGTGGCTCAAGCCTGTAATCCCAGCACTTTGGGAGGCCGAGACGGGCGGATCACGAGGCCAGGAGAAGATCGAGACCATCCTGGCTAACACGGTGAAACCCCGTCTCTACTAAAAAATACAAAAAACTACCCGGGCGAGGTGGCGGGCGCCTGTAGTCCCAGCTACTCGGGAGGCTGAGGCAGAGAATGGCGTGAACCCGGGAGGCGGAGCTTGCAGTGAGCTGAGATCCAGCCACTGCACTCCAGCCCTGGCGACAGAGCAAGACTCTGTCTCAAAAAAAAAAAAAAAAAAAAAGAAGGGCACTTTTTCTTCCTGTGGCCTTCCTTGTCTGCTAACTTCTTCTCAATCTCTCTCCTCTAGAACCACTCCCAGCCACTGCCCCAGCATCTTGCTCCCCCAAACCATTCAATTTTATTAATGGTTGATTTTCTTTTAAAGCTGTCTGGAGGCTGCTGCACGCTCCACGGTTGTCAGTGGCTGATCAATATCTGGGGAGGGCGGGGGTGTCATTTCATTAGCTAAGTGCCATGTAATCTACTTGGTAAATCCCATAGCCTCTTCCTGAGCTGTCCGGAGATGAGGCAAAGAAGGCTGGCCACAGGCCTAAATACGCCGTCCTGCTGGAATCGAGAAGAACCGTTTGGAGATCCCCCTGCTGAAGTTTGATCTGGTCCCTTGCATTGTCCCCATCTCATCTCCCTCTGTGTCCCCAATCAGTCATAGCCTGACTTCTTCAAGGCTTTAAAACGACTCTGCGCTAAGAAAGGCCTGATCATCCCGAGAACTCTACAAGGGGACCAGTACACCCAGTTTACAGAGGAGAAGACCGAGGCAGGGAGAGGTCATGGCACACTGCCAAGGTCCCAGAAGACCAGCAGGATCTGAACCCGGGGCTGGCTGGCTCCTCATCCAGAAGCTGGCTCAGGGCAGCCACAGAAAGAGGCTTGTGTGAAGTGGCCTGGATTCCTGGCCCAGCCGCAGTGCAAGTCCCCACGGTCTTGTGAACAATTTACCACATTCTTCTGGTTTCTCTTTATGGGGACTGGTAATCCCTGATGTCATTCAATTACAAAGTTATGGCCACCACCAGGGGCCAGTGAGCGCTGTTCCTACCTGGCTGGAAGGCATTAGAGCTGTAAATGGCTTTCCTGGAGGCAGAAGGCCTGTGGGAAGGTAAGCTGGCTTCACAAGGCAACTTCCAGGCCAGGGACAGTATTTTCTTGTGATTGGAGGTCAGTTTCAGCGTGGAGGACTGGAGACTAACTCATGAGCCACATGATAATCAGAACACAGGATCTCCATTGGTTGTCTCTGCAGGGCACCTGGGGACATGGCACCAAATTGTAGTGACCCCACCAGTCAGACTCAGGGGATATCCAGGGGCCCTGGGCAGCCTGGTCCACTTGGGCTGGTAGAGCTGGGAGTCCCTGAGGACAAAACAAGGGGCAGGAGAAGGTGAGTCCAGGAGTTGAGAGCACTGCCTTTGGAACTAGAGAGAAGGGTTCCAGTCCCAGCTGTCCCCTTCCTCAGCTAACAACTGTGGATATGCCAGCGCCTCTCCACCAGCCTCTATTTTCTCATCTGTGGAATGGAGATAACGGTACCTGCTCCATAGAATTGTTCAAGGATTAACTGAGATGATAGGATTCAAGTGTTTTGCATCAGGCTTAGCAGGATCGCCCACATCAGATTAGATATTATCAGTAGCAGTAAAAGGAAGAAATGAGATTTCCTCTTATCCTTGGGGAATATGTTCCAAGACCCCCATTGGATGCCTGAAACTGCAGATAGGACTGAACCCTATATACACTATGATTTTTCCTATACGTACATTTTTCCTATACATACATACTTATGATAAAGTTGAATTTATACTCTCAGTAATAGATTAACAACAATAACTATCATAAAATAGAAGAATCATAACAATATACTGTAATAAAAATTCTGTGGATGGGGTCTCCCTCTCTCTTTTCCTCTCTCTCTTGCAAAATAATGTAATATGTTTGGCCGCAGCTGACCGCAGGTAACTGAAACCACAGAAAGCGTAGCTGTGAGTAAGGGAGGGCTCCTGTGTTCAGAAGCTATTGTGTGCCAGGCACTGCGCCATCATTCATAGACATTTCATGTCATCCTAGAAACACCCATTTGAAAGATGAGCAAATTGAGGCTCAGATAAGTGTGAAGGGGCCTATTTTATTTTATTTTTTTGAGACAGAATCTCACTCTGTCACCAGGCTGGAGTGCAGTGGCGCGATCTCAGCTCACTGCAATCTCCGTCTCCTGGGTTCAAATTATTCCCCTGCCTCAGCCTCCCAAGTAGCTGGGACTACAGGCACCCACCACCACGCCCAGCTAATTTTTTGTATTTTAGTAGAGATAGGATTTCGCCATGTTGGCCAGAATGGTCTGAATCTCCTGACCTCGTGATCCACTCGCCTGGGCCTCGGAAAATGCTGGGACTAAAGGCGTGAGGCACCGCGCCTGGCCTGGGGGTTCTATTCTATCAGGAGCCCAGGTGTTAAGCCAGATATGTCGGGCCCTTCCTGTGATGTACACAGCATTCCCCAACCTCCTCTCCAGGACGTTGCTGAGTAGGGCAGGTGACGGGAGGCAGGATCCAGAGACAAAGGCGAGAGAGGCAGTGTGAGGAGACCCTGGCATCTGGAGACCTGGTAGAGGTGCCTGATCTGGGACAGATGCCATGCGTCTCTACTTGGGCTGCCTCCACTAGGGGAGGCAAGGAGGCCTTGTCTCAGGGGCTTCCCAGAGTCAGGGATGCATTGCAGACCTCCATGTGAGAGGCTCCTGAGGGGCAGACGTTGAGGGCATTGCAGTCTCGACCAGCTGGAAGTCAGGTAGGTTGGGGTAGAACCTCAGCTCTGGCACACTCAGCATGACCTGGGACAAGCCACGTCAGCCCTCTGAGCCCTGGGTTCCTGACACGGGAAACAAAGAACATGCTATGCAGAGTTGCCATGGCGATTAAATAAACGAATGCAAAAGAGGCTGGCGCAGGTTGGTTCCCCTGCTTGTATGCAGGGGTTTATGGGGGTACAGTGGGGGGCACTTAGTATCAACACCTGCAGGGGAAGAGAAATAAGCAGGATGGGGCAGAGGAAGCATTTGGGGTCTCAGGGGTCTCAGCTGATCAAACAGGGGCAGCTCTGGGGCCAAGACTGCTCTTCAAAGTCATCCTGCCTCAAGGTAAGCAGGTTGGGACGGTGTGCCCCCTGCATCGACTAGTCACCAGAAGGAGGTTTGACCTTGGTCAAGGCAGCTCTTTCCAGCTGAGGGCGGTCACCTGCAGGGAGCAGAGCTCAGCTGGGAGCTGTCAGCACTCCCAGTAGCTGGGGTAATATCGGGGCAATGCACCAGAGCACCCAGCAAAGAGCCACTTGACACCCCGGCTGGGGACAAGCACATCAGTTGCCTTTTCCTCTGCCAGGGAGACTGCCATGCAGCCACCAAGGGCAGGCAAGGGTGAAAAGGTACGGCTTCCAGGTGGGTAAGAAGCCAGGCTAGGGGAGAATGGATGATGGATGGCAGCAGGCAATTCTGCCCTGCCAGTGTTTAATGGGGCTTGGGTCTTAGGTGAGCCCTTTGCATGGTGGTAGTGGTGGTGGGGGTGGTGTGGTATGTCCCCTGATGATACAGCTGGCAGCATCTGGGCCAGAGAGGCAGCAGGATGGAGGAGAAACCGCAGCGCCACATTCCTACGGCCCCTGCCTTGCCTCGCCTGTCACCCCGCAGGGCTGTGTCTTATAGCCGGCGCTCGACCCTGGAAAAAATTGACTGCCTGTTTCTGCCTGACTGCTCGAGAGTTACAGGCTGCAGGGGCGGGGGGAGGAGGCGTGAGGGCGGGCGGGCGCCTGCCTCCTCATCAGGATGGATTTTTCTGCTTCTCTGCTTGTAGGAAGAGCAGGAACAGGATACGGGAGGCTGCTCAAGGAGTAATCACTGTGCGGGGCGAGGGCATGTCAGGGGCTGGCTTTGTGATGGAGGGAAGAGAAAGGGAGGGGTAGTTAGGGCAGAGAAGCCTCAGGGAAGGCTGAGACCGTGGGGGACCTCTGGGAAAGTGGAACCAGGGGTTCCCCCAGCTGTATGTATGTGCATACTCTCCCTTCCTCCCTTCTCTCCTCCCTCCATCTCTCCCTCTCTCCCTTCCTTCCTTGTTTCCTTCTTTACCTCCTCTCCTCCCTCTTTTCTTCCTTCCCTTCTTCCTCCCTTCCTTCCGTTTATCCATCTGTCACCCACCCATCCACCCACCAACCCATCTTCTTTTCCCTCCCTCTCTCCCTCCTTTCATCCATCCACTCAACCATCCATCCATCCATCCATCCATCCATCCATCCATCCATCCATCGGTTCATCCTTTCATCTGTTAACTTATTTATTCACACACTTCCACACCATTCTTTCTCTCTTCTTTCCTAGCATTCATTTGCTCAGCACATATTTTTCGGGCACTGCCCCATCCCTGGGCTGGTACTGGGTGCTAGTGATGACCAGGTACCAGGTCACGCCCTCATGGGTTTTACAGTGTGATGGGAGAGGAGATGGACCAGCAGAAAGAGGACCTCATTCTTGGTGGGTCAGAGTTCTTAGGGAGAACCCAAGGTGTGTTGGAATGTTAGAGACACTTGAGGGGGTCAGAGAGGGCTTCCTGGAGGAGGAAGCATTGGGAGTCAGCCTGGAAAAGGGATGGAGGCGTGGAGGAGTAGAGTGTCTGTGGCCTTAGGAGTGTTTGTGTGGCCGGTGGCTGGCATGCAGGGCCGTGATGAGCAGATGGTGGGAAGAGGTTTTTCTATATCTGGAGAAATGAATATGATCTGGATTACCCAAGATCTTGGGTTAAAGAATTTGGGCTTTACTTTGCATTAAGTAGAGTTATTCTTACTTAAGCAATGGAACCCCTTTTCACATGAAATCTTATGTGAAATTCCAAACTGCAAAAAACAGAGATAAAAGTGGAGCTGATACAAAAATTAGCCAGGTGTGGTGGTGCGCACCTGTAGTCCCAGCTACTTGGGAGGCTGAGGCAGTAGAATCGTTTGAACCTGGGAGGCGGAGGTTGCAGTGGGCCACGATCGTGCCGCTGCACTCCGGCCTGGGTGACAGAGTGAGACTCTCTCTAAAAAAAAAAAAAAAAAAAAAATATGGAGCTGATCTGGTTAAAGCAGAGGGAGATTCCAGAATATTTCCCACTGGAATCTTCTCATACCTATTTCCCACCATGGAGCTGCAGAAAACATAGTCACAGAACCTAAGGGTTCTATGGAATCCAGTTTAAAAATCACAGAAAAGTTATGTGGATCCTCCTCTGAACTTTGACGAGACCAACATATTGCAGCTTCCACCTCTTGCATGAAAAAGAATCAGACTTTGGGGGAAAAGTAAAGGCTGCTTTTCCTCCAAGTTAGGGCCATGCCCCAGGTCCTTAGGGAGATGCACAAGATCCTCCAAAATGTTCTACACCCCCAGGCTCATCTCCACCACTTTCAGATTCCACTTTGATTTCACGGTTTCATAAGTGTCCAGGTTGCCTCTATGTGGAGCTGACCCCACCACTCTCTGTGCCTGGCCCAGTCCCCATCTCTGGAGTCAGCTTAGAGTCCTCTCCACCAGCAAGTCACTCGCGGCCTCCTCCCAGCTTGGGTGTTTTCGCTGATGTCCCAAGACCAGCTGTGAGAGCTGAGGTCAGGCCCCGCCCAGCATGTAGTAGGTACCCAATATGTGTTTGTCAAATGTTTCAGCCGACAAACCAAGAAAGGCATACATAAAAAATGTGGACATACGAGTTTACGAACATCCATCTTCATTCTCCTGGGATCAGTACATTCACATGAGGTGAGCAGGGAGGGGGCAGGGAGGATGGAGGGGTGGCATGGCACCATTCTCAGAATAGCCCCAGCACACAGTCGGCACTCAGAGAGCATGGATTAAGAGAAAACAGTGAGCCTAGCCATGGATTCAGGAGGTTCTACAGAAGTAACACTGAGCAGGATTTGGAGGCCTGAGAAAATGGTCATTGGCAGTCCAAAAATGTCCCTTAAACCTCAGGGCACACTGCCACCTGGCCCAACTTTGCCTAGCACACTGAAGAAGACGGTGTAGGACATTTTCTGAATGTGCACCCTCATTCCGACTATTTACATCATTAATTCATACGGCCCAATTTGCATCTGCACACCAACTCAATACTTTTTATGATGCAATTACTACTCAGAGATGAATTTTTTATGAGTTTCCTTTTAATGTCTCTAGGGCCTTTTATTCTGAAGAAAACCTCCTTGTGGAAGATGGCTAATCTTTCTTACAGTGAAAATCAAAAGCCTTCTGGCTCTCCCAGGCACCACCTAAATGACACTTCTTCCAGGAAGCATTCGCTGGCCTGGATGAATGGGGAGGTAGGGCTCCCTGTGTGGTGGACAGCAAAGTAGGTTGGTGGTTAAGGGAACAAAAAGTGGGGTCAAAATAACGTGGTTTCAGATTATCACTCTAGCACTTAGTAGCTATGCAAACTTGAGTAAGTAACTCAACTTCTTGGAGCCCCAGAACCTTCATCTCAGAACAGAGTTCAGTAGCCTCTCTCCTAGACTTGCCTTTAGAATGAGTGAGATCTCACAGCCTAAGTACTTGGCACAGAGTTAGCACTCATGAAATATCCACTACTATTGTTTATAACACACTAGTACAGCAGAGCAGCTGGCAGCCATCCACACAGATAGGTTCACCTTTTTGGCCTCCATAATTCATTTGGTGGTTATGAGGAGAAAGGTGCAGGTGCCCACCCTCCCCCAGAGAGATACAAAGCATGTCTTAGGAGTTTACTATCCATGGGCTTTGGTATGCATCAAATTGTCTTTCTTTCTTTTTTCTTGATCATCACAGTGTTGATCAGGTCTGTCTACCAAATCAGGAAGGGGAAACAGAAGGGCAAAGAGTACAGGGAGCCCTGGGGAAGGAGTTTGCCCTGGGGTGAGGTGGTGAAGGCAGCCTGGATTTGGACTCTGCTTCCTAGAGTTTCTGAAGTCTTGGGCTGGGAGGTGGCTTCTTTCTATTTTACAGATGTAACCCTTTAGGTCCACAAAGGGCAGTGAAGGTGCTAAGGTCCCACTGCTCCTCCCAGTGCCTGAAAGAACGCGTTTTTAGGGAAGCTTCCTCTGAATGTCTAAGGCACCTGGATTTCCTTTTTAAAACACTCTCCCAACTTCTCGTGAAGGCTTTTTCTTTTCCTTTTTCTTTTATCCTCACACTTCATACTTTATTATCTATCTTTCTCTGTTTTCCTTCTTTCTTTCCCTCTCATCTATCTACCTTTATGCTTCTCATTTTTTATTTGACAAATAAAAATTATACATATTTATGTGGTATAACATGGTATTTTGAAATATGTATACCCTATGGAATGGCCATAGCAAGCTAATTAGCATATGTATTACTGCACATACTTAACATTTATTTGTAGTGAGAACACTTCAAATCTACTTTCTTAGCAATTTTCAAGTACACAATACATTGTTATTAACTATAGTCACCCATGCTGTACAATAGATGCCTTGAATTTATTCCTCCTATCTAACTGAAATTTTATATTCTTTGACCATCTCTAAAATTTCCTTGCCTTATTATTGATAAAACATTACAAATTCAAAAAATAAAACATTCAAAATAAAACATTCAAACAGCACAAAAACTCTCTCACCTCCTCAAATCCTAGTACCCCAGCTTGCTCACTGAGGCACCAACTTTTCCCAGTTTCCTGCAGATCCTTCCAGAGACCTTCTCTGCAAGAACCAATATATCAAAGCCTATCCATGCCTCTTGCGTTGTACAAATGGACAAGAAGAGCAGTCATTGCCTGTGTCTTCACTTTTCTCACTTAGATGTTGTTCTGTCACCATATGGGGATCTGCTTCATTTAAGGGCCACATGGTATCTCATGCTAGGATAAGCCAAATTGCATTTAATCAATCTATCAATGGACATTTTGGTTGCTCCCGAATCTTCATCTATTACTACACCTTTGATATCTGTCTTTCCCACCTGACCGTAGATTTTATGAGGATAGTGCAGTTTATGTCTGTTTTATTTCTGTCTCTTCAAAGTATAGCATGGGGTGTCTGAAACATGGTAGGTGCTCAATGAATAGTCCCTAGATGGATGGATCAAAGGATGGGTGGATGGATGGATGGATGGATGAATAAAAGGATAGGTGGATGGATGGATGGATAAAAGGATGGGTGGATAGATGGATGGATGGATGGATGGATGAATAAAAGGATAGGTGAATGGATGGATGGATAAAAGGATGGGTGGATGAATGGATGGATGGATGGATGATAAATGGATGGATCAGTTAGTTGTAGAACCTGGACTAAGTCTCTGATTCTCCTACCCCACTCTTTTGTGGCCTGATGAACCCAGATCTTTGACAGTCTCACCCAAGGGGGAATGCAGTAGGGAGTCCTTGTCTTCAGGCAGAGCCAACTGTGGAGATGAGCACATGCTGTCCCGCTGTGCTCACAGCTCCATGAGCAATAGCAGGCTCCCAACCAAAGCTCTCCCTTGGACGCTCACAGATAGCAGCGGCTTCCCAAGGCCTGGGTGGAGTTGCACCACGTTATGGAAACTTCTATTTCTGCTTTATAAAAACAAAGCAGGAAAGGAAACCTGGCTCGGCAAGAGACACATGCTGGCCCCATGAGTCATCTTTCTCCAAGCAAGACCAGAACATCCTCCTAAGACTGGGGCCCTCACTGAGCCTTTGGCCAACATACTTATGTTTCTCCCTCCAGAACCCCAGAGCCCTGTACACATGGGAGTTGCAAACTCAAGTGCCCCCCAGGAGACTGGCCAGAAATGTACAATAAAAAGTGAGGCCAGCACAAGGCAAAATGAAGGACACTTTTCTCTTCTACACCAGGAATCTGTTTTTTTGTTTGTTTGTTTGTTTGTTTGTTTTAATGTGAAATCTCTCAACTTTTAAATTCCAGGGACCAGTGAAGATATTTTTTAAAGTGCTGCATAGGCTAAGTCAACTTACAGAGGGTTGGCTTTGGTCAGAGGACCACCTGTGTGAGCCTCTGTTGGAGGCTCTGTTGGATGTTGGAAGTGAGAGTCAGCAACACTCTGGAGAGCATTCGAGTTTTCACCTCCTCTGTGGACTGGGACTCTCTCTGTGCAATTCTCTATCTCTGAGACCCTGCAGAGTGGGAAAATAAAGCAATTGTTGTGTGCTTTTTCTGCTTTTGATGAATGCATTGATTGTACAGATATGTATTGACCATTCCATATATACGCCAGTCTAGGTGACATCTGTTTTGCATCTCTTTTCTATCTTCTTTCTACATCTGCTGTATCCTAGTGGTTATAAGCTCAAGCTCTGGTTTCAAATTGCCTGGGTTCAAATCCTGTCTCTGTCACTTACTAGCTAAGTGACCTTGGACATGGGATTCAGCGTTTTTCTCCAAGCCTCAGTTGGCTCACTTGTGAAATGGGGGTCATTGTAGCCTCTCTCACTGCGAGTACTAAATGAACTGATGTCAGGAAATGTTTGGAATACCCCCTGGCTCCTGTGCAGCTGTTGATCATCACCCATTTGCCACATTCTAGCTAAATGCCCTTTATGGGTTAAACTTGTACTTGGCATTAAGGTTTCTGCTACAAGCAAAGAAGGACCCAATCCCACAAAGACTTTCTTACTAACTTCTCAAAGAAACCCCATTTTACAGAGGCAAAAACTATGGCTCAGGGAGGGAAAGTGACTCTCCTGAGGTCACACAGCTGGTTAGTGTCTGAGATGGGATTCCAATCAAGTACATCTGTCCTTCCTACCAGAACCCATGCTTCTTCTGGGCGCAGAGAGATGGAAAGCATCCCCCTTTCCCAGAGGCTTCCCTTGACAGGCAAGGAGTTGGCCTCCATTTCTGCAAGAGCCCCTCAGACAGCTCTGATCAATTTCAAGTGGACCCAAAAAGAGAAAGGCTGGCATGTGCTCCTGATCCCAAGCATGGGAGCTGGCACAGCACCGGCCCTTCTTCCTGGGCATGGAACCAAAATTCTTAGAAGCTTCTGACTTGTCCCCTTTGGATGAAGGCACAGTGCGTCATTGCCGTGTGCCTCCATGTATGCCTCATAACAGAGAATGGCCACTCACACAGGGAGTCCACAGCTGAGGGTCATGCACCTTACCTTCCAGAGGCCCAGCCCTCTGCAGGGTGCTGTCTTGCCGGCTTTCCAGGAACTGTGACCTCTGGATTAGTTGGTGGCCAACATTTACTGAGCAGTTAATCCACATGAGACTGTTCAAAGAACTTTACATTAACAGACTCAGTCTGCACAATCATCCCCAGGGAGGTAGATGCTATGGTACTTCCATTTTACAGATAAGGACACTGAGACATGAAAAGCAGAAGTAACTTGCTTAAGGTCACATTGCAACTCATTGTTAGACATGGCCAGATGTCAAAATATGAGTTCTCAGAGGTCTCTGGGGTAGAGAAAGGTCTTTCTGGCTGGTGGCACTTTTATGATGTGCCTCAGTATGTCTGGGACAGAGTGACTGTCAATTAACCCAGCTCCATCCACCCATCTGTCCACACACTTATGAGTCGTATGACCCTGGATTCATCAATTCACCTTTGGTACACTCACTTCTAAACTGCAGATCAAAATGCCAGTACTCACCCTTGCAGGAACGAAGACCAGAACACCTGAATGGGTAGTTATCTGCTTTAGAAAAGTGACATGCTGGGTAGGCAGAAGGAGGTGTTCACACCAGTATCCCTCATCTCCATCAGGCTTGGCTCTGAGCCCAGGTCAGGCTTGAGCACAGCCAACCAGTGACTCATCCTTGCTGGGGGCATAGCCTGCTGTTGTGTTAGAAAAGCTAGACCACAATGATTAATTCAAGCATGATAAGAACGTCTGGGCTCCGACCATCTGCTACTGTGTGACCTGGGGTAAGTACCTTCCCTTCTCTGGGCCTCAGCATCTCCAGGTACTTAAGACCCCATGAACTCTAGGAACCTTTTCGGCTCAGACAATTGATAGAAAATTGCAAAGACTCCAGGGGGTCTCCCTCAACTAGTTCCTCTTTGTCACCATGTCCAGAAATCTAGTGACAAAAATGCTTGCTCTCCTAACTAATTTGTATCCATCTTTGGCACAAAGAAACCTCAGGACCTAGCTTTCTGTTCCCACAATTAATAATATTATTGTTGTTGTTGTTGTTAATATTCACTGCATTAACTGAACTCAATGTGCTGAGTCTTTTACACCCATGGTCTCTTTGAATCCTCAAACTAATCTTTTGGGCTAGATACTACGATCCCTTTCACTTAACAGATGAGGAAAGTGAAGCTCTGAGGGTGTGGTTAAGTAGCTCAAGGTCTTTCTCAGTGCCAGGATCAGAAGCTGCAATTTGAACTGGGGAACTCTGGTGCAGCCTTTCAGTTCTCAGCCATGAGACGGCACACCCAGCCCTGCAGATCAGAAAACAAACTTGCCCTTCCTCGCCTGAAAAGACTCCCTCACCTTGGCCACCCGGCATGAAAACATTCTGAATCCAGACTGCCAAGAAAGAAGACTCAAGAAAAAAGGAAGAAAAGAAAAATGAAGAACGCTTTGTTCCTTAAACCATTCTCTGCAAGCATAGTCTCCGCCAGGTACATGACTTAACTGCGGAGGTGACCCCCAACCCGCGCCCACCTCCGGCTGCCTCGAGCTCCCTTGGCAGCCGGGTAGTCACGTGATGCCCAGACAGCCCTGGCTGCTATTCAAGCGTGTCCGTGTGAAGCAGCTCCAGCGAGCATCGCTCCCAGAGGGGGGCAGGTGGGGGCCCGAGTCAGCCTTGGACACGGCCCCTCAGCCCCGCGCCAGAGGAGCCCCTGTCAGTGCCCACTGCCCTTTCAAAGACACTGCACGCTGGGCCTGCTCCCTGCACCCCTGCCCAGGAAGTAGCAGCGCAGGCCAGATGAAACGGCGGCCACAAGGTAGCATAGCCGAGGGGCTTCTGTTTATCGGGGCTCAGCCTGGCCTCCTGGCTTCACTCACTCATTCATTAACTCACTCACTCATTTGTTCATTCAGTCACTCATTCATTCATGCATGCATTCGTTCATTCATTCCGTCAGTCACTCATTTATTCCTTCATTTACTCCAAGCTTCGCTCAATCATTCAGTCACCCAATTACTCACACATTCCTTCACTCAGTCACTAATACATTCACTAATTACTTTGCTTACTCATTCATTTGTCCATTCATTCAATCATGTATTAGTCCATTTTCATGCTGCTGATAAAGACATGCCTGAGACAGGGTAATTTATAAAAAAGAAGTTTAATGGACTCACAGTTCCATGTGGCTGGGGAGGCCTCACAATTATGGCAGAAGGCAAAAGGCACGTTTTACATGGTGGCAGGCAAGAAAGAGTGAGAGCCAAGTGAAAAGGAAAACCCCTTATAAAACCATCAGATCTCATGACACTTATTCACTACCATGAGAACAGTATGGAGGAAACCAATCCCATGATTCAATTATCTCCCGCCGGTTCCCTCCTATGTCACATGGGAATTGTGGGAGCTACAATTCAAGGTGAGATTTGTGTGGGGACACAGTCAAATCATATCAATTCAAATACAATATACCATCCACTCTTCTCTGTACTGGGAACATAGCAGTGAGCAAAATAGATGAGATCTTTTTGGAGCCTCAGTCTAGCAGGGATAGATAGCCATGAAACAATAAACACCTAATTATTCAATTGCAATCATGCTACGTTTTAGAAAGGAAGAATAAAGCATATGATCATATATAATAGGGGCCCAGCCTTGTCAGACACCCAATTACAAAAGCATAGCTCACTCCCTTTCACTTCCCACATTGCAAAGCGGATATTTGCAAGGCTCTTACGGGCAAGCACTTAGAATCATGAAGGCCTAAAAGTATGTCAGTTTTGGAAGAAACATCAATGATTATCTGGCTCTTTGTGGCAAAGTACAGTGACATGGTATGGTCAAGGACTCAGACCTCTAAGTTGGATTTCTGGGTTTGAATCCAGCTCTGCTATCAACTGCATGCCCTTGAGTGAGCTATTGAAACAACTGGACTTGGTAGAGTGAGAATAAACAGAGTACTAGAGCTGTGGAGGAAGATTAAACGACATGCCCTATGCAGATCACTCAGGATGGACCTGCCCCTGGGCAGCAAACAGTGCATGCTACCCTTGATCATGCTGTCTCTCTTTGAGCATTGGAGGAGGGAACCACATGCCCCAGGATGACCCAGTAGGAGCCTGCACTTGAACCCAGGCCTCTGAGCTCCCAGTCCAGTGCTTTTTTCAAGCACAGATGAACCTTTGATATACAATGGAGAAACCACTATTCTCCTGTCTCCACCTGCTGTCCACCAGCCTCTGTCATAAATGTCCCAGAATCCTCAACCAAGATCAAGCCCTGACACTCAAGTGTCCCCCTCCCCAGGTGGCTGCACAGCCGTCTTCCGAGGCATCTTGGTTGGTGGGAGGGGAGAGAGGAGAAGGCATCCAACACACAGCTTCTATTTGCCATGTCAGGAGCAGTAACTTCTCCTAATTATTTCCTGGCTCCTGGATTCATTAGCCACCCCAGTATTAATTCAGATCACTGCATTTATCCCCATCTGTCCTAGATTCGTCACCAAGACACTGACGACGCTACTGTGGTGATTTTAGCAATGAAGGAGCACTGCAGAGTTCAAATTGTTGTTCAGAAGGGGGAAGGGCTCTAGTAATTTTTGGTTTAGAACAAGAAATGAGAGTCCTCCACCAAATACACACACACCACCCTCAAGCCCCCAATGCCCCAAACCAGGCAGCCCAACGGCCCACAGGCAGATAACCTTCTGCCCTGGCCTCAGCATCAGAGAAATTCCTTTTAAATGACTCCACAGACTTCCCCACCCACAGAGTTCCCCTCTTTGGCTAACAGATGGGCTCAGCTAACCATTCCCAGCTTTCCGATAAAGCAGTGTCAGGCAGTGAGGCCCCCTCGGAAAGGCATGCTTGGATAATAAATTCCAAGGCACCCCTGCCATCTGCAGGCTGCCAATCATGGGGGCACCGGGCACACTAGGGCTCCCAGCCTGCTGCTGGTAGGGAGCTGGGGTGGGACCTCTGCATGTGGGGAGGCAGCCTGCCCCTGCTGTCCCGTCCTACTCAGCCCATGACCTGTCCCAGCTGAAACGGCAGGGGCCAGTCCTGCTGCGACCCCTCTGTCTACTCGCAACCCTCCTTGTCATGCGAGAACCAGCACACAGGCAGCACTGTAATGCAGGCAATAATCGTAAACCTCAACGACCGATAGTCAGATCTGCTGCCACATTTTGGCTCAGTCACATTCCAGTGCTTGACCTTAGACCAGTGGCTTCCCCATAAGAGCCTCAGTTTCCCCATCTGTAAAACGACAGTTAAAGACACTCCCTCCCTGGTAGATTTTGTGTGAGGATGTAAGCAAAATGCATGGCACAATGCCTGGCCCGTGGATATAAGTGGCAGCTGTCATTATCACCATCATCATTATTGTTAATATTTTTCGTGGGGTTGTTACCACTTAAAATACCAATTAGGTGCATGGTGGTGCACTTCTGTAGTACCAGCGACTCAGGAGGCTCAGGCGGGAGGATGGCATCAGCCCTAGGAGCTCAAGGCTGCAGTGAGAGGTGATCGATCGTGCCTCTGCACTCCAGACTGGGTGAAGGAGGGAGACCCAGTATCAAAAAAATAATAAAGTGAAATAAAAGGGCAGCAGTTAGCCTGAAAAATTGACTCTGTGATACTTGCTTCATATGATACTTATCTTAGAGGTGTGATAAAATGTATGAGCTGTCTTAACCCAGCACAGAATGAGCCTTCAGGAAATGTTAATTGCCCCTGTCAATCTCAAATTTTTTCATTTATTCATTCATTCATACAAGAGACATTCGCTAAACATTGTGCCAGCCCTTTGGTTAGCCCTGAAGAGAGAAAGAACAACCAAAAAAAAAGCAATTTTTACTTTTAAATCACTCACCGTCAAAGGAGGAAATAAAGTAGTCCCTGCAAAGACATAGGTTTCCACAGTGTTAGAATGTGTTTGGGAAGAGGCCAGGCTTCCCGGATCACCCTTCCCTCTATCTCCCAAATAATAATGGAGGCTATTTGTACCACATTGCTTGAACTCCTTCTGATTGCTGAGGTTTCCTGAGGTCAGGGATGTACAATGTGCAGTATGCGTACTGTTGTCTCCCCTCCTGGGCCAAGGCAGACATCACTAATCAATCACAGTTGTCTTTCTCATTGAAGGAAGAAGACAAGACTCAGACACTAGGAAGATTCCTTGCTCCTGGAAGTCATAGTCAGCTGATAAGAACTGGCACCCAAGTTTTAAATAGATATCATCCCAGCCTTAGATTAGGGTTTAGACATGTCCAGCTATGTCTGGCCCACAGCTTGTTTTTGTAAATAAAGTTTTATTGGAGCACAGTCACACCCAATTTTTTTTTTTTTTTTTACATATTGTCTATGGCTGTTTTGCACTACATGGGTATAGGGTGAATAGTTGTGACAAAGACCATATGTCCCGCAAAAGACAAAGTATTGACTCTCTGGCCTTTTATGGAAAACAGTTGTCTTTGCTGCAAAGGGTTTACTGTAAGAACTTGCAGTAAAGTGAGATGAGGCATTGTGAACTGAAACTGTTAGCGTCTCACCTATATTCTGTCCACTCTCATACTGAAGCCTGCTTACTGTGCATGCCTGTGACTCCCCGCTTCTAGGTGTTGTTCTGGCCTTGGGAGCCTACTCATCTGTGCAGAGGGCGGGTTGGAAGCAGCAGTGAGTTACTGTCCCTGAAAGCAGTCCTCAACCAAGACAATGTTGAGGTGGGTACACACCCCAGCCGCTGGACTCTCAGGTGAGAGGACTCCAAGGTGGGTCACACTGCATTCTGGAGGCTCCCAGCAGGACAACACTCTACTTCCTCACCATAGATGAAAGCATTCCACCTCTCACTCTTAAGATAGTCTTTCCTAGGAATCCTTGTCTCAGAGTTGGCTTCTGAGAGAACCAGACAAATAAGTTGTTGTTTCTCTCTCTGTCCCAGCTCTCCCAAGTCTAGAATGTGCTATGTGTTTTCAGGGGACTGAAGCAGTGACTCATCCCACTGGGATGTTGCAATAGCTGTAGTGACCACGTCTCAGTGTGCATCTCACACGCAGACTTTCTGAGAGAGAGAGGCATTGATTATGCCACTTGTCACCAGCTGATGTAGCAGGATTTTGTGCCAAACCATCAGAGAGAGAGTTTCCATCTCTTGCTCCAGCCTCCCAGTTGCTGCAACTGCACAGGTTTCTGACAGTGAAGCTCTTAGTCTTGTCCACAAAAGCAGATTCCCATCCTGAAATGCCCTACTTCCCTGCTCTAGGCAGACATCATGAATCAATCACAGCCTGACTTCCTCTTGCATCTTTTTCAGTAAAGCACTCCAGGCAGGTGCTATCAGTGGATGGGAACTGGCACACAAGATTAAACATATTCTATGGGGGAATGCCCAGGACAGAAGGCTGCATGAAAGGTAGCACAATAGGAAGTACGGCATGAAATAGTTCTTCAAAAGATAAACAAACCAGGCAAGTACAAATGATAAATGTAGGAAAGTGATGTCTCACAGTCGTGTGTGTGTGTGACTATGTATGGGGGTGGGGACGGAGGGAAAGAGAGAGAGAGAGAGAAATTGCAATTGTTTTTCTTTTTCTGCTTTGTCTTGTCTCTACACTGAGTGTCTACTTATTTAATGCATGTTCACATTGAGCACCTGTTACGTGCCAATCCCTGTATTAGGGGTACAATGACAATCAGGACAAACGTAATTGCCTAATTGAAAAGATAACTACAACTCAATGTGGTAAGGCAAAGGCAGAATCTGTGGGCATCTTCGCAGATTGGGTCACAGAGCACCTGA
Source organism: Colobus angolensis palliatus (assembly GCF_000951035.1). NCBI lineage: Eukaryota > Metazoa > Chordata > Mammalia > Primates > Cercopithecidae > Colobus > Colobus angolensis. The sequence goes on along the minus strand of NW_012114477.1, from coordinate 2,647,642 downwards.
ATTTCTTCTTTATGACAATGAGAATAACAATTAGACAATTAGAATCACAACTAGAATGCTGCAGTTATTTGTGAGACTGTGTGCTAGGCCTCCCTCTCACTATTTCCTACTCTCTCTCACTTAGACTACAAACTCCCAGAGGGTAGGCACTGCATCTTTTTTACTTCCTACCCCATCCACTGGGCCTAGATCGGTGCCTGGCACAGGGCAGGTGCATAATCAATATACCATAATGAACCCAGTCCCTCTGGCTTCATTAAAAACTGGAGCTGGGTGTGGTGGCTCATGCCTGTAATCCCAGCACTTTGGGAGGCCGAGGCAAGTGGATCACTTGAGGTCAGGAGTTCAAGACCAGCTTGGCCAACATGGCAAAACCCTGTCTCCACTAAAAACACAAAAATTAGCTGGGAGTGGTGGCATGCACCTATAATCCCAGCTACCCAGGAGGCTGAAGTAGGAGAATTGCTTGAACTTGGGGGGCAGAGGCTGCAGTGAGCCGAGATTGGGCCACTGCACTCCAGCCTGGGCGACAGAGCAAGACTCCATCTCAAAATAAAAAAGAAAAAAAAAAAAAAAAGAGAGAGGGCGAGTATGGTGGGAGTAGACTCTGATGAGAGGTGAAGGTGGAGGGGGCAGGTTGTGTAAACCACACGAAGGGGTTTCAATGTAATAAAATAAAAGGAAAGCAACAAAAAGTTTAGTCTTTGTAAATAAACACAAATGAACCCCTATGCTACTACCCAGTTATTAACAACTCTGTTCTGAACAGAGTTTCATTCTCAGTTCACACATAGGCTCAGGTCTCTGAGATCTTTAGTTGAGAGCAAAGGCATTAGCAACTGGGACTTAGGCTATTGATGGACAGGTTTGCGCTCCTGGAGTGTCAATATATAACACGCAATTTGTCTTTCAGCTGCAGGGTCACCTTGATTGCTCTTCTTTCAGTGAGGGGAAAGTATTTTCTCCACACTGAGGTTTTAGATCCCCAGAGTTCCAGAGGCAGCCAGTGGAGGGACAAAGCGTAAGCTGCTACTTTCTGCCTTTGATGCGTAGGTTACTGAGCCCCTTGGAACCTCAGTTTTCTCCTCTGTGCAGTGGGGCGAAAAATGATAACTTGCGCGGAGCAATTGTGAAGAGTCCAGCGTCTGACACATATAAGCACTCAGTATCAAAGGCTGTATTCATGATGGAGATGATGATGGTGACAATGATGATAAGATACTGGAGCAGGCAGAGGCCCAGTTTTGCAGAGGAGGAGGGAAACTGAGGCCCAGAGGTTGGAAGTGACTGGACCAAGTTCACCTGAGGAGTCACTCACAGGGCTAGAATCCCAGGGAAGACCCTAAGAACCAATTCATACGCTCCTTCCTCTTGAACTGCATTCCCAAATTGTGTGTCAAGGCACCCTGGGGTGCCTGAGCAGACTCACAGGAACACTGCAAGTTATTATAAATTGTCAAGGTAAACACTGCGATGTTGGACATTTGTTAAATGCCAGGTGAATGACTAGCTTGAGGTCATTCACAGTTTCAGCATTAGATCACCCAACATTCCTTTTCATGATGTCATATCTTCTTGACCCTGGGTTTTTGGTGCCTGCTGTGATAAAAAGCAAGAACTGTGCCAAAGTCAATGTGGAACAGGAAATGAGGGTGACAAAGTACAATCTGATATTAAGCTTTCAGAAGCTGTGCAGTGCCCAACCGGTGCACACATTTCAATAGGAAGTGATTGTGCTTATTTAAGAAGGAAATAAAAATATTATTCTTTGATTAACTTACGTGTATTATTTTTTTCAAATGGCTGCTAAATTGTTAGGATGTAAGTGCTTATTACGTTGTCTGCACCTGAAGACCTAATAGGCAGGATCAGCAGAACCATTAAGGATTTATTTTGCTGGAACAATTCCTAAACACTAAGGGTGCCATGTACTGGGAAAGTTTGGGAACTTCTGTTCCATATACTAGCCACCCCTCTCCTGTCTGGGAATGAGGCAGGAAGCTTTGAGTCTCCAGGCAAGAGTGAGGCATGTGGGAAAGTGGTTAAATGCCTTGCAAACAAGAGGGACAGGAACAGTAAACCTGATTTCTCAGTTGCTGCCAAGTCATTGTCTATTTAGAAACAACAGTGTGGGCCCATCAGAAACCATGTCCTCCTGGTTTCTCAGCAAGATGGGCAACTTCTTCATTCGGCTAACACACAACTGGCATTTACTGTATGTCTGCACTGTCCTGATACAGTGATAAATGAGGCAGTCTCCGTCTTCAAAGGCAGGACGGGGGAAGGATGGGAAGTTATGTGGTTTGGCTGTGTCCCCACCTAAATCTCATCTTGAATTGTAGCTCCCATAATTCCCACATGTTGTGGGAGGGACCCAGTGGGAGGTAATTGAATCAGGGGGATGGGGCTTTCCCATGCCTTTTTCATGGTAGTGAATAAGTCTCATGAGATTTGATGGTTTTTTACAGGGAAATTCCCCTGCACACACTCTCTTGCCTGCTGCCATGTAAGACGTGACTTTGCTCCTCCTTCACCTTCCACCATGATTGTGAGGCCTCCCCAGCCATATGGAACTGTGAGTTCTTTCTTTTAGAAATTACCCAGTCTCGGGTATGTATTTACTAGCTGCGTGAGAACTGACTAATACAGGGGAGAAGGAAGAAGAAGAGACTATTCTTTTTACTAAGAAAACTATGAAAAACACAGGCTCAGAATGGCTAAGTACATTACCCAGAATCACACAGAATAAAACAAGTTGGACAATTTATAGCCAAGAGAATGCCCTATACCACTCATCTTGAGCACTCATGATCTAATTCGAGAAATTGATACCAGCATGTAAGTAATATTTGGAGACAAAATTTGACCTCACTTAAGAATGGGTTTGGATAGTGTGGTACTGGGCTAAGGATGGACATAGAAATCCATGGAATCAAACTGAGCATCTCGGAATAAAACAGACATCTCTGGGTAATTGATTTCTAACAAGGATGCCAAGATTCTTTAATGGGGGAAAATAGTCTTTCAACAAATGGCGGTAGAGACAAATGGATATCCATATGAGAAAGAACAAAACTCAAAATGGATCATAGAGCTAAACATAAGAGCTGAAATTATAAACTCTTAGAATAAAGTTTAGGAGTAAGTGTTCATAACTTTGGGTTAGGCAATGGTTTCTTAGATATGATACCAAAAGCACAAAAGACAAAAAGAAAAATACAAATTATATTTGATCAACATTTGAAACATTTGTGCTATAAATAAGATCGTCAAAAAAGTGAAAAGATAATCCATAGAATGGAAGAAAATATTTGCAAATCATACGTCTAATAAGGAATTTGTATCTAGAATATATAAAGAATGCTTAAGACTCAATAACCAAAAGACAAAAATAACCAATTCAAACATAAGAAAAGGATTTGAATAGGCATTTCCCCAAAGCACATGTACAAATGGCCAATAAGGACATGAAAAGATACTCAGCATTATTAATCATTAGGAAAATTATCATTAAAAGCACCAGGAGATAGCACTTTGATGCCCACTAAGATAGCTATAATCAAAAAGGCAGACAATAACAACTGTTGGCAAGGATACAGAGAAATTGAGACCTTCATCCGTTGCTGGTGGGAATATTAAATGGCACAACCCTTGTAAAGAATTCTGGCAGTTCCTCAAGATGTCAACCACAGAGTTATCACGTGACCCAGCAATTCCACTCCTGAGCATACATTCAAGAGAAACAAAAACATATGTCCACATAAAAACTTGCACAAAAATGTTCATTGTGGTGCTATTCACAATGGCCAAAACATGGCAACAACCTGAATGTCCATCAATTGCTAAATGGATCAACAAAATATGGAATATTATGGAATATTATTCAATGATAAAAGGGAATGAAGTATTGACACATGTGACAACATGAATGAGCCTTATGCTAAGTGAAATAAGCCAGTCACAAAAGGCATGACACTATTTACATGAAATGTCCAGAATAGGCACATCTATAAGGACAGAACATAGATTAGGCACATTGATAAGGATAGAACATAGTATTTGTCATGCGCTGAATGCTGGGAGTAAACCAGGGGTGACTAGTAATGGGTCAGGTTTTCTCATCGGGATGGTGAAATAGTCTAAAACTGGATTTTGATGATAGCTATACAACACTGTGAATAAACTCAATCTATTGAACTGTAGACTTTAAATGGGTGAATTTTATGGAATGTTAATGATATCTCCATAAGACTATTTTAAAAATTAAAAAATGTGTATGTGTTGGGGGTGGTGGGATGGCTGAGCATACAGCTGTGGAGGAGGCAGGGCCCAGAGAGAAGGAATCTGGAGTTTTCTCTGGAGGGTAGTAGAGAACAATAGAAGCTTTTCAACGAGGAAGCCACAAGATTAGAGACCAGGGAGCAGGATCCTACAGAAACCCAGGGTACATGATCAGACCTGATTTAGGGCAGTGTTCTAGCAGGAAGCAGAGGGAACAAGCAGGTCTGAAAACAATTAGCAGGCAAAACTGATAGGACTTGGTAACAGATCGAATGGAAGTGAAGAATAGCTGGAATACTACACAGCCATAAAAAGGAATGAAAATGACGTCCTTTGCAGCAACATGGATGAAACTGGGAGGCCATTATTCTAAGTGAATTAATTCAGGAACAGAAAAACACACACATGTTCTGTCTTATAAGTGGGAACTAATCATTGAGCACATATGGACACAAAGAAGGGAATAATAGACACCAGGGTCTTTTTGAGGGTGGAGGGTGAGAGGAGGATGAGGACTGAGAAAGTAATTATCAGATACTATATTTATTACCTGGGTCATGAAATAGTCTGTATGCCAAACTTCTTCAACATGCAATTTACCCACGTAAGAAACCTGCACATGTACCCCCTGAACCTAAAATAAAAGTTGGAAAGAAAATAGAAATGAAATGGAAGAGCAAGCTACAGGGATAGGCAGAGAGTCAGTCCTCAGTAAAGGCATGCAGAGCCAATAAATGAATAAATGCTGCTTATTCTAGTAGATCTCACTGTTGTTCCTAGGTCTTGATTCTGTTCCTGATAAAACGTTCTAAAATGGCATGGAATTCAGGCTCTAGATTCTTCTACCAACATTCTGCAACTTTGCCCTCCATGCTGCCTTCCACTGGAGAAAGGGTTAGGAAACTGACGCGTACTGAGACCTACCTGGGCAGTTGTACTCTGATGGGGAGGTGTCCATCTTGCTTCCTGTTGCACTTAGCATTGAACTGAGAGTGCGGTAGGCACTCAGTAAGTATGGATTACATTAATGAATGAATAAAACAGCATCCCATGTTGAATGTTCTTAACAATTGTATAAAGTTAATACTATTATACCACTTTCACAATGGAGAAACCTGAACACCAAGTGGGCTGAATGACCTCCCCAAGGGCTGGAAGGTGGTAACCTCTAGGAGTCAGGACTTAAAAGGCAAGTTGGCCAGGAGCTAGAGTCTTGGAGGATCCCAAACACACCATTTATTCAGTTGATCCATTCTTTTATTTAATTTAATATTGTTTGGGGATCTTTGGGAGATGCCATGACTGCCATTTCATACCTTCTTGGCTTCATTTTTCTGGGGCATTCCAGCTCAACCTCTAACTGCCAATGTGTGTATCTTTTTCCCTAAGGGTTTCTCTGGGCACTGGAGCTTTCACTGCCTATGGACATTGTGGAATGGAACTACCTGGGAATTAATGATACCCTATTGCCATCCTCAGGAGCAGCCTTCAACCCACAATACGGAAGTTGGTATATAAATACCCCAGCTCCCTCTTTCACTCAATTGCACACTGTCTCCCAGAGGTCCTCAGTAGAAGTAGGTTCCAGTGGCCCATGGTGGTAATTCCCTTCACAATGTACCCTATATTGGTGCCCTTATCATCCTGTCTCACTTCCCCACTACCATACAGGTGCTTCAGGAATCATCCATGTGCACTACAGTCCTGGTTTTAGGGCCTGCTGCTGGAGGGTCCCAAACAAACAGGCACCTCCTCTGTGCCAGGCACTAGGCACTGGGGATATCTGATAAGCAAACTGGTGAGGTTTGATCTTCTAAGGGCCACTAGGCTCATGGGACTAGCAGACAAGTGTAACACACAATTCACAATTATACACAAGTGTAACACACAAGACATGCCTTCTCAACGAAGCTCAATTTATGAAGTCTATTGCCTTGGAACCAACATCTTCCCCTCTCCTTTTTTTTTTTGCAAGTCAGCTACTTAAACCTAACTAATCCCATTAAATGTCAAGATTCCTGGTGGCAGTCCCACCTCTGGCTTTTGACAACTTGAGCAGCACAAAGGCAGTAGTTTCTACATCTGACGGAAGCTCATGGAGAAACCACAGCAACACCTAGAATCCAACTGGTGGGACGAGTGTAGACAGGAAATTTTCTGCCATCTCACCATCCAGCAAAACCCTCCTGCTCCCCAGCCCCCAGCTCCAGGCTAAAGCAATTAAGTCACTTACTGGCAGGACCTGGAGGTGGCGGTAACATATAATTACAAACATAAACAGTTTTATATGGTAATTATGAATTCTGCCTATTTTCTTTTATCAGTGCAACACAGACTGAAGATTATTTTCTGCTTGATATAATTCTAATTTTGATCCATCCTTCCCACCCACCCCCACTCAACTTCAGAAGGATTAAGATGGGGCTATGGGTAATAATTTGGGATATGACAGAATTGAGGCATCTATTTTCAGGTCTTGTACTACATGGATTCGACCAAAGTCGATTTGCTCCTGATGCTCCATCCTATGTTAGGTTAAATATCCTAATGGAATAACCCGCCATTCCATGATGCTGGTCCCAGCCCAGGCCACCATTGTGTCTCATCATCTGGATATCAGCAATACTCTCTTCACCAGCCTCCCTGACTCCAACATTTTTCCTTCCAAATGGGCTAGGCCAAAGTTGTTCTTTTCAAAAACATGAATATTCCTGCCTACCCGTTCCTCCCCAAGCTCTCAACATCCTGCTAAATGATATCACCATTGACCCAATGGCTTCAGCTGAAAACCTAGGAGTCTTCGTGTATTCCAAACTAAGTCTTCTTCCAGCTACTTCCTGAATATGCACACAAGTATCCACAGTTCTGCATCTACTTCACTACCAGCTGGTCCAAGTCATCCTCTCTCCCCTGGGTGGCTGAAGATGCTCCCTAACTGACCACCCAGCTTCCCATCTTCCTCCCACCTCAGTAATCCACACTCCATTCAATAGCACAGTGATCTTTGAAGACATAAATCAAATCACAGAATGCCTTTTAAGTGGACTTTAAAAAGTGTATCTAAGCTTCTCACTCCTGACTCTGCAGGGCTTGGTCTCTGCCTTCATCTCCATTCCCTCGTCCTGTGCTGGCCTCCCTCCTATTTCTCAGGCAGGGTAAGCTCATTCCCATCTCAGGGGCTTCATGCAAACTCACTGGACCCCTGCCTCCAGCATTGTGCCCATATCTCTTGCAGAGGCAACCCCTACTTTGCATTCACGTCTAGCCCGAATACCAGTCCCCAGAGGGACCTTCTCTGACCATCCTAGTCCAAGACCAGCTCTTTCTGGCTCATTGCACCCCATCACTCAGTTTTATTTTATTTGTAGTCCTTATGTAAAATCATTTCAGGTACATAGGTATTTATTTATTTCCTGCCTGTCTTCTCTTGCTCCAGAGTGTTCACTCAACGAAGGCAGCTTTTTGTTTGTTTGTTTGTTTTTTTGTGATGGAGTCACTCTGTTGCCCAGGCTGGAATGCAGTGGCATGATCTTGGTTCACTGCAATCCCCACCGCCCAGGTTCAAGTGATTCTCCTGCCTCTGCCTCCAGAGTACCTGGGATTGCAGGCGTGAGCTACCACTTTAGGCTAATTTTTGTATTTTTAGTAGAGATGGGGTTTCACCGTCTCTTGGCCAGGCTGGTCTCGAACTCCTGACCTCAAGTGATCCGCCCGCCTCTGCCTCCCAAAGTGCTGGGATTATAGGCGTGAGCCACTGCGCCCAGTCAAAGGCAGGGGTTTTGTCTGATTTATTCCCTACTTATCTCCAAGACTTCACAGAGGACTTTGCACATAGTAGATGTCTAATAAACAATTGCTGAGTGGGTGAATGAACAGTGCCTTGCACCATTCCTTGAAAAGCCTTTCGTGAGTGGCTCCTGACTTCCTTTCTCCTGCGACTACAATTATATATTTACGAGGTAATCAGCAATTGAAAAGTTCCCCGTAATAGTAACTGGAGCTTAACATACAAATAAACTGAACACTATTAAGGACGTTTTGTGGCCACTGGGGTGGATCGAGTGAGCTAATCGCCCAACTCACAGCAATTAAGTCAATTAACCATTTAGACATATGCTGAGCCATTTCCCGGCTCCAGTTTCCTGGGGCATCTGTGAAATTTGTGCGCTTTATTTATGGCCTGAGCTTCTGGTCGTAGTTAGTAACTGGGATGACTGGGGAAGTGAGAAAGGGTGGCTGGTTAAAATTTAAAAAGTCAGTGTGATGGCAAAGAAGCGAGAAGCTGGACGTTTTCCCTCTGTGGACACTTTCCCCTCCTTCCTTTCCTGTATGCAGAAAGGATGGGAAAGGCAACTATTTCTTGCCTTGATTTTTTTTTACTTTGTATGCTTGGGGCTGTTTTTAACACCCGTGCATGTCATGAAGGGAGACAGATAAAAAAAAAAAAGGCAGAGGAAGAATTGGGTAGGGGCGAGGGGTAACTCCTTGGCACACAGACTCAGGTCTGGGTTCAAGTCCTGACTCTGCAGTCCCCAGTTCAGGAACTTGAGCCTGAACTTCCTCATCTGGGAAATGGGGAATTACAGAGCCTGACTCACAAGCTTCTGGTGAGAGTTAAAGAAGTAAATAGTGTAAAGTCCTTAAGTAGTGCCCAATGCAGGGAAAGTGCTAAATACATGGTAGTTATTATTGGTAATTTTTTTTTAAACAAAATCTTACTCTTTTCGCCCAGGCTGGAGTGCAATGGCACAATCTCAGCTCACTGCAACCTCCGCCTCCCAAGTTCAAGCGATTCTCCTGCCTCAGCCTCCCGAGCTGGGATTACAAGCACCTGCCACCACACCTGGAATACACACACACACACACACACAAATATATATTTTTTTGAGACAGAGTCTTGCTCGTTGCCCAGGCTGGAGTGTAGTGGCGCGATCTCAGCTCACTGCAACCTCCGCCTCCCGGGTTCACACCATTCTCCTGCCTCAGACTCCTGAGTAGCTGGGACTACAGGTGCTTGCCACCATGTCTGGCTAATTTTTTGTATTTTTAGTAGAGACAGGATTTCACCCTGTTAGCCAGGATGGTCTCGATCTCCTGACCTCGTGATCCACCTACCTCGGCCTCCCAAAGTGCTGGGATTACAGGCATGAGCCACTTTTTAGTAGAGATGTGGTTTTACCATGTAGGCCAGGCAGGTCTTGAACTTCTGACCTCAGGTGATCTGCCTGCCTCGGCCTCCCAAAGTGTTGAGATGACAGGCATGAGCCACCATGCCCAGCCTTTGTGATATTATTATTGAAAGACTGAAAGAAGGGAGGCAGAAAGTGCCCAGAGACTGGGGTCAGACACGACTGGTTGCAACCCCAGCTTTTCCTGGCATCTCACTGCCACATACAACTAACTTCACTTCTCTGGGCCTCAGTGTGTGTGCACATCTGAGAAATGGGACTGATAATGCCAGGAGGGGTCTTCACAGGAAATAGGTCTGATACTTGCAAGGCTCTGGCCTGTGGTCCTCTTCATCCCATTGGTTCCTTCTTAGCATTTTTAAGAAGGAATTCAAGGAGTTTGCCCCAGATTTCCAAGTAAGTTACGTAAATGGAGCCCAGGCCTCCAATTCTGATTTCAGAGCACCTTCCACCCTGCCTTGCTAAGGCACTTTACAATCATGTAAAACAAAGCCATTCTTTGGAAGAGAGGCTTGTTCCCAGAGATAATTAGTATAGATCGGATGCTTTTTAAAGTACTGCATAAAGCCTTTCATGGATATTATGTAATTTAAACCTTACAAAGAAACCCTGAGAGCATAAAAAAGGCTCGGGAAGGGCAGGTAACTTACCTCGGGTAACACAGCCCGGAAGTGGCACAGTCAGGATTCGAACCAGACTCTGGATGAGTCAGACACTCATACCCACTGTGCTCTCCTGCCCATGGCATGTGTGCTGTGATTTTCTCTACATCGTACTCCAGTTTGCAAGAAAATGAAAGCATCCCAGTTTCAAGATTACTCACTGGCTTTTGGAGAGAGGCCCTCACCGCCCTCCCTACTCCCAGCCCCAGCTGTTACCCTCTTCTCCTTTTCTTACTTCCACCCTGAGGGCTCCCAGAAGGCGGCAGGTCCTTGGCTGAGGATGGAGAACTGCCAGATAGATCAGGCTCTGGAGACAGAGACAGAACCTCAACATCAGAGACAGTTCCCACACACCAAGTATGTGCAGCGAGCCACGTCGGACCTGCCAACATCCTGGGCCTTCCGACTCGGCCCGGCAGCATCCCTGCATGGGATTTTGGAAAGCACTGAAAGCAGACATCCCTGAACCTAAGACGCATCTCTGATCTTCTGTGGCAAGGGTGGCAGGGTTGCCGGAGACTGTTTCTTTCTGGCAATAGTCAACACCAGCTGGTGCCAGAAAGAGGAAGAAACAAATCCCCAGCGGAGATCATTGCTCAGGTTCCAGCAAGGGCTGAGGCACCCGTCGCTGGCTGCTGGTTCACTTTGACAGCAGGGTGGGGTGGAGGGGCATTTTTCCCACCCCCTCCTTCTGCATAGTGCTGTATAGTTAATGACACTTCTTATTGAGATGTAATATAATTTATTCAGTATGGTTATAATAATAATTACTTATATACATATATACATTTCACATCCGTGCGCCTATCTATATGTATATCTGCTCTATCTTTATGCAGATTCTCACAGTTTAGAAATTATAAGTTGAACAGACATGAAAACAAACAGTCATGTGCTGTTATAATAGGGAGAACAAGCTACGAGGGCTGTGATTATTAAACTTTGGTGTGTGCAAGAATTATCTGGGAACTTTATTCAAAATGCAGATGGCTGGACCCAACACCAGAGCTTTCAATGCTGTAAGTGTGGGTCAAGGCTTGGGAATTTAGATGCTAAAAATTGACACTGAATTGAACACTTTAAATTGGTTAATTGTATGCTATGTAAATTTCGCCCCATTAAAAAAAAATTGCCAGCAGACCTCAGACTACGCATTCTCATACTCTGTACTAAAACAGCTTGAGGAGGGCTTAACACAGATTGGAACATTAGGAAAAGCTACTGATGGAAGGTGCTGTCTGCATTTTCATGGAGATTTCCAGATGGGCAAGGCAGGGAAGGGTATTTCAGGCAGAGGGCACAGCATGGGAAAGATTTGGAGAAAGAGACAATATGGGAATGGGGAGAACATAGGAATTGATGGGGATAGTTGTAGGGTCCAAGACACAGGAGGCCTCACCTACCAGGGCAAGATGTTGAGGATCCTCTGAGGGCCCTGAAAATCCTTGAAGCATGTAAGGTGAGGTTGTGCTTAGAGGCAAGCCCAGGCTGACTCATAGAGACCAGCTTGGGCGATCATACATACAAAGCATAGATGCTAATTCCAGTGGTACAAAAAGCCACAAGGACAATAATGCAGAAATCGATACAGTAAAAAGAAAGTGTGTCCCTAAACCACCCTCCCTTTGAGGCCTTTGTAAGATACACACGTAAAATAGTTACACAAATTGGACCATGAGATGTGGGCTTTCTATAAATTCCTTTTCTCTCTCTTTTTTTTTTTGAGACGGAGTCTCGCTCTGTTGCCCAGGCTGGAGTGCAGTGGCGCGATCTTGGCTCATTGCAAGTTCTGCCTCCCGGGTTTACAACATTCTCCTGCCTCAGCCTCCCGAGTAGCCAGGACTACAGGCGCCTGCCACCACACCCGGCTAATTTTTTGTATTTTTAGTAGAGATGGGGTTTCACCATGTTAGCCAGGATGGTCTCGATCTCCTGACCTCATGATCCGCCTGCCTCGGCCTCCCAAAGTGTTGGGATTACAGGTGTGAGCCACTGCGCCCAGCCTCCTTTTCTTTCTTAGCAATTTAACATGGACATGTTCTCATAGCATTGCACACATTAAACTGCCTCATTCATTTTAATGGCTGCATAGCATTCTATATGGACACACTAGGTTGAAATTGTGAATACTCAATCATTTTTGATCTAGAAAATTAGCCATTTTGGTTTACTTGACCATTCCCATTTTGCCGGCCTGTTTTCTACTTTCTTCTATGCTATTGTACTCAATGGTACAATGTTTCTCTTTGAAAATATATCTCTAACCAAATGTGCAAGTATCACACTAAGGGAGATTTCTGAAACTGGAATTGCCAGGTCAAAGATGGATATATTAAAAATTTTGGTGGGTACTGATAAGTGTTCCCCAAGGGGAAAAACATCACTCATTCCCACTGCTAAGAAACTGATAGAAACTGTATTGAAACTGTATCTCTCAACTCTTACACAAAGATACTGTATGATAAATGACCACAAAAGTCTCAAGGCATACAACAAAATTTTTTCTTCTTGTACTCCATAAAGGTTGCACTCAAGGTGTTCTAGAGTGCCTATTTTGCAGCATCCTCACATGCAGTGTGTGTTATCATTAAAGAAAAGTTTGCTAATTTGACCATTTTAAGTTATATCTCTTCAGATTAGGTGTGTTTCTTTTATTGTTAGTAAAGTTTATTATCTTGTGCTATGTGCTTATTTGCTCCTTTCTGTGTCTTCCTTGATTAATTTCACATTCATACACGTCATTGTTTTTCTCTATTTGCTTTTATTCTTTGTTTTCTTAATGATATCCAAAAGCTCTTTATATATTGTGCTGATTGACCCTTTGCCTGGTATAGATGAGGCAAATAATTTTTCCCAGGATATTTTATGTCTCTTATTTGTTTAACCTGTAAATATTTTAATAGTATGTAGCCTAATAAATCTATCTTTACTTTTATAGCTTGTTATTTTGTTTTTATACTTAGAAACATCTTCACTGCTTGAGGTCATAAAATGCTAGCCCACATTTTCATCAGGGGTAGAGGAGAATCATGGAGTTGATGCTTTCCAGTTAACTCCAATCTATTGGGAACTGATTTTGGTGAATGGCTGTGAAGTAACAATTTAACTATATTTTTGGTCTCTACTAGTTAAACAATCATCCCAATGCTATTTGTAGAATAATCCTTTCCAAACTGAGTTGAAATGCGACCTTTATCACATGCAGATTTTTACAAATCCTCAGGTCTGTTTCTAGATTGTCTTGTTTTTGAAACTAATAAGCAAAAGTGCCTCTAATCCTTCCACCAGATTACATTTCCTGGATCCCAGCTCTGTTTCTGAGGAAGACCTTTCCTCTGTTTTTATCCATCCACCCATCCATCCATCCATCCATCCATCCATCCATCCATCCATCCATCCATCCAGGCATCTGTGTATTCACTTCCTCGTTCATTCATTCATCCATGCATTCATTTATTTACTTTCCCGTATTCACATTTGTTCTGAAGAGTTATGTGGTTCTTAGAATTAATGATACAAAATTGACTCATGCCAGTGAGCTTTCTGCAACAGACACTGGGCTATGCAAGGCACTCGATGAAGAAACTAACACTCAGAGAGACGAATTAACTTGCCCAAAGTCCCCTAGGTAGTAAGCTCCAAAGCAGAAATTCAAACCCAGATCAGCCTAATTTTAATTTTAACTCTGCTAGGTTCCTTATATAATAATTCCTCACATTTAATGTGCATCTACTATGTGCTGGAAATTGTGGTAGGCAGTGTGAATCCCCCAGTGGCCCAGATTCTGTCCCTGCCTAGAGAAGCTGGTAGAGGCAGGTCATTGAAAATATTGCAGTTCAGTGTGTCTAAGGCTAAAAGAAGACAGCGAAGTACAAAGCTAAATGATGGATTCTCTGGTGAAGCAAAAGCTCCCAGCTTCTGAAAACATGACTTTACTCTCAGCACAGCAAATTAAAAAGCCCATTTACAGGTGAGGCCTGAAAGTCCAGAATCTGGATTTTCTAGTTGTGTCACCCATCCATTTCCACTTGGGCTGTGGTTACTGTGCCAGAGATGAAGGACTCTGGGCAGACTTTATAGGAGAGAGTGGAGGCAATAAGAGAAGAAGGAAAAAAAATCAACACCCTTCAAATCGGCCTTCTGGGCCCCATAGCTTCTGAAAACCTTGCCATCTGTTCACATAAGCATGTTCCAAAGTTTTAAGTACCTCTTTTCATGAACTCCGTTAAAGTTAACCTGGCCCCGTAATATATGGGGGAAATCTGCTATAAATAGAGGTAAATAGAGATTGTAAAGATAAATAACAATAGCAGCATGTGAGGAGTGATAATGTTCTCTATTTATGGCCTGACTCTAAAAAGGGATGGCCGGCGATACTGCGTCTTTAATGACTTACTTTTGCTTTGGCAGCCGGCACTCCCCGTTAGGGTGCTAAAGATTCAGTGACACAAAAAGCTTACAGATAATTAAATATTGATTTTTGTTTTCTAATCCTATATAAAAATTGTCCTGGGTCTCCCAGTGGTGGTTTTATCTCACTAGGACATGGGGAGAAGCGAGGGCGTCTTTTAACCCTCTTTGTGCTCCCGTTGTGTGAGTCTGGCATGCCCCTTAGAAAAAAGGGAGTGCCCAAGACTGACTTCAAGGGGCGTACAACCTGCGCTGCCACCCAGGGTTCCACCCTTGGTTTCATGCTCTGCTGGCACCCTCTTGACATTCTTAGTAGTCTTGGCACAGGAGGTTCTGCATTTTCATTTTGCACTGGATCCCACAGTTATGCACCTGGTCCTGGGGGCTTGGGTCAGCCCAAGAAATCAGGGGTGGGCAGAGCTGGACCCCCTGCTGTTCTGTTGTTGCTCAGCATGCTCACCCACTCGCCTGCCCCAAATCTTGCCAGCCATGCCAGGAACTTCAAGTCTGGGAAGAGGGCCAGAGAGAAATTTGTGATGAGAACAGCTCTTCTCCCACCCTCTGCTCCCTTTGCTCTCTCTCTCTCTTTCTCTTTCTTAAAAAAAAAGAAAAAAAAAAAAGAAAGAAAAAAAGCACTTCATTGTCATTTTGCATCTGGAGTACAGCAAGGGGCACCTGGCAGTGTGGCAGAGTTTCGGGCTGGCTGGCTGGGAGGGTCAGAGAGCGTCAGAGAGGAGAGAGAGTTTTGGAGAGCTGGGTTCAGGTTAGGAACTTCCTTGAATTTGCTGTGAGGCCTTGGGCAAATGAATAACTCTTCTGAGCCTCAGTTTTCTCATCTGAAAAATGGAGCTATTAACAATGGCTCCTCTGCCTGCCCCTGTCTCCCACCAGGACCGCTGTGGAGAGTCTCTAAGTTTACAAATAATGAGGATCTTCAAAATGCTTAGAATAAAAGTGATGCTGACTTGCTGCTTACGGGATCAGGAATTTTATATGATTTTCTTACAGATACCAACTCGTGTACTTACTAAAGGCCTTGCACATTCTGACTCATTCAAACCTCACAACAATGTCATGAGGTTGGTGCTATTATTAACATTACCGTTTTACAGACAGAAAAATGGAAGCACAGAGAGGGTGAGTAATTCAGCTTAGGTTGCACAACCAGGAAATAGCAGAGAGGGGATTTGAGCCAAGCACTCCTCCTGCAGAGTCCTGGCTCCTAATCACTGTGCAGAATCCTCCCTTGTTCTTTGGGGTGCATCCTGCAGGAAGTACAAACTAGGGGAGTGCAGGCCAAACGTGGCCCAAGTGCTTTTTTTAAAAAATTATTTTTAATTGACAAATAACAACTGTTTATATGTATAGGGTGCAACGTGATATTTTGATATATGTGTACATTCCATTTGAAATTTGAATCAGTTGCCAACATTGAAAAGGAATCTCATTATTTCTATATAAAACACAAGGCCAGGCACAGTGGTTCATGCCTATAATCCCAACACTTTGGAAGGTGGAGGCAGGTGGATCACTTGAGGCCACGAGTTTGAGACCAGCCTGGGCAACATAGCAAGATCCCATATCTACAAAAAATGAAAATAAAAAATTAGCCAGCCTTGGTGGTGCCTGTAGCCCCAGTTACTCAGGAGGCTGAGACAGGAAGATCACCTGAGCCAGGGGAGGTTGAGGCTTCTGTGAGCTGTGATTGTATGCACTCCAGCCTGGGTAACAGAGCAAAACCCTGTCTCAGAAACACAAACAAACAAACAACAAACACCCTACAGATTTCCAGCATCTGTCTCTGTTTCTCTCACTTGCTCTCTCTCTCTCTTTTTTTTTTTTTTTTTTGAGACGGAGTCTCGCTCTGTTGCCCAAGCTGGAGTGCAGTGGCATGATCTCGGCTCTCAGCTCACTGCCACCTCTGCTTCCTGGGTTCAAGCAATTCTTCTGCCTTTGACTCTGGAGTAGCTGGGATTACAAGTACCCACCACCACACCTGGCTAATTTTTGTATTCTTAGTAGAGACAGGGTTTCACCATATTAGCCAGGCTGGTCATGAACTCCTGACCTCTGGTGATCTGCCCACCTCCCGTGTATCTTAGATGCTCTGGTAGTGATAGGCTCCTGTACCCACATGGCAAAGATCAGCTGGATTCAAGCCTCCTCCATTTGCCTCAGTCAGCACCACTCCCTATTTTCTCTTTGGCTCTAAGCCCCAGAATCTATTTCCTATTATTTATTTATTTATTGAGACAGAGTCTTACTCTGTCTCCCAGACTGGAGTGCAGTGGTGCGATCTCGACTCACTGCAACCTCTGCCTCCTGGGTTCAACAATTCTCCTGCCTCAGCCTCCTGAGTAGCTGGGATTACAGGCACACGCCCCCACACCTGGCTAATTTGTGTTTTAGTAGAAACAGGGTTTCACCATGTTGCCCAGGCTGGTCGTGAACTCCTGAGCTCAGGCAATCTGCCCACTTTGGCCTCCCAAAGTGCTGGGATTGCAGGCGTGAGCCACCACGCCCGGCCCTATTTCCTATTATTTTACTGTATCTACTCATTGCCCTCACTTACATCCTACAGTGTGTCCGTTGGTGAGGTGCTGGGAGAGGATAAACTCAAGACCATTGTGGAAGACATTGAAAAAGAACAGCAGAATGTGGAGAAAAGCCTCCATTTTGTCACAGAGTGGAGCCTGTGACTCACAGACACATGCAGATAAGGATTTCTATCACTGACTTAATGTGGACATAATTAGCAATCATATTAGAGTTCTACTGTGTGCCACTTGGAGTCTGTTACATGTAATTATGCTGGAATTATCAGTAGAGTTCGTCCAGAGAGGGGATTCAGTCATTCTCAAAGAATTCTTTTGTGTTGACTTCATTAAGTTTCCGTTGAAGAATTCCTCTAGGTATTACAGTAGATCCAAGTATGCAAGGTGGGCTCTTTTGGACAAAAACAAATATAAAGTTACGCATGTGGGAGACTGCATTAACTAGATGGATTTCTCTCAGAAGATTCTACATGGCAAGGCAGTAGAATGCCTGACATAAAATAAACACTAAATAAACATGAGATAAATTACCAAATAGTTCTCATGGGTCATAGCTCAGAGGTAGGACTTACCCTCCAGGGAAAGGTTGGACAATAGGTTTCACATCACCTGCCAACTCGGAGCATGAATGGTTCTGTCCTGAGGCATTGTGTTAAGAAGGATGCTGAGGGTGTGTCCATGCTCAAGATAAATCTGATGGACAGAGGATGTCTGCTGTGGGTGGGAGAGAGGCTCTGCCAGCCAAAAGGCTAGGAATTCACCCCTTCCAGGCAGTGATCTGATTAAACTGTAATCAGAAATATTGTTCCAGATACTACATGGAGGCTGGATTAGAAGAGGTGACACACAAAGAATTAGGCTGGTGCACAAGTAATTGTGGTCTTTGCCCTTACTTTCAATGACAAAGACCACAATTATAAAACAAAAACCATGCCAGGTATTCTAATAGGGTGAGTTTAATATAGGGATCTGGTGTTGACAAACTGGAAAAGCACAAAGAAGAGGTGAGGGGGAAGCAGAGACAGTAAATGCGGGGAGCAGCTGCCTTTCTTGGGCTGAAAGAGCAAAAGGAGAAGTTGGGGGGAAAAAGCTTGGAGGAAGAACCAGAACTCTGCTGGCACTCAAGAGCCCAGAACAGGGGCCATGCAGAGCTTGGGTACCGACTTCTGAAGAGGTGATATGCAAGGCTACTTGTCATAGGAGGAAAAAAAAAAAAAAACTATCCAGGAACTGACTGTCATGGCTGGGATGATGAGCCACTGCTTCCGTCATGCTGACAGAAACTGCAGGCAGGCCAGGTGTGATGGCTCAGGCATGCAATCCTGCACTTTGGGAAGCCAAAGAGGAAAAATTGCTTGAGACCAGGTGTTTGAGACCTGTCTGGGCAACATAGTGAGACCCATCTCTAAAAAAATAAAAAAGCTGGGCATGGTGGCCCGCACCTGTGGTCCCAGCTGCTCAGCAGATGGAAGCAGGAGGATGGCTTGAGTTCGAGGCAGCAGTGAGCTATAATAGCACCGCTGCACTCCAGTCTTGGCAAAAGATTGAGACCTTGTCTCTAAAACAGCAACAAAGAAAACAAAAAGAAAAATAAGAAAGAAGGACAGAAAGAAAGAAAGAAAGAAAGAAAGAAAGAAAGAAAGAAAGAAAGAAAGAAAGAAAGAAAGAAAAAGAAAGAAAGAGAAAAAGAAAGAAATAGAAAAAGAAAGAAAGACAGAAAGGAAGGAAGGAAGGAAGGGAGGGAAAGAAGGAAAAAAAGAAACTGCAAGAAAGCAGGAACAAGCATGTGCCTTTTCCTGGCATCTGCCTCAGCATTACGTCTAGCACCTGCTATGGGCGGAGGCTTACAGAGACCCAGCAGGCCCAGCAGCAATGTAGGGCACAGAATCCCAGCCCAGGTACCAGAAGGCAGAGTATAAAAGGGTGAGTTTGGAACCAGGAGACAAAAGTGTAATGACTTGCACAGCTAGGGAGGCTTGGAGAGGTGAACTGGCTCACCTCATCCAAGTGACATGTCTAGAGCAGGACGAACACCCACCTGCCTTCTCACCCTGGTCCGCTGGCTCTGGGCTCTTAATTACATAGAGATTTGCAAGCTTCCTGGTGGACAGGGATGATGGTTTTCATCTTAATCCTCTTCATCCCCCAGCACACATGCACATGCGCCAGTCACTTAGAATCACTCTTTTATCTCCCTTTGCCAGAAATAGGTATTCGAGCAATCACTGTTTCCTGCCTCACCCACAGGGTTATTTCCACTTCTGGTATTGCAATCGCCTTGGGTCCAGATCTACTTCCCAAGCTGCATATGATGTACTTAGTATGAAATGCCTGGGTGCGGCTGCACAACTTGGCAGGCAGGTGGGAGTGTTTGTGAGGGGGGCGACCCACGGCATCGCAGGGGCTAGTCCCTCTGGTGGTGTCCCCAAGCTGCTCAGTCCTCAGATGTACAATAAGTCAAGTGACTTTGCATCTTTCTCTTTATTTTGGCAAGCTGCATCTCTCCTGCAAGAAGACTTCCCTTTCCGTCACATCTCAGGACCCTAAGAGCAATAAAGTTCTTCACGGGAGAGCAATCCTCATGCACAAGCTACGTTCTCTTTTGGACCCTGCATGCACGTTTGTGCCGAAACATCAAATAGTTCGCCCAGAAAAAATAAATATAGAGAGATTTCTTGCAAAGTGAGCTTTCTTGTCTCCTTTAGGGCTTCATCTGTGCCGAACCGTACAAACCCTTTTGTGAAGGCTGAGCCAGTGAAAACCCTGCGAATAAAAGTGGGACTGATTTTATGCTAATATATGTAAAGAACGTGACGATAGAGTCATAGGTAACATAATGAACTTAACTTTTTTCTCCCTTTTTATTGAATTATAATGACTAGTTTCCATAGCAATTACTGCATCACCTTGTACATTACCAGAAAGATCTACTGCGTTATTTTCCAGTCATCCTTGTAAACATTTCTACTTTTTTACGATGTTCTAGGGGAAAACACAAACCCTTTCGGCTTGGCAGCAATTGGAGAGCATATTTCAGGAGATTAATAAAGCCGGCTGGGGTGTTTTTATTTTCTAAGTTCGGCAGTTGGTTTTCCATCTTCGCCCTCACCAGCTACTTGTCAGGCAGACAAAGAGGAAAAGAGGCGAGCGGGAGAGAACAGAGGTGAAGGGGGAGATACACAGTCACCAGGGAGGGCGGAGGGGATGGGGCAGGAGCGTGCCTCAGAGGTCTGCGTCTGTGAGTCTGTTGGTTCTGGAATCGTTTGGAGAGCAATGCCCTTGGGGACAGCCTTCTTCCCACCCTAGACTTGGAGAAGGATCAGGGGTGTCTATAAGCTCACAAAATGTCAGCCATGGAACACACAGAGATATCTTGTCTATGGCTTCAAAACCTGTGTCTCCAGGCTCCGACTGTGTCCTGGGTCCCTGGAAGGGGACGGGAAGATGGGAATGTGGGCATTCCTCCTACCTCCCCATAAAACGCCCACTTCCAGCAGCAGCTTCCTTTAATGGGCTTTTCCTATTGGCTTTCCATGTGGTATTTCATTTCCAAAAGGCCTCTGCAGCTGATGGATATGTGAAGATACATGCTTTCAGTTGAGAAATAAGGGAAGTAACACCCAAAAAGGAATGAGTCAGCTACAGTGAGTAAGAGTTATGTATGGTCAGGACTGGGACCCACCCAGCTGTCTGATGTCTGACTTGTCCCATTGCACCCTGCAGAAGGGTTGAACTTTGGGTTGGTAAAAGAAATCACAGCCACAGGGTCTGGTAGATAGAAAGACCCCGAGCTAGGCTGGGGGAAACCTCATGCAGGGGTTTTGGAGTTTCCAACCAGAGAGAGGAGCGATAATCCCATCAAGAGCCCTTAACGCCTTTGGTTCATTGGTTCATTTGCCGCCATTTATGCGTCAGCTCACTGCCCCTGCAGGGAAAGATACCTAGGCATTGTGGAGAGGACCTGGTATAGGGAGCTTGGGCCTCAAAGTCAGAATGCCCAGGCTCCAATCTCTGGGCTGTGCCTGTGCTGAGCTGTGTCTGGGGGTGAGTGACTTCCCCTGGCTCTGCCTCAGTTTTCTCTGCTCTAAAATGAGTCTAATGGTAGAATCCACCTCCGAGGCATTTGTGAGGGTCAACGGAGATGGCGTGGGTTAGGGTTAAGTGCTCACACCTACAAGGGGCTTCATTGTTTCCAGCGGGCATTCGTGGACTCGCTTGTAGCTGCGGTGAGGCCTTGAAAGAGTTAATTAAATTCAGGGAGTCCCGGCTTTTCCAGCTGTAAAATGAGAAATGTATGCTGGCTGGTCTAGAAAGTTCCTGCTGGCTCTGAAATTCAAGGGTTGTTGGATTTTAACAGTATAGTTGGAAAAAGGAAAGGAGGGAGGAAGAGAGAGAGGAGGGAGGAAGAGAGCGAGGGAAAAAAGGAAAGGAGGGAGGAAGAGAGAGAGGGAGAGAGAGAAGAGAGGGAAAGAGAGAGAAGAAAGAGAACGAGATAGAAAAGAGAGTGAGAAGAAGCGGGGAGAGGGAGAAAGAGAAGGGAAGGGGGAGGGAGGAAGAGACACTATGTAAGAGCAGATGCCTTAAGCAGAAGGAAAAAGTCCCTAAGTGACAAGAAGCGCTGAGTTCACCAAAATGCTTAACCAAGATAAGAAGGATGTAACCGATGTTGGAAAGATTGTTATGAGATTAATAAACGTGATTAAGGGATTAAGACTTCTCAAAAGAGATAGCGAAGGGACCACCAATGGGAAAATCCTCCTTCACCCTCTGTACCCAGTCTCTCTTCTCAGTTTTTAGTCCTCAGTCATGTAGGCATCTAACAAAATGGTTTCAGCAGATGCTTAAGTAGAAAAAATAGAATCCTGACTTAAGCCCATCTTAGACATTGGGAGAGGTCCCCTGTGACACACACACACACGGTCAAATAACTGGATTTATTTCTGGGAATGTCTGGAGGAATTTAAGGTATGAATTGAGTCATGGGGCCAGGGTCAAGGTTAATCTGTGGGCTGTTCTACTGAGCACATAAGTCCCGGATAGACACGCCTGTGGGGCAACATAGATATGAACTAGGCATCAGGAGGGAGCCTGGGTAGGGTGGGGACAGGAGGTGAACTTAAAACTGGGAGATCCTGGGGATGTCAACCTCAGTTTTGACATATGGCAGGTACCAAAAAGAAGAAAAATGCCATCCCCTTCTGCTTCAACCCCATCCTCAGTTTTCCCACCTGCAACCTGGGAACAAGGACACTCTCCCAAGACACAATGGGTGGGAAAGCACTTCATAGAGGAATCACTGGCATTCCTTCCCAAAGGGGCTTTCCAGCACCCTTGCTGGAAGATTCTTGACTTTTCTGTTGTGCTAGAATAACAAACAGGAACCCAGACCCACTGTGCCTGCTATTCCAGCAATTTTCCCAGAGCAGGGGGTAGGGTGGTCAGCTCCAGAATTGGAAAGGTGGTCCCAGTCATTTTCAGGTTCAAAACCCACCTCCCTCTCTTACCAGTTGTGTGTGTGATCTCTGTTTCCTCATCTGAAAAGTGGTGGTGATTTTACTGTCTCATGGGTTAGCTGTGAGGGTAAAATAAAACAATGCACAAAAATAGCCTGGGATGGTGCTTGACATATGGCATGTACAAAAAAAAAAAAAAAAAGGAAAAAAAGAAAAAAAGAAAAATGGTATCTCCTTCCTATCCTGATATTGGTGAAAGGACTTTGCCCTCTCTCCTCTGCCTTCTGCTCTCTATGGCTTGACACAAAGTCTAGATTGAACCATACGGCAACCAGCTTCCCACATGGCTCCAAAAGATACCCACCTCCTGCTGTTCACATCTTCCCAGGCTGTGTGGCCACTGGAGTATGACAGCTGTAATGGCATGCCACCTCCAAGGTTAGGTTATAAAAAGACTGCGGCCTGGCCTTCAACATGCTTTCCCTCTCCTGCCCCTCTCTCATGAACCACCCACTCTGGGGAAAGCTATGCTGTGAGTAGCTCTGTGGACAAGCCTACATGGTGAGGAAATGAAGCCTCCAGCCAACAGCTGCTTGAATGAGCTTGGGTCCTTCAGCCTCCATCACATTTTCACAGACCACAGCCTCAGCCAGAAGCTTGCCAACAACTTCATGAGACACACTGAGCCAGAACCACTCAGCTAAGCAGCTCACAGAATCCTGGCCCCGAGAAACTATGGGATAATGAAGGTAGGTTGTTTGAAGATGCAAAATGTTGGGATAATTTGTTACACAGCAACAGGTAACAAATACAGGTGATGCAACCAGCCTAAGGTCAGCCTTTCTGGGATTGAAGTTAACTGTCACGCTATAGATGAAGATGTGCAGTGCAAACATGGTTTTGTGGTTTATTTCACAAGGAGACTCTCAGTTCCAGACCCCTCCCGCACCCAACATCAAAAACTTTTGCCTTGTTTTCAGAAATTGCTCAACAGGAAAGAATGAGCTCCATTGCATGGACTGGGGCATTGAAGCCTGAGATGGAAAGCCACTTGCTCAAAGTCCCACAGCAAATCCAATGCAAAGCTGGGTACAAAAATGAAGTCTCCTTACATGCATGTGTGCATTCCTTCATTCACGAGTAAGTGTTGATTGGGGACCTACTGTGTGCTGGGCTGTGCTCCAGGTAGTCTTCCTAGTGCCCTGCCCAGACAAGCCTGGATTCTGGGAGCTCCTGAGATAGGATGTTGTGCACCAATTATGAGACCTGTTGTGTGCCTCTAGCTATGTTCATGGGGCAGGAAATAAACCAGACATAGAGGTTCCCACTTTGAGAGAAACCCTAAAGGGCCCTTCCTCATGGTGGGAGAGAGCTAGACAGGTACCTACATTCTCTCGTGAGGCTCAGTGGCTGGCAGAGGCTGAGAAGTGCTCAGTCAACTCAGACAGGACAAGTGTCAATCTGGGAGCCTCCTGGCCTGGCACAGCTGGGTGCTCTGTTCCTACTCAGGTGACTTCCATAGGCCCTCGGTGGCCCACATTGCTGCTGCTGTCTGCGTCTCAGCAGCTGGGTGGGACAATTCCTGCTGGCTCAGCTGCTGTCGCGGATGAGAGACACAGAGGAGGGAATCAAGCGGGATACGGCTGCAGTCACAGCGCAGTGATGGGTAGGTGCACTCCAGCTGAGAGCAGAGTGGTCGGTGCTGGGAGCCCACAACTCCCGGCAGGGCTACGGCCAGCTTGGAAAATAAACACCCAGGGATGGTACTTCAGGGTGGGGAGTCTGTTTGGAGATAAAGGCACCTTTGCCCCTTGCCCAGGACACAGGAGCCATCTGGCCAGGCAGGGGTGGGGGAAGGCTCAGCCCCTTGGTGTCCTAGACAGCTGGGGATGGGGTGCAGTCTGCGCAGGCAGACTGAATGTGAGACCCGGGCCCCTCTCTGCAGCCTGGTACAGGCAGTGTCCACATAGCCCAGGGCTTCTCCACCTCAGCACTAATGACACACGGGGGCAGATGATTCTCGAGAATGGGGCGTGAGACTGTCCTGTATGTTGCAGGACGTTGAGCAGCATCCCTGGCCTCTACCTATTAGATGCCAGTAGCATCCGCCCTCTCAAATTATGTAAACCAAAAATATTTCCAAATGTCCCCTGGGGATCAAATCGACCTGAGGTAAGAGCCACTGACTGAGACCGGCAGCTGTCTCTCCTCATCCACCGGTTCCCATGTTCCATGCTTTTCCTGGGTAATGAACCCCCCTCAGGGGGTTCTGACTGCAGAAGCTGTTTCATGTACATCTCACTGCATCCTCCCACCAGCGCTGTGATGTGGAGGTGAACATGTTCTCCATTTTACAGGAGAAGGAATGAAGACCTGGAAAGGTGAGTTTCCAGAGGTTCAAGGCGGAGGGAGGATTTGAATCCCGTGTTTCTGATTCCCAGCTTGGCTTCTAGAGTGTCTTGTTCTGTGCTGCACACTCAGTGCTTTGCATACAACAGGTGATCAATAATTACAGTAATTAGTTTTTTAGTGAATTAATGAACAAGACAGAGTTTCTCCTAGCTTTCTCTGGCAGAATGCTCTAAGTTTGGGAAGCTGCAGGCTGCTGTATAAGCTAGGTCAACCTGGCTGTGACAAGACGGGGCTGAGGACTGAGATGCTGTCACAGAGGACAGGGGAGGTGGGATCCCTCATAACGAAAAGGCCCATTTGGCCCCCATCTTTGGCTGTTTCTCCAGCCTCCTTTTCTTTCATCCGTCTTTCTCTCATCAGCCAGCACCATCCCCAAAACAGGCCAATCTAATCACATCAGAGTCTCCTGTGTTAACCTGCTGTGGCTCCCAGTGGGCCGATGGTTAGAGTCTTTTGATTCTTTTGAAAATGCTTCCAATTTTGGTCTAGGTCAACCTAAAATAATCAAAAGAAGGACTGTAACCAAAGTATATAAAGGAAGCAATCCATGTAACAGTAAGTTACATGGTAACTTAAGTAAGACGTGTGCAAGTCTCAATAAACATGAGCTATTACCATCATGGTTCTCATTGTGCAGGTAACAGTGGGCAGCCTACAGTACTCCTGGAGAAAGCAACACAGCAGGCAGTGGCTGGGAGCACAGTTTAGGGGGTTCACAGCATGTAAAACTTTCAGCCTCTGGGGTCTGATAAGCCTGAGTTTGAATCTCAGCTCTGCTGTGTAATCTTGGCCAAGTTATTCTACCTCTCTGAGCTTCAGTTACAACTTTTCCATAATGGGTGTTTTAAAAAACTGACTTGCTACATTGGTTGTGAGAATAAAAGGAAATGATATGTGTCATAATGTAATCACAATGTGCAGTACACAGTAGGCACTCACTACTTATTATGGCAAGAATTCGTGAATCAGTCACAACATCCCAGCAAGGTCAACATTGCCGTTATCCCAATTTAAAGTCAAGGAAACTGAGGGCAAAGGTACGTGTCCAAGGGGTCCTGGTCCTGGACTTGACCCAGAGCCACCTGATTCCCCAGTTTTCCTCCTTTGGAAAGTGGCTCCTTCAGGCCCCAGAGAAAGCTGGGCACCTGGACACATTATCCCAGGGGCTGCCCTGGAACTCCGAATGAAGCCAGCCAAAGCAAGTTAGTGAGTGAGAAATTTTGGGGTCACTTCCAGACCCGTGGTGTTTGTAGCTTGTGTCTGAGCGAAGCTGAGTCAGGCAGCAGAGGCAACCACTCACGAGATGAAAAAACAAAGTCCCCGCCAACCCCTTAGAGTTTCCTGGCACCCGTCTCCTCTGAGATGAAGCAAATGCGCCCAGACAGGGCAGCAGGGCCAGAGTCCTGCCACTTAGAGGGAGATTTAGGGGGCTACAAGTGGGAAAGCCAGACACACTGGCTGCTGAATTTACTGGTCTTTTCAGCGAGGTCGGCGGGAGGGCCCTTCTGTGTGGAGCTCTGTCGGCAGCTGAGATCGCTGAGTTGGTGACAGTGTCCAGCGTCTCCCTGCACAACGTGTTGGGCAGAGGAAGCAGACTTGCTCGTGTCCTGGGATCTTTGGGGGTGATTCATGGTTATTACACCATGGAATTTCAGAGCATGGCTGTCTGCCAGGGATTCTGCTGTGAAAGTTATAAGACCAGGGAGCCCCCATGCAACTGTTTACTGTGTGCTTGCTGGGTACCAGGCACAAATAGCTCAGCTAATAGCCATGAAGGTGTTGCTAGCATTATTCTGTTCCACAGGCAAGGAAGCCTTAGAGATGGGCTGAATTTAGTTTTGCATGCATGAACTACTAAAGCCTCCTTAAACTGAGATTCGAAGAGGTGAACTGAATTGCACAGAGCCATCAAGTTCATAAGAAATTGAGATTTTCCTAAACTCCATTTTCTCATCCACAAAATAGGTATATCGTTAATGCTTGCCTCACGGGTTGCTGACAGTACTCACCAAGGTAATGCATATAGATTCTTAGCAATGCTCCAGCATGCAGCAAGTCCTCAATAAATGCTAGCAGTTGCTATTATCCTTGTTTGATAGAAACTGACTAAAGAAACATAAACACAAATGAGAATTTTCTTAGAATCAGACTGTTAAAACAATTCATTCACTCATTGAGGCAGCAAATATTGATTGAGCAATGGCTATGTACCTGGCTCTGTCCTACAAAGTAGGCTTGCAGAAATGAACAAGGCATGGGATTGTCTTCATGACTTTGAGCAATGAAGTGCAAAATAAATGGATTAATAGATGACTGTACAAAGTGGTAGGAAGGTGAAGGACAGGTTCTGTGGTATAAATGATAGGAGTCTTGGTCTTGGGATTTAAGGAGGAATGCTTCAGGGAGTGATGTTTGAGACATGGAGGATGAGTAGGTATAAAACTGGTAGAGGTAAAGTGTGTGTGTGCACGTATGCTCGTGTATGTTAGGGGAAAGGTCTGAGCATTCCAGGCAGAGGGAGCAGCATGGACAAAGGTCCTGAGGTAGGAAGGAATTTGGTGCACTCCAGTAATTCAAAGAAGGTCAGAATGATTGAGCTAAGAGAAGAAAGGGAGTTAGTCTTTGAAAGATGGGCAGAAGTTAAACCCTGCCTGTCTCCACCGCAAACCTCCCTTCCTGGTATCTGTGGAGTGGGTCCCCATCCTCCATGGCCAGCACATCTCCCTACCTCCGTGGTCACCATATCCTCAGGCAAATGTTGGCTTTGTGATTTTGAATCTGTCTCCCTGGCCAGACTAGGATCAAGCTTTGCTGTGTGACCTTGGCCAGGCTACTCCACCTTTCAGAACTTTACTTATGACTTTTCCATAATGAGTGTTTTAGAAAATTGACTTTCTATGTGGGTTGTGAGAATAAAACAAAATTTCAGATATGTAATCACAGTATGCAGTATACAGTAGACACTCACTACTTACTATGGCATGAATTCATGAACAAGGTCGACATTGTTGTTTAAAGACAGGAAAATTGAGAGTGAAGGGACCTATCCAAGGTGTCCTGGCCCTAGACTTGACCCAGGGCCACCTGATTCTCCAAGGGAAGAGACAGGAGTCATTTATCCTCATGGACTGAACACTATCTCCAGGTCCATAGCATTATAGCTAATTAAAACTACACACCAGGCCAGGCATGGTGGCTCACGCCTGTAATCCCAGTACTCTGGGAGGCTGAGGTGGGTGGATCTCTTGAGGCCAGGAGTTTGACACTAGCCTGACCAACATGGTAAAATCCCCATCTCTACTAAAAATACAACAACAACAACAACAAAAATAGCTGGGCATCATGGCGCATGTCTGTAATCCCAGCTACTTGGGAGACTGAGGCAGGAAAATCACTTGAACTGGGGAAGCGGAGGTTTCAGTGAGCTAAGATTGTGCCACTGCACTCCAGCGTGGGTGACAGAGAGACACTCAGTCTCAAAACAAAACAAAACAAAACAAGACCAAACCTATGCACCTGAGTGAATGAACAAATGAATGGATGACTAAATGGCCACTTACAGGTGCCTAGAATTAAACGTCATCTGCACATTTGCATACATGTTTGATTACAAAAGCAATAAATAGGCATCATGAGGGTTAAAAATGGAGATAAGCAAGAACAATAAAATAAAAACAAAGAGCATATCCCTACATCCCAGAGATTACCATTGTTAACACCCTTGTGTCTATTTGTACATATGCCCATTATCTATCATCCTAGACCTAAGTATTTTTTACCAAAGTGGAATCATACTATCCATCAGGCTTTGTATTCTGCATTTTCAGTTACCCATCTCCACATTTTCATGTCCTTATCTCTAATAACTGGTCCCCTTTGTGCCCCCAAAACATCCATTTGCGT
The DNA here is from genome assembly GCF_000951035.1 of Colobus angolensis palliatus. Classification (NCBI taxonomy): domain Eukaryota; kingdom Metazoa; phylum Chordata; class Mammalia; order Primates; family Cercopithecidae; genus Colobus; species Colobus angolensis. Next base: position 2,618,777 of record NW_012114477.1, on the reverse strand, counting down.
TGGTTCTACAGAATGTGCCACCTTTTGAGTTAGTCTCATTGCTTCTTTATGGTGTCATTTAGCTTGTTCCTCTCTCCCCTGCATTTCCTAAAGACTAAACATTGGTTCAGAAGGCTGGATGGGCTCAAGGTCAGTGTTTGTGGTTAGCAAACATCACAGGGATTTTATATTCTTCCTGTTATCAAGAAGATAACTTTGTGTTGTATCAACAGACCCATGATTTCTGCATAACCCACCTTCAGTGAGGTGAGGCCAGCCCCTGGTTAGGTAGGGGTGTAATGCCTATCACATACTTATGTTTTTCCCCTTGAAATCATAAAATGACATGCATACGGAGGTCCAGTTTCTCCTCAACTGTACACCCCATGGTTTTAACAACAAATAATTATCTCACTTGAATCAGGATTTAACTGAGAGGTGGCTGAAAGCTGGTTTCTCAGTCCTACACTGTTCCATCTGCATTTGACATCCTCCAGGGAAGTGGAGCTGTCCCTTCTCAACTGGTCTATAGACTTTTATGAAATACGGTCTGAATTGTTTTATTTTTAAATCTGCTTTGCCAGTGCAGTGACTCTAACATGATCTAATTTGAGCCACCAGTGCTGGATTACTTACCCCAAAGTGTTTGAATGTGCTGGAGAGTGGGACTTTCTAGTGGTGGTCTCATGGTGAGTTTTTAGGCAATTGCTCCAGGGAGGAGTTATACAAGAAGAGGCAGAAGAATTGGAGAGTCAGAAATCTCAGGGCCCACAAACATCCATCCTTTAAATCCTGGATGATGTGAAAATGTCCTACAGGCCAGTGGTTCTCTAAATGTAATATGCACATAAAGTATTCTGGGGTTTTGGTAGATTGAAGGTACAGATTCCATACATCCGGGAGACCTGGGATGCCTATGCTGAGGGGCCTACACATCACACTTTGAGTTACACAGCTCAAGAACAACCCAGCTGAGCCTCCTCTCAACCTCTGCTTAGAGGTTTTCTGAACCCAGTCTTCATAGACTTGCATCATCCAGCCCCACCCAGCCATGGAATTCACATTTTGATTATACATTAAAGATTGAGAACCAAAGGTATACCATAAATCCTACAGGGACTGGCTAATCTTTGCTCATATGCACATAGCTAATTCTTTTTTCTATTTTTTTTTTTGAGATACAGTCTCGCTCTGTCACCCAGGCTGGAGTACAGTGGCATGATCTTGGCTCACTGCAACCTCCACCTCCCTGGTTCAAGCAATTTCCCTGTCTCAGTCTCCTGAGTAGCTGGGATTACAGGTGCATGCCACCACGCCTGGCTAATTTCTTTTTTTTTTGTATTTTTAGTAGAGACGGGGTTTCATCATGTTGGTCAGACTGGTCTCGAACTCCTGACCTCAGGAAATCCACCAGCCTTGGCCTTCCAGAATGCTGGGATTACAGGTGTGAGCCACTGCGCCTGGCCACACATAGATAATTCTATAGAAAAAAATGAGAGTTTGAGCTTCTGTATATTTGTAAATTCTATACATTCTTCAGTTACAAACCTTCTCTCTCTGCTTATGCATA